>NC_041398.2:241940653-242258153 GCF_900747795.2 Erpetoichthys calabaricus | reverse complement strand
TCACAGTCCAACACAGTAGCCAGTAGGGGGCAGCATCAGGGCACTTTACACTCACAGTCCAAACAACCATCCATCCATTGGTCTTTGCAGGGGTACATTCTTATGAACAACACTATACAAAAAAAAGGGTTTTGGACTTTTAACTTTATAATCTAAAACTGTAGCGACTAGGGGGCAACCACAAGGCGTTTTACACCTAAAGTCCAAACAGCCATCCATTCATTGGTCAACAACGCAATTTAGGTTAGTATGTTAATTTGAAGACAAAATACACCTTTTGGACATTTAGCTTTTTAATGGAACGCTGTAGCCACTAGGGGGCAGAGTCAAGGTACTTAACACTCAAAAGTCCAAACCACCAAACATCCATTGGTCTGTGAAGCAAGTTAGGGTGGTGCATTCTTTTGAAGGTTCTACACAAATAAAGATTTATGGATTATAGGGTAACACTGTAACCTCCAGGGGGCAACACGAAAGAAAGAAAGAAATGTGTTGTCATTTGACTGAACAAGTCATGTATTTGTTTACACAGGAAGGAAGCAGAAATGCAGTTATAAACTGGCACCACAAGGGGCAGCAAATCTCACCTTTACTAAAATAGTCGTGTGAAAAAGTAAGTGCACCCCATGAAATGTGTGTGTTGTTTTTTTTTTTTTTTTTAAATATGTACCCAGGCTTGATGAGCTTCATCCTCCTCATCAAATGTATCCTTACATGTAGCCGTGTGAAAAAGTAAGTACACCCCCATGAATGTGATTTTGTTTTTCTTCCCTTTTAACATATGTAGGCATATCAAGATTTGAACTTCATTTGAACAGTATCTGCAAATAAAAGTGATATAAAATAGCAAAGACATTTGCATTTTGCAGTCCGTTGTATAACTTAAGTAACATAAATGCAAATTTCACGTGAACAAAGTGAGTGGCCCCCTCTGTTTATGACAGCCTCAATTACCTCAAGTTAGACTCGGGTGCAAATGATCAGAAAACCATGAGAGTTGATCTCACCTGATGCCTCCTCATTTTAAACCCCAAACATTTTGGTTTGGTTTGCTCTTCATTGCTGAAGTGCGTGGTCTCACCATACTAACACTGAAAGAGCCCTCTGAGGCCCCACATTCCTAGGAGTCTGCGAAAGGAACTTAAAAAGATCTTCCAACAATTGGAAATCAGCCATTCCACCATCCGGAAGATCATCTTTAAGGGTAGAAGATTTCAGACTACTGTCATCTTGTCCAGGCCGGGCCCAGCAAGTTTGGCCTTGAGAGGAGGACACCTGAGGCTCCAAGTCTTTAAAAAGCCCAAAATGTCATCATGGGACCTCCTTGTAGCTCCTGCCACTGCTAATGTCAAAGTGTATGGAGTCTACCATTAGAAAGAGGTTGCACATGTGAGATCTTCGTGAGATGTGTGTGAGGAGGAAGTAGAAAGAACATATCCATGAACACCTAAGAAGAGACCGGGACGTCAGGAACAACATGCTCTGGACAGACGAGACAAGAGTTTTTTGGCTGTGGTACCAGATGACATGTTTGGTGACAACATTTGACCAGAAGAACCCAACAGCATCTGCAGCAATGGTGGTGGAAATGTTCTGACTTGGGTCTGCTCTGCCGCATCAGGTCAGGGGTTGGGCGGCTCACCATCTTAGAATCCGCTAGGAATTCTTCACTGTAGCAGAGAGTGCTTGAGGATAATGTAAGACCCCCCCCCTGTCAGAAGTTCAAACAAAGGTGGATCTTGCAGCACAATAAGGACCCTAATAAGACCAGTAAATCCACCGAGGAATTGGCTGAAAAGAGAGAACATGGAGGGCTCTGGAATGGCCAAGTCAAAGCCTGGGTGTGAATCCCATCACGGTGCTGTGGGGTGGGGGGGGTGGGGGGTTAAAAACGGGCAGCGCATGTAGGACACCCCTCAAATATCACACAGCAGAAGGAATTCCTCATGGAGGAACGGGGAGAACTTGATGATAGAGGCTGCCAGACGGTCAGAGGAAATGGCCACTTGAAAGGGGGGGGGGGTATGGGGGCAATTAGAGCCAAAGGTTGGCTTACTTTTGAAAACGGGTGGGAATGGCATATCTGGTCATTTTTCATAAATTACTACAACGTCATGTTTTCATTGTTTTACTTTTTTATTTTTCAATTACATCAACCTTACCTATAGATGCTTTTTAATTTAATTTTGATATGCCAACTTAGGTAAAAAAAAAAAAAGGAAAATATTTTGAGGGGTGCACTTAGTTTGTCACATAACTGTGCACAGCATATAAGGTCGTCCTGCTCTGCACCATCACATAGTGTCTGACCCCCAGGCTGCTAATAAGAAACACCAGAGACGATGACACCTCTGGACCACCAATGGACACTCTGGGCAGACCTTATGAATATCTTATAGCTGTGAGGGCAGCTGGAGCCACTAGATGGAGCTACTGTGTATTTTGCTCTCCCTGTTGAATGGAGTTTAAAGCCACCTCTTACCCAGAGCACCATAAAGTACAGAACCACAGAGTCAAGTGCAAGCAGTCCGCTAGAAAAAGAGCAACAGGAGGTGAGATGCCAGGGTGGGAACGTGAAATGGCCATCTTACCTGGTAGTCTGAGCGACTGACTCTCTTTGGAAGGCCATATGACTTGTGTCCCATTTATTGAGCACTCAGTTGCTTCTTTTATTTATCCAATCCAGTGTGCCATTTTATGTAGTAAGGACACATTTTCGATCCATTTCTGGCCTCCTTGGCATTGTTCTCAGTTGGAGAAGCAACATAACAGCACCCTCTGTTGTTCATATCTGTTGATGCCTGCATTGTGAGAAAAAAAAAAACAAAGTGGATTCAGAAAGTTCTCAGACCCCTTCACTTTCTGTGTACGTTATTGCCTTGTACATTTAATAGAAATGCATTTTGTAATTTTGTAACATTTTCCATCCATCCATTATCCAACCCGCTATATCCTAACTACAAGGTCACGGGGGTCTGCTGGAGCCAATCCCAGCCAACACAGGGCACAAGGCAGGAAACAAACCCCCAGGCAGGGCGCCAGCCCACCGCAGTTTGTAACATTTTATTGCTGCAAATGTTTCTGATGTGCCATCTATTGGATTGAAAATGCAACTCATATGTCTCTGTTATAAGCCATTTGGTATGGGATTCATAAAAGCACTGCTAATGTCTGTGATGTGCCATCTGTTGGAATGAAAAATTCAATGCATATAAAGTATCTCAGTTTCATGCCATTTGGTATGGAATTCGTAAAAGCATTGTTAATGTTTGTGATGTGCCATCTGTTGGAATGACAAATGCAATGTATATGTCTTTGTTATATGCCATTTGGTATGGGATTCGTAAAAAGCAGTGCTAATGTTTGTCATTCACCATCTATTGGAATGAAAAATTCAGTGCATATAAAGTATCTCAGTTTCATGCCATTTGGTATAGAATTCGTAAAAGCATTGTTAACGTTTGTGATGCGCCATCTGTTGGAATGACAAATGCCACGTGTATGTCTTTGTTATATTCCATTTGGTATGGGATTAATAAAAGCAGTGCGAATGTTTGTCATGCACCATCTGTTGGAATGAAAAATGAAATGCATATAAAGTATCTCAGTTTCATGCCATTTGGTATGGAATTCATAAAAGCATTGTTAATGTCTGTGATGCACCATCTGTTGGAATGACAAATGCAATGTATATGTCTTTGTTATATGCCATTTGGTATGGGATTCGTAAAAGCAGTGCTAATGTTTGTCATAAACATAAACTTTCTCAGTTTCATGCCATAAAGCTGGCTTGTCAGACTCTGACATTTTATTGCAACACTAGCCCTAACCCTTGCCAGTTTTCCCCCAGGAACAAATAAAGTTCTACAGTATCTATTATATAGTGCCTTCAATATCAATATATCTATTATATAGTGCCTTTCATATCTATCTATCTATCTATTGTTGCAGGTGGCTTGGGGGGCGACCGGCCCGGGATGCCCCGGAGGACCGGAAGAGGGCTTACGCCTTCCCCAGACCATGTGGGGGCGACCGCCCTGGCAGTTATGGGGACCACGGGTACAGAGCATGGAAGCTCATCCCTGTAGTGGCCCGTGGTCACTGCCTGGGGGTGCCCGAATGCCTTGGGAGCCCTAAACCTCAGCACTTCCGCCACCCCCGGAAGTGCTGGGGGGAAGAGGATCGGGGACACCCGGAGTGCTTCCGGGCACGCAGCCCGCACTTCCGCCACACTGAGGAGTGCCGGTGGAAGATTGCCGGGAAGCACCTGGAGCCCATCCGGGTGAGGATAAAAGGGGCCGCGTCCCTTCATTTAGGACTTGAGTCGGGTGGAAGAAGGACGAGGTCTGGGAGGAGAGACGAGGAGGCGGCCTGAAGAGAAGACATTGTGTTGTGGCCAGGACTTTGGGGACTTGGGAACTGTGAGCACTGAACTGTAAATATGGAGCACTTTGTGAATAAATGTGTGTGGGGATGATTACAACATGTCTGTCTGTCTGTGTCCGGGTCATGTTCCACAATATCTATTTTATAGTGCCTTTCATTTCTATTATACAGTGCATTTCATATCTATCAATCTATTATATATCTATTTATGTGAATTTCCCCTTGGGATTAATATCTATCTATCTATATAGTGCCTTTCATATCTATCTAATCTATTTTATAGTGCCTTTCATTTCTATTATATAGTGCATTTCATATCTATCTATCTATCATATAGTGCCTTTCATATCTAATTATCTCTTGTCTGATTTTATACATCTCACCGTTGTAGGTGACTCTCAGTGTGCCTCCTTCCTCCACCTTGTGTGTCTCACACTCGCACTTCCTCTTTTGAGTGTGTCACCAAAGCCAAGCAGACCAATCAGATTGCTTGGAGGGACTGGGCACACACACATACACACACACACACACACACAGAGACGTCAGGGTTTTATTATATCGTAGATTTATTTATTTTTCAGTTATGTACAAAGTGGAGATAAGGGTTCCAAGTGAAGGACTAAACTGAGGTCAACAGACTGCACAGACATTAAAGTCAAGGATCGGGAATCTGTTTGATCTTTGAAGCCCATTTCCTCCTGAGGATGGACGCAGCCTTTGTGTAAAGTCTCTGTAAATCATAGGGTCTACAGAATTGCCAAGAGCCTGTAATCCACACCACATTTCCCCAAGCTGTTGACAGTCTAAATGTAGAAGTGAAATGAAAGGAAACCACCTACAGTAAGGAAAGTCATCTCCTGAGAGCTCTTCACACTGACGCCATTGCAAGTAGAAGAACTCTGTGGCGGCTCGGTCAAATATAAACGCATTAATTACGCAGGACCCACTGCTGTAAGTTATGAAGCACAGAAATGGCCAAAGATAGTCATTAAAGATCAAAAAAATCAACTTGATGAACCTCGGATGTGCAGCTCTTCACTACCAGCCTGCCCTCTCATGTTGTAGATGCCATTGCACATACCCGATTGCCAAGTCACAGTGGCTGCCGACAGTTCTGTATACCTTATGCATTCATTTGGTCAGGTCAAGCTGTACCTCAGGGAACTGGTGGCCCCCTCAAGCTGCATCCCACCTTGCACCTAAAGCTGCCAGCTCCTCTCCCCCCCCCATATGGCAAGCAGACCTGAGATACTGAATCACGAGACATGTGACATGCAATGCACCGGTGACATACTGTGGGTCATTTTATACCTGCCAATCACCACCTGGACTTGTGCTCTGGACTATAAATCAGGAAGGTCTCACACGGTTCCTGGCGGTTCACCCTAATGTGCCAAGTTTGTGCTTTTCTGGGGTTTTTTTGTATTTTCTTTGACTGCTTTTGTCTTTGTGTTTGGCTTCCTGTATTGTGACTTGTTGTAATAAAGGATGTCCAGCAGATGGAGCTATTTGTAATGGTGGTCGCACCTTTTCTTTTTTGAATTTTAGCAGGCTCTGCCCCCTGCACATCTTGCTTGCCAACCCCCGGGCGGGCGCTACATGCTAACCACTTCACAGATCTGCCGTTTGCGTATGGGGATGCGAATGTACAATTTAAACAGACTGTTATTTTCATGGGAATTGTTACATATGCATAATAGAGCTAACTATTTTACATGGCAGCGAGTAATTAACCAGAGTAAAAAATAGTAAAAAGTAACAAATTGAAAGAAAATTATGTTTCATGTTGCGTTAGAGGTATTCGTTGTGTTATACATTTTGTGTTCTGTTTGGCTTTGAAATTAGCACGCAAATACTTTTTAAACTTACACTTTTACTGTAAAACTTCAGTAAAAACAATTTTTGAAATCAACTTTTCGTCAATTTCGCATAGTAGCAAAAGAAATTGGTAACTGCTCTGCTGGCAGAAAATTCGATGTCTCTGAGAAACTGATGCGAGATTGGAGGAAGCAAGAAGATGTAATAAAAAAAAAAAAAACAAACAATTTAAGTGTCGTATTTTTGAATGGGCGTATAAGTCAGGGTCTGATTCTATGATCGATTTTTCGGGTTTCAAGACCCAACTTATACACGAGTAAATACGGTAAATAAGGAGAAATCGGAAATCTTAGTGTTGGCAAAAATGTATATAATGAGGGTATTAGAAATAAACTTGATCCATTAGGCTTAAAAGTCAAGACAGAGGTAAAGAATTGATGGGTGATTATTGACTTCTGTTTCCTTTTCCGGTGTCCTTTTGGTGGTGACTTGAGCCACCACCATCTACTCAAAGCACCATGATGTTCCAACAATGTTGGAAGAATTAAAAGCCAGAAGTTTGTATGACCATCAGCATCAAGTGACTCCGTGAGAACCCTAACTACAAAGAGGACTATTTCATTTATGTTAGGTAGAATGCCCAGAGGGGACTGGGTGGTCTCGTGGCCTGGAACCCCTGCAGATTTTATTTTTTTTCTCCAGCTTTCTGGAGTTTTTTTTTTTGTTTTTTCTGTCCACCCTGGCCATCGGACCTTACTCCTTTTCTATGTTAACTAATGTTGTCTTATTTTAATTTCTTATTTTGTCTTTTATTTTTCTTTTCTTCGTTATGTAAAGCACTTTGAGCTACTTTTTGTATGAAAATGTGCTATATAAATAAATGTTGTTGTTGTTGTTGTTGACATCAGGATGCACCCCGCTCTTTATGAAGAATGACCAGGAATCTTTTATGACCACAGAGAGTCAGGACCTCGGTTTTAGATTTCATCTGAAAGACGGTGCCAGTTTTACAGGACTGGGACATTGGGATCCACATTCAGACCACTCCTCTTCCAGCAGTAACCCAAGCCTTTCCTAGATGGTCTCAGGCCCAAGCATTTTTAGCTTCAGGTGGATGACCTCTCCTGAAGTGCATGTGCCACTTACTGTATGGTGTAATTTCTTCTTAATTCTTTCATTTCTAGGTAATGTGAAAGAGCACGAAGAACAATGGGAAAGAGTAGGACCTCCAAATGGACACCCTGTTTAACGACTTTTCCAGAGATTTTCAGTCATAGACTCCATTTACATAATTTAATGAGTAGGGGCCAGTCGTGGGACACTCCTGTGAAGATCAGTCACCTACTGTGACATACCTAGCAACTCGGTCCGACCAGTCTGTGACTCGCCCTGACACAATCAGACTGGCTTGATTTCAAGTTGCAGGCTAAGGTAAGTCACTGTTGTGTCGTGGTGTGTCACAGACTAGTTGGACAGGTTTGACTTTTGTCTTACATAATATGGGGGAGCTCAACAACCAATCAGCACTTAGCCGAAAAGTACAATGGATATAATCCTACAATTAAGAATAAGGAACACAGGTGTTTAGAACCTTGCAAGTGGAAGAGAAGCTTGTCTGTCTGATGTCTTGTGTTTTATGTACCACGAAGGAATGGAAACAGAATAGGGGACCAGGATAGCAGCCATACCTATTTTAATAAGAAAACACAAAAATAGGGTTGGAGCACCAAATGGTGGTCCCCATATATTGTAAACTTTCGCCGAAAGGACGACTTTACAGAAGGAAGTCTCTGACCAGACAAGGGGAGATGAAGTTGATGGCAGAGTAGGTTCAGGTGTCCCAAACCCGGAAGTGATGTCATACGCAGTCTGCCTGTGATTCTCCGGATCTGCAGAGTTAAGAGAAGAGTAGAGACATAAGGGGCAGCACCACCCCTCGATTCATGTTGGAGCTGCAAGTTGAAAAGCCCTAAAGTTGTCTCCCAGGCTTGTGTGTGTGCGAACCTGTAAAGCCTGCACATAGCTGCTGGCTCCAACAGGGAGCACATTATTGACTATCAGAAAAAAGGGCAAACCTGCGATACTCTGGAAATGTGAAGCTACGCCGGAAAGTCGTCATGGAGTCGATTTGACATCCCCAGCGATTTCTAGTCATATAAATTGACATCCTCAAGTGACGAGATCACCAGCAGCAGTCATTAAGTTCTCCTCCGACTAGAAGTTGGGAAAAGGACACCATGACCTCAGAGGAAAGCCATGTAAATACAAGGACAACATGTCAATTCCAGGATGATGACATCCTGTCAATTAACCAAAACCAGAGTCCAAATATAATAAGATGCTAATTTCTCGAGAATTTGGGTAAGGGACAAGTGTTACTAATGTTGCTGAAATTGGCAAATCTTGTGTCAGTTACATTAATATAGTTTATGCAGTTTCCTGCCACCAGACAGCTAGGAAATCCAGACGACTACGCCAATGTAACCAGAAAGTTGCAACACTGAGTCCGCCTCCAGCCACCAACACAGGATAATAATGGCATATCGGTTAAAGGATTTTATTTATTAAACACAGTACCTTCGGAAATGAATAAATTCCACTTTTACAACCAAAGAAAATACGCTGCTCTTTTCCTTTGTGAACAGTATGGGGCGCCACGTAGCCCACAAACCCAAGACAGACAAGACCTAACATAACTCCAGGTTCAATAAAATTACTTTTAATTCAACCAGCTGCAATAATACTATAATCTCATCCAAAAAAAAAAAAAAAAAGCATGTGGTGACGGTGACATGCTGGAGCAGAGGATGCGCCAAGCCGAGCCACCTTCACTACGCTGAGGCAGACAGGTAGTAACTATGGGCAAGGACGCACCAACCCCAAAAAAGTAATAGCCATTGTGCATCCTTTTGGAAAAGTACATAAGAGTTGTACAGGATATGTACGAGGGAAATGTGACTGTGGTGAGGTCTGCAGTAGGTGTGACAGATGCATTCAAGTTGGAGGTGGGATTATATCAGTGATCGGCTCTGAGCCCTTTCTTATTTTCAATGGTGATGGACAGGTTGACAGACGAGATTAGACAGGAGTCCCCGTGGACTGTGATGTTTGCAGATGACATTGTGATCTGTAAAGAGAGTAGGGAGCAGGTGGAAGAGACCCTAGAGAGGAGGAGATATGAGAGGAGAGGAATGAAGGTCAGTAGAACCACCAAGACAGAATACATGTGTGTGAATGAGAGGGAGGTCAGTGGAATGGTGAGGATGCAGGGAGTAGAGTTGGTGAAGGTGGATGAGTTTAAATACTTGGGATCAACAGTACAGAGTAATGGGGATTGTGGAAGAGAAGTGAAGAAGAGAGTGCAGGCAGGGTGGAGTGAGAGGAGAAGAGTGTCAGGAGTGATTTGTGACAGACGGGTATCAGCAAGCGTGAAAGGGAAGGTCTACAGGACAGTAGTGAGACCAGCTGTGTTATATGGGCTGGAGACGGTGGCACTGACCAGAAAGCAGGAGACAGAGCTGGAGGTGGCAGATTTAAAGATGCTAAGATTCACATTGGGTGTGACGAGGATGGACGGGATTAGAAATGAGGACATTAGAGGGTCAGGCCAAGTTGGACGGTTGGGAGACAAAGTCAGAGAGGCGAGATTGCTTTGGTTTGGACATGTGCAGAGGAGAGATGCTGGGTATATTGGGAGAAGGATGCTAAGGATAGAGCTGCCAGGGAAGAGGAAAAGAGGAAGGCCTAAGCGAAGGTTTATGGATGTGTTTGAGAGAGGACATGCAGGTGATGGGTGTGACAGAACAAGATGCAGAGGACAGAAAGATATGGAAGAAGATGATCCACTGTGGCAACCCCTAACGGGAACAGATGAAAGAAGAAGAGGATGAAGAATGTCAAGGAAAAGAAAAATTGACTCCGAGTGCAGGATATTCAAAGAACAGTGGACATACGATTACTTTTTCACGCAGTGCAAGGAAAGAGCTGTTTGTCTGGTGTGCCAGGAGTCAGTGGCTGTGTTCAAGGAATACAATTTCCGTCGACACTATGAAACTCGACATAAAGACAAATATGATTGTTTGGTCGGACAAATGAGAAAAGACAAAATATTAAAACTGAAAAATGGATTGACAACTCACCAAAATGCTTTTGTGAAGCAGAAGCAGCTAAATATTTCATCACTGCGAGCAAGTTTTCAAGTTGCCAAGCTAATAGCGTGCACTAGCAGACCATTTATAGAGGGAGAATTTGTTAAAGAATGCCTTCTTTCTGTTGCCAAAGAGATGTGTCCAGAGAAGGCTGATTTATTTAGTACAGTGAGCCTTTCAGGACCTACAGTTACACGAAGGATTGAAGAAATGGGGGGACAATTTGCATCAGCTTTTGCAAAACTCATCAAAATCTTTGCTATCTTACAGAAAGACCTCAGTATGTGCATCTTGGGAACTGCAGGTCTGACATTGTGGTCAGCAGCACAGGAGCGCCGCAGGGGACTGTACTTTCTCTGGTCCTGTTCAGCCTATATACATCGGACTTCCAATACAACTCGGAGTCCTGCCACGTGCAAAAGTTCGCTGACGACACTGCTATCGTAGGGCTGCATCAGGAGTGGGCAGGAGGAGGAGGAGTATAGGAACCTAATCAAGGACTTTATTAAATGGTGCGACTCAAACCACTTACACCTGAACACCAGCAAAACCAAGGAACTGGTGGTGGACTTTAGGAGACCCAGGCCCCTCATGGACCCCGTGATCATCAGAGGTGACTGTGTGCAGAGGGTACAGACCTATCAATACCTGGATGATAAACTGGACTGGACTGCCAATACTGATGCTCTGTGCAAGAGAGGACAGAGCTGACTATACTTCCTTAGAAGGCTGGCATCCTTCAACATCTGCAATAAGATGCTGTAGATGTTCTATCAGACGGTTGTGGTGAGCGCCCTCTTCTACGCGGTGGTGTGCTGGGGAGGGAGCATTATGAAGAAGGACGCCTCACGCCTGGACAAACTGGTGAGGAAGGCAGGCTCTATTGTAGGCACGGAGCTGGACAGTTTCACATCCGTGGCAGAGCAACGGGCACTGAGCAGACTGCTGTCAATCATGGAGAATCCACTGCATCTACTGAACAGGATCATCTCCAGACAGAGGAGCAGCTTCAGCGACAGACTGCTGTCACCGTCCTGCTCCACTGACAGACTGAGGAGATCGTACCTCCGACACACTATGCGACTCTTCAATTCCACTGGGCGGGGGGGGGGGGGGGGGGGGGGTAAACGTTAACATTATACAAAGTTATTGTCGGTTATACCTGCATTGTTATTACTCTTTAATTTAATATTGTTTTTATCACTATGCTGCTGCTGGAGTATGTGAATTTCCCCTTGGGATTAATAATCTATCTATCTATCTATCTATCTATCTATCTATCTATCTATCTATCTATCTATCTATCTATCTATCTATCTATCTATCTATCTATCTATCTATCTATCTATCTATCTATCTATCTATCTATCATTTTGAAGTCACAGAGGAGCTTGCTGCACTGCAAAGCATCAAAGGAACAACAACAGGAGAGGATATCTATGAAAAGGTTTGCCAAATTGTGAATGATTTGGAGCTGGACTGGGCTAAACTAGCCAGTGTGACAACTGATGGTGCTCCTAGCATGGTGGGGTCTATGAAAGGAGTGCTTGCACGCATTAACCAAGAGATGGACAAACACAACCATTCACGTCCAATAGTCATACACTGCCTCATCCACCAACAAGCGCTATGTTGTAAATCACTGAAGTGGGACTCTGTCATGAAAGTTGTGGTGTCCTGTATTAACTTCATTAGGACTCATGCACTAAACCACAGACAGTTTCAGGAATTTCTATCTGAGTTGAATATTGCCTATTGAGATATTCTGTACCACACAGAAGTCCGTTGGCTGAGTCAAAGGAGAGTTTTGAAACGTTTTTATGACTTACTTCCACAGGTTTCTGCTTTTCTGCTTTCAAAAAACAAAGAAGTACCAGAGTTTAAAGATGCAGAATGGAAATGGCACCTTGCCTTTCTGACAGATATAACAGAGCTACTCAACAGTTTCAAAGTGCAACTTCAGAGAAAGAGGAAGCTCATCTGTGATATGCATTCACATGTGAAAGCATTTGAAGTAAAATTGGACCTCCTCATTAAACAAGTGAAGGAGGAAAACTTCTGCCATCTCCCCATTACTCAAAAACTGTTGGCTGAGAAACCAACAGTTGCATTCCCAAACAAAAAATATGTGGATTCACTGGAAATGTTACAAAGGGAGTATCAAATGAGATTTAAAGATCTTCATCTCCATGAACAGGACATACAGCTTTTCCGGAACCCATTTTCTGTTGACATTGAAATTGTTGATCCGATTTACCAAATGGAACTGGCTAAACTACAGAATTGTGACTCTCTGAAAAACGCATTCAAGTCAAGCAGCCTTACATATTTCTATGCATCTCTCCCCTCTGAGACATATCTTAATCTCAGGAACCACGCACCTAAAATGGCATCCATCTTTGGCAGCACCTATGTCTGTGAACAGACTTCTTCCCCCGAATGAAACATCTGAAATCTCCAACCAGATCCAGACTAACTGATGCACACTTGCATCACTTGTTACGACTGGCAGTGACAAACATGGAACCAGACATTGACTATTGTGGCAAGCGGCTGGGGGTGGTACCCAGCTGGGACACCTAGGAGGACTAGAGGAGGGCTTACGCCTCCTCCAGACCATGAGGGGGGAGACCTCCCTTGTGGCTTTGGGGACCACGGGAACAGAGCTTAGAAGCTCAACTCTATAGGGGCCCGTGGTCACCGCCAGGAGGCGCCCCAATGCCTGTGGAGCCCTGGCTCTCAACACTTCCGCCACACCCGGAAGTGCTGGGCGGAAGAAGACCAGGGACACCCGGCGTGCTTCCGGGTGCGCAGCCGGTACTTCTGCCACACCAGGAAGGGCCGGCAGAAGCTAATCGGGAGGCACCTGGAGCACGTCCGGGTGAGCTTAAAAGGGGCCACCTCCCTCCATTCGATGGCAGGAGTCAGGAGTGGAGAAAGATGGAGTCTTGGAGGAGAGGAGAAAGTCATTGTTGAGGGCCTGGACTTTGGGGTAATTGGTGCTGCAACACTGGGTTGTGTGTGTTCACTGTGCTGTACATATCTATACATATTAATAAAAGGCAAAGCCCTCACTGACTCACTGACTGACTGACTGACTGACTGACTGACTGACTGACTGACTCACTCACTCACTCACTCATCACTAATTCTCGAACTTCCCGTGTAGGTGGAAGGCTGAAATTTGGCAGGCTCATTCCTTACAGCTTACTTAGCTTACTTACAAAAGTTAGGCAGGTTTCATTTCGAAATTCTACGCGTAATGGTCATAACTGGAACATCTTTTTTGTCCATATACTCTAATGGAGGAGGCGGAGTCACGTATCGCGTCATCACGCCTCCTACGTAATCACGTGAACTAAAAACAAGGAAGAGATTTACAGCACGAGTCAAACGCGGGAACGAAGGTAAATGACATTAATTTTTGACTGTCTTTCAATACTGTGTAAGCATACATATTAACACGTGCAATTAAATGTGTGCATTTACGGGGTGATTTCTCAGGCTTAAAAGCTCGCCTTTTATCAAACGCGGGAACAAAGGTAACTGACGTTGTTCACTGTCTTTTAATACTGTGTAACCATACATATTAACACGTGCAATTAAACGTGTGCATTTACGGGGTGATTTCTCAGGCTTAAAGCTCGCCTTTTACTAAAAAGGTAAATGCAAAACTATTTTCAATCATTTTATGATCTGCTTCTCACAACTGAAGGCACCGTGGCTGATGGTAAATGACGTTAATTTTTGAGTGTCTTTTAATACTGTGTAAGCATACATATTAACACGTGCAATTAAACGTGTGCATTTACGGGGTGATTTCTCAGGCTTAAAAGCTCGCCTTTTATCAAACGCGGGAACAAAGGTAAATCACATTCTTCACTGTCTTTTAATACTGTGTAACCATACATATTAACACGTGCAATTAAACGTGTGCATTTACGGGGTGATTTCTCAGGCTTAAAAGCTCACCTTTTACTAAAAAGGTAAATGCAAAACTATTTTCAATCATTCTATGATCTGCTTCTCACAACTGAAGGCACCGTGGCTGATGTTACGTCACTTGCTGTCCAACCATAAGCGTTACCTGGTAGGTAACCGGACACTCTCTTCACTCCCTTTCGGGAATCGAACCTCTGAGGTTTTCTTTTGTTCTTAATTAAAATTTAAAAGCAATACTTCACCGCTGCTAAGCCCCTCAAGCGCTGACGTCCCAGGTTCGATTACCGTAAGCAAGTGCAGTGAGTGTGTAATTACATTCACGGCATTCGTAGTCTGATTCACAATCTGATTGTATGGGTGGTTACCTACCAGGTAACGCTTATACTTGGCCACCAAGTCAGGTCGAAGTGATCACTCGAGTAAAGGCAGCTTCACAAAAAAACAGATCCTTAACAAACTGTTATTAGTATATTTTCCCTCAATTTAAAAACGTTTTATTTTCTTCTTAATAAAAATTTAAAAGCGGTACTTCGCCGGTGCGAAGCGCGTGGATTTGACCGACCTGACACATACAGACATATTCATGAGTGCAGGTACTTCGGAAAGAAAGCACCGTGTAAACCTAAAGTTTAAATTAAGTTCATAGACCTACAAAAGGTTGCCATTCATTTGAGGCAAGATTGCTTTTCTTCTGTACAACTATACGTTGCATTCTCAAGAGTGTGCTTGCACGGCTTCGGATATAGATAAATATATATATATATATATATATATATATATATATATATATATATATATATA
Organism: Erpetoichthys calabaricus; assembly: GCF_900747795.2. Classification (NCBI taxonomy): domain Eukaryota; kingdom Metazoa; phylum Chordata; class Cladistia; order Polypteriformes; family Polypteridae; genus Erpetoichthys; species Erpetoichthys calabaricus. The sequence goes on along the minus strand of NC_041398.2, from coordinate 242,243,058 downwards.
TATATATATATATATATATATATATCCATCCATTGTCCAACCCGCTGAATCCGAACACAGGGTCACGGGGGTCTGCTGGAGCCAATCCCAGCTAACACAGGGCACAAGGCAGGAACCAATCCCGGGCAGGGTGCCAACCCACCGCAGTATATATATATGTATGTCTATATATAAATATGTAAGCTTATAAGTACTGCCTTACTTCTCTTTAAGAAAGGAAGATGTAATGATACTTGATTTAAACGATTCCATGTCTTCCTGGGTTTGCGTAGCTTATTGTCAATATCTTTACACCTGTTTTTGACACTTATTTACTGAAACGGGCTTTCACGAAAAAAGTTAGGGCTTTGCTACAGGATACACCCTCCACAAGTTAAGCAAGTAAAAATAAAATATATATTTCTGTTTTATTTAAACCTTTTAAGTTCGTATGCATAGCCCCATTTGGCTGTTTAATTTTTTTTTTCTTTCTTCAGTAATATTTAATCTCCTTAAAGAAAAAGAACATATCCATTTTACTTTTTTTTGTATCTCTTTAGTAATATTTTAGTGTAAAAGATAACCAGTATTTAAACCTTTTATGTTACTTTATACATTTATTTTACACAATGTTGAAAAATTAATAAGAAAGCTACATATTTTGGCAGCTGCTGCTTTCATTTTCAATGAAATGAAAAAAGCTCGGGCGGCACGGTGGCGCAGTGGGTAGCGCTGCTGCCTCGCAGTTGGGAGACCTGGGGACCTGGGTTCGATTCCCGGGTCCTCCCTGCGTGGAGTTTGCATGTTCTCCCCGTGTCTGCGTGGGTTTCCTCCGGGCGCTCCGGTTTCCTCCCACAGTCCAAAGACATGCAGGTTAGGTGGATTGGCGATTCTAAATTGGCCCTAGTGTGTGCTTGGTGTGTGGTTGTGTTTGTGTGTGTCCTGCGGTGGGTTGGCACCCTGCCCAGGATTGTTTCCTGCCTTGTGCCCTGTGTTGGCTGGGATTGGCTCCAGCAGACCCCCGTGACCCTGTGTTCGGATTCAGCGGGTTGGAAAATGGATGGATGGATGGATGAAAAAAGCTCTCCAAGAGAAAATGAAGAAGAAACAGTTTGCACTATCTAAAAATCAGAAACCCTCATTTATAAAAGTTTGCTGCAGATGACTTAACTGAAAATAAATGAATAGTTCGTATGTGTATAATACATATTTATCTATTTTACTTATGCCTTTATTCCACCAACTTACAACATCTGAGGTACAATTTGTTACATTACTTTTGTTTTTTGCAGCACAGGCAGGTGAAGTGACTTCCTCAGGGTCACACAGTGGTGTCAGTACCAGGATTTGAACTGACAAGCTCCGGGTTTACTGAAATATTACTGAAGAAAGAAAGAAAACGAAAACGGGCAAATAGGGCTATGCATACAAATGTCCATCTGTCCATTATCCAACCTGCCATATCCTAAATACAGGAGCCAATAAGTACATATGTATATATACAGTATATATATATACAGTATATATATATATATATATATATATATATATATGTGAATGTATGTATGTATATATGTATGTCTATATATATATATATATGTAGATATGTAAATTTGTATATGTATATATATGTTTATGTGGATGTGTATATGTGTATATACGTATGTATATGTAGATATGTGTATATGTAGATATGTATATATATATGTATATGTATATATATGTTTATGTGTGTGTGTGTGTGTGTGTATATTATATATATAAAAGACATCAACACTCATAACAATGACAACACAATTACATTGACAATCATGTTACGTTATTTTTAAAATGTTTCCTTTTTTTTTTTTCATAACCTCTTTAACACACTACTTCTCCGCTGCGAAGCGCGGGTATTTTGCTAGTTGTAAATAAACGTGTGTTGGGTGATAAAACGATGCCTACATGTCTGTGTCCGGGCTGTATCCCACACTATCTCATCAGCCAAAAGCAGGCCCACGCTTCTCATTGAAATACTGGAAAGTTTATGTTGGTTAAAATTGTTCTTCATTTTAAATATTGTATTGTTCTTTTGTGTTTTTTGCACTACACATAAGATATGTGCAGTGTGCTTGGGAATTCGTTCATGTTTTTTTTTTTTTTCAAATTATAGTCCGGCCCCCAAACAGTCTGAGGGACCGGGAAATGGCCCCCTGTTTAAAAAGTTTGAGGACCCCTGTCGTAATGCATGGGCAACCAGGCCAGTTGCCCGAGGGCCCCATGCTAATCTATGTATGTTGTGACTTGCTGAGTGGTTGTGTAGGTAGCAAGGTTATTATAGTTTTGCCTTTTTATATTAGTTTTTATTTCTATATTTTTTCTGACCTTACTTGGAAATTCAGTTTAGTTTTAGTTTTCCTTCATTGTGTATTTTTAGTTTTAGTTTAGTTTTTATTTTACAAAGACATTTCTGTTTTATTTTTATATATATATTAGTTTCAGTTTTAGTTTTAGTAATTACAGTGGAACCTCAGTTCACGACCATAATTCGTTCCAAAACTCTGGTCGCAAACCGATTTGGTCGTGAACCGAAGCAATTTCCCCCATAGGATTGTATGTAAATACGATTAATCCATTCCAGACCAAACGAACTGTATGTAAATATATATATATATTTTTAAGTTTATAAGCACAAATATAGTTAATTAAACCATAGAATGCACAGTGTAATAGTAAACTAAATGTAAAAACATTGAATAACACTGAGAAAACCTTGAACAACAGAAAAAACTAACACTGTAATAGTTCGCGCTACAGCGCTACCAACCGCTGGCTAAAAACACATTTTTTTTTGACATTTGAAAAAATCCGTAATTTAATAAACCACCAAGAAAAGTAACATTGCAAAAATGCACACTACGAACTGATCGCTGGAAACAGAAGTGAAAACAAAATCAAGCCCAGTGCATTCTTTACCTGCCTTCCTACCTTATGCGTCCAGCTCTCTCGCGCTGCCTGTGTGTGTGTGTGTGTGTGTCACGCTCTCTCGCTCTCTCTCTCTTGCTCGCTGCACAAGAAATGCACAGGGAGAGACTGAACATGTACAAACCGAAAGGGAAACTGGCTTGTTCGTATACCGAGTGTGTGGTCATGAACCGAGGCAAAAGTTTGGCGAACTTTTTGGTCGTAAACCGATTTGTACGTGTACCGAGACGTTCGTGAACTGAGGTTCCACTGTATAGTATGGTTAAAGAGCTACAGTACTATGGAGTTTAGTTTTTGTGTCACAATAGGAGAGAACTGTATACTTAACGAGTTTGGATATAATATGAGTTTAATGTTAGTGGAAGCTTACTACGCTACATGACACATCTTACTATTTGGTTTTGTTTTTGTCTGATAAAAAGCATAATCAAAACCAGGTACTGAATGTAAACAATTTTACACAATTTTATAATTTTTAAAATATTTTCTATGTTATTTGTGCTGAACAAATCTGCACTGACTGTTGGCACTTTTTTCTTTTCCTTTTATTGCCCAGAATGGGCCAATTTGTAATGAACTTTAGGTGAATTTTAAGGTGTGAGGATTTTTTACTCTAAAGGTCTACAGCACACAACATATCCTGCTCCAATGACAATGTGCTTATGATGAATGCCTTTAATATTTCATTCAAAAATCTCAAACACTGGGCTTTGTTATTTTCTACCAGCCATATTGGTCTCTGATTCCATCTCAGGCACACACAATTTATAGACAGAATTTTGCACCTGCAGGCCTGGAAAGATATTAAAAAAAATAAGAAAAGAGATTCTACTGTGTTCTGACAGGCATGATCATGAAAATCACGGGGGTTAAGGAAGAACAAGGCTCTTAGGCTTGAATGAGTGTGCAGACCCCACCTAGCTGTATTGAGGGAAAAAAAGAAAAACAAGCATGTAGTGTGAAGGTTAGGGGCAGTGAGACTTGAATAGCCCACCATAAGAACAGTAAACCCTTAATGAGCAGAGCAAGAGTAGGTGACAGGTGTATGGAGGGGCATAAAATGACAGACACAGCATCTGAGATTAAGAACAATATATCGAAACCTGTTTATCCAGAGAAAGATCACAGGAACCTGGAGCCTACCCAAGCAGGTTTGGATGCAAGACAGGAAAAATCCCTGGTATGCAATATGTATGATATGGCTGATGTTAGGAACATAAAGAATAGGATATTTCAACTATCTGATTTGAGAGAGAGAGAGAAACATTGAAAAAATGGGGACAGATATTTTAAAATATAATTCTGCTACTGGATTATTTTTACAATATCAGGTATTTTGAGCTGTGAATATGAACTAAAAAAAGATAAATTAATAAATATAGAATAAATACAAAAATACATTAGTATGTTTAGCTTTTCATCACTTCGCAGACTCTCTTCGCCTACCTACCTGTAGTTCAGTAGAGACGTTGCCAACTCAGGAATTTTACAAGGTTTGTATCGCTTCATTGTTAAAGCCAAAGTGATTGGTCAGCAACAATATGCAGGTCTTGTATGATGACCGTCAGTCTCTCAATCAGTGCTGTTTTATTTTCTAAAATCGGGAGTGGTCTCCCCTAGACTTTCTCGTGCACTCAGATATGGAGATGGATATTTGAGGAGTAAACCACAAGACGAGGATTATATTATCTACATTAAAGAACCATCAACAACAAATCAAATAAAATTAATAATATATTGAACAATTATTATAAAAGTAAACTTGAATAAATCGGACTCTGCAGCTGCATGAATAAAAAAAAAAAATCGAGTATGTGTTCAGGTAAAGTACCACCTCTGGTTAATGGATTCGGCCCAAAAGTTAATACAGATCTATAATTCTGGTGTAACAACCACATGCCGAATTTCATCCATCTATCTAGTTACGTTTTTTGAGATATCGTGTTTATACACACACACAGACATAATTCCAAATAATGGTATTTTCTGACTCGGGGAGTTCAAAAAGTCAAGATTCATTAAAATGTCGAGGTCGAATTTTTTTCATGATTAGTATACTTTCTCTATACTTTTTATACTTCGAGTGCAAAGTGGCAGGTGAATTACTGTCAACAAAAAGCAGGCACCTGAGAAATAAACTGAAATGTTACTCACTCGTGATTTTTCTGTCCATACAGTAAAGTTTTTGTTGAGCAGCACAGTCCGATTTCAGGCGTTTGAATTACATCTTGATATACAACAAGTGCAAAGAAAGGCGGCGCGTAAATCGCTTTCTATTCCACAGGCTTTACACGTGTATTCAGCTCGCTGTGTCACTGCAAATGCTGTGTGAACAACCAGCCTCCTTCACCAGCCGCCGTTCACTGGATGAATACGTGCGGGCGGCTCGTGGAGGATGACTTTCAGTTTTAGAGTTACAAGTTATAAGGGTTAAAAACTAACAGCAAGAATATTCATTTAAAAACGAAAACTAAAATTATGTTTAGTAAATTATTATTTTATTTCAGTTAGTCTTTCCAGCTACTTTAATAGTTTAATTTAGTTTTAGTTTTTCATTTCAGTTTTGTTAATTATCTTATTTCAGTTTACGAAAATGTTTTTTTAATAATAGTTTCAGTTTTGATTTTAGTTTTCGTTAACTATAATAACCTTGGTAGGTAGGGGCCCCAGTGCACTGCTATAAAGCTGTTAAGATGGTCCTGCTTCCAGCTCTCATGAGTCCATCAATCCTTCCAGCATCCCAGCCAGGACAGGAATTATAAGGCGTCCCAGCTGGGTAGCGATCATAACCTGGCCATCCTTCCATTATGGCTTCCCATCCATCTGAACACTTACACCCTCCTTCCATTCCTCCAGCTGAGTGTTGACTTCTGCTTCCTGACTCTTGACTCCCTTGCATAAGGTCAAGTGGCTTTTTTTTTTATTTTGGACGTGGAAGTATTTCCAGTGTCATAGCACTAAATGGTGGAACCCCCATGAAACAGGGAGTTCTTCTCCCTGCAGTGCCCTCTGGCAGCATCCAAGGACCCTGACAGGATTATCTCTCATGACTATGAATCCCCTGGATCTCTGCAGGGGTCCGTTCTGGGTCCATGCAGGGGAGCACTGTAATCTATTGTACTGGAGGAAGAATTGTTCTGGATAGACAACCCCCATAAGTCCATGCACAAGATAGGCACCATCAACCAACCTGGCCGTGATGCCCTCTCTATCCACCTTGCCACCTAAAATCAGTAAATGCTTGAAATTTCAACATTCTCAGGGAGTGATTTGGGCTTATTTTTTCTCTGAAAATTTTACAGATCAGCAAGGATTTGGATAGCCGCCTCCAAACTGCTGACTAAACTTCTAGCACCACAGTGGTGTCAGACTTGTCAGATTTCAGGACAGATGCTGCATCCAAGAACTCCGTAAAAATGATTAACAGAGTGGAAATCCATGCATCAGGTCGCCTGAAAACAAACCTGTATGTTCTGCATTTGCTCATCTTCCATTCTTAATGAAGTAAGCGCATCCAATTTAGGGTCTCCTCGTCAGTCAACCCCTGGTATGACATTCCGATTTGATGCCAGAACACTTGTAATGTCTTCTTTCATGACATCTTCTTGTCTGCCGTGCCACGTTCTAGACGGCAGGTATAGCTGTAAATGTCGCTACCCCCTCACAGCTCCAGGGTCCTGCCACAGATCAAATATCTTTGTGAAGAACTAGGGAAAGCCCCCAGATATTTTTTAATTTCAAACTTCCTTACTACAAAATGAAACTGGCAAAAGGGGACCAGGAGATTGTTACAAGGTGGCGTCTGTTTTTTGATATTTTATCAAGTCCTCTTGAAATCAAAAAAGTATTCAGACCTTGTTTTAGTAGTTTTGTGCTATGATTTCTGATTTGTAAAAATGTATTGTGTAAAGTTTCTGGCGAATTGCATGGGTCTGACATGCAAATCTGAGATGCGTATTTGTGTTTCCTGCACGTTGATGGCGTAACATTCAGGTGCGTTTGAGGGCTGTGTAGGCACTACAGTCCCCAGTGCAGCAGGTCATTTCTAGAAGCTTCTCAATCCATTTCAGGGTTGTGGGAGCCAAGCAGGTCATTTCTTGAACCTTCTCACTCCATTTCAGGGTTGTGGGAGCCAAGCAGGTCATTTCCAGAACCTTCTCGATCCATTTCAGGATTGTGAGAGCCAAGCAGGTCATTTCTAAAACATTCTTGATCCATTTCCAGGCTATCCTACCAGAATTAGGCAAAAGACTGAAAAGAGTCACGGACAGCCTAGTTCATCACAGAGAGCTCTTAAGTCTCCTGGTTCTCTAAGGAACATGAGGCCATGACAATCTGCTTCCATCTTGTTCCATCACTGACAGCATGTTGTGCTTCGCCCCATAAGAGAGGTGTAATTCTTTGAAAATCAACCCTCACCCATGAGAAAGAGAGCTAGGCCAGCAGAATAAAATGTTAAACTAGTAAAAATATGTAAATAAATGACAATCACGTGTCTCCCTTCAGGATCAGATACTACATCTGTTACTACAAATGAGATTGCTCTTTGTTTAAGAATTCCCACACCTCTAGTTTTCTTTGTAAAGCTGGAATGGAATATTTGGCAAGTCCAGTCTGTTTGCAGCCGAAACTGATTGTTGCTTAATAAGTGGATCTCCTGTAAAAATACTATTTCAGCGTTTAGACCTGTTAGGTGAAAGAATAGTTTTTTTCTCTTTAATTCATGATTGATACCTTTAACATTCCAGCTCACAAAGTTAACTGTTTGGTCATGGAGACATTGCTTCTGAACTTTTGTTGTCATTTTGTAGTTTTAACTTAAGATAAGACAGCTTTGACCTTAATTTCCAGTTTTCCCAGAACTTATTGCCATGAAGCCTAATGTTACGTTGGCACGTAACGATTAAAAGGATAGATTAGAAATAGCTTGCTCTCTTTCTTTCAGTTTAGCTTCTAAAGTCCTCCTCTTCTAGGTTGTTTTCAGCCTTCCTTGCTTCCTTTTCCCAGGTGCTGTCCAACTCATAGGTACTTGCAGGATGCGGTTCTGGTCCATCCAGAGGACATGCCCAAGCTGTTTCATTCTACGACACTTGACCTCCATCACCACATTATGCCAGTTGATCTTCTTATATAACTCAACATTTGAGATCTTCTCTGGTCTGAAGATACGGCAAATGCTACTGAGGCCATTATTGTGGATGCCCTCAATCGTCTACACATCACTCTTGATGACACACCGGCATTCTGACCCGTATAGCAGAACAGTTTTGACGTTGCTGTTGTTTAGTCTCATCTTGGTTCAGAGGCTTTATTGTACAGATTTATAGAATGGCTGGAGTCAGGTGAACCCCTCAACATCTTCAAATGGGTTTCCATTCATAAAAATGGGTTCATCAGATCTTGCCTTGATGCACATCACTTTGGTTTTGGTGTTGCTGAGGACCGTTCTATTGGCAAAGTTGTCCAGATGGCATAACATTCTGGTGTGCTCAAAGGCTGTGTAGGCACTGGAGCCCCTAAATGGACTGAGGGCAGCAGGTTGGTTCTAGAAACTTCTCAATCCATTTCAGGGTTGTAAGAGCCAAAGGCTATCCCACCAGAATTGGGCAAGAGGCTGAAAAGAGGCATGGACAGGCTAAGTCTATCACAGGGGGCACTCTCACTCAGTCTCACTCACACACACATAAAGTGCATTCCCACCACAGGAATGTTTTTCTGGAGCCAGAGCTTTTGAGAAACTCAGGAACTTTTCTCACATTCTTTTTGCAGGAACTTGGGTAGTTCCTGGTAGTTTTTGTAGCTCCTACTTAAGGGTATGTACTCTTTTTTTCAACCAGTACCTATCGTGGGTGGGACGATAAATTGTGCTGATCGGTTCACCAGAACCACTGGTGCCTTCTTGCAAATCTATTAGTAGTTTGCACTTTGAAGAGTTATCAGTGAAGATGGAGCACCGCACGTTGCACTGCACCACCTCCCTAGAGAGCCGTGCCATGCACCACATCGAAGCAAAAATCTCACCCCCTGTAGTCACAACTGGTTCGAAAGCAATAAAGTTGGGGGGAGGGGGGGGGGGGTCTTGGGTCCCTGTGAACTCCCGATCACAGCACACTTCGCACCACATCACTCTTCACAGCTGCCTCCCTGGTGCACCATGTCCCACATACAACACAATAATCTTGCACCATGTAGTCGCAATTTAAATAGCTCTGGTGATTAAGGTTTTCAATTTATACTTGTAAAGGTCTTTATTTTTTATTGCCTTACTATTTGTTTTTGTTTTGTTTTTTTTAATCTGTAAAGGTAATCATGCTTATTCTTATACTATGTACCAAGAAGATAATTAAAGTACATTGTGAAGTGTGCTTAAATTAAAAATATTAAACTATTTAGCAAATATTTTATGCAGTAGCTTAATGATTAAAGCTTAAGAATTCTACTAAAAAAGACAGGAAACAAATCAAAGCATGCATTAACTGAAATAAGAAATGCATTTTGCATTTTTTCTATCACATTCATCACAAAGTAACTAGATCACTACGCTATAGAAAAGAACCCCCCCCACCTTTGAAATATTCCCATTTTTTTTTTGCTTTACAGCCTTTAAATGAAAACACACAAACCAATATTTCTTCCCAGCAATTCTTACTCAATGCAACATCTAACATCCAAGTGAAAGATATCACAGCTACAGTTCAGTTATAACAAATCAAAAACAAGACCTACGGAGAATAATAAAGGGCCCCCCCCCCCCATGTCAGTGTCATTTTGTTGACCCCCCCTTTTGCTTTAATGACAGCCTTGAGTCTGTTGGGATTCTTCTCTATCAGCTTTGCACACCTAGATTGTGTAATATCTGCCTGCTCTTCTTTACAGTTTCACTGTTCAAGTTCGCTCACATTGGATGGTGAGTGTTGGTGGTCTGCTATCTTCAGATCTCTCCACAGATTTTCAGTGTGATTTAGGTCTGGGCTCTGACAGGCCCCACCAGGACATTCGCTTTTTTCTCCCTCAGCCACTGTGTGGTCCATTTTGCTGTGTGCTTTGGGTCGTTGTCATGTTGAAAGGTGAACATTCTGCCCATCTTCACCTTTCTGGCAGAGGGTAGCAGGTTTTCCTCAAGAATTTGACGGGATTTTGCCCCATCCATTTTTCTGTCTACCCTAACGAGGCCCTGTGGCAGAGAAACACCCTCACAACAGGATGCTGCCCCCTCCGTGCTTTACTGTCGGTGTGGTGTGTTGTGGATGGTGAGCTGCATTGGCGTACCGTTTGGTACTGATGCCAAATAGTTTGATTTTGGTCTCATCTGACCATAAGACCTTTTTCCACTCGGCATCAGAATCTTCAAGGTGCATTCTGGCAAAGCTCAAACGAGTCTTAATGTGGCCTTTCTTGAGAAGTGCGACCCTCAAGAACAAGCCACAATTGTGGAGCGCTTGTGAAATTGTTGTCACATGCACACCATTAATGACAACTCTTTGCCATCAAATCCTGGAACTCCTTCAAAGTGGCCATTGGCCTCTTGGTAGCCTCTCTTACCAGTTACCTCCTTGCTCTTACATCCAGTTTGGAGGATCCAGGGAGGGTCCTAGTAGTACCAGACACTCGCCACTTCTTTATGATGGACTTTACTGGGCTCCTTGGGATTGATAAAGCCTTTGAGATTTGTTTGTCTCCATCTCCTGCCTTATGTCTGTCCACAACTCTATCCCTGAGATCTTTTGAAAGTCGCTTGCCACCCACAATCAGTTGTTTGCTGTCAGTCGCACTACCAAGAAAGGGAATGAACGCTCCAGGAACAGCTTCACCAATCACACGGATTACAGCTGATCACAGTGGAAGGAAGACAGTAACCGCAATGGAAATGGTGGGCACTGACACCTGATTGAGTTTACGAGGGGGGGATCCTTTATTAATCTCAGTAGATCTTGTTTTTGATGTTTTATAATTCTTCTGAACTGTAGCTGTGATATCTTTCACTTGGATGTTATAGATTGTATTGAGTGAGTAAAGCTGGGAAGAAATATTGGTTTGTGTGTTTTCATTTAAGGCTGTAAAGCAAAAGAAATGGGAATATTTCAAAGGGGGGGGGATTCTTTTCTATACCCACTGCATATTAAATTAATTTCAATTATGTGATTTTATATATGCAGTATGTAACATAATTCAGGTTAGTTAATTTAATTGTTTTGAACCCTCTTGGGGCGGAACGGTGGCGCAGTGGTAGCGCTGCTGCCTCGCAGTAAGGAGACCTGTGGTTTGCTTCCCGGGTCCTCCCTGCATGGAGTTTGCATGTTCTCCCCGTGTCTGCATGGGTTTCCTCTGGGCACTCCAGTTTCCTCCCACAGTCGAAAGACATGCTGATTAGGTGGATTGGCGATTCTAAATTGGCCCTAGTGTGTGGGTGTGTTTGTGTGTGTCCTGCGGTGGGTTGGCACCCTGCCCGGGATTGGTTCCCTGCCTTGTGCCCTGTGATGGCTGGGATTGGCTCCAGCAGACCCCCGTGATCCTGTGTTCGGATTCAGCGGGTTGGAAAATGGATGGATGGATGGATGAACCCTCTTGTCTCTTGGGGAGCAGAAGACAGCAACATAATACAATAAAGCACTAGCTGACATACAAACACAATCAGAGTACATGCAGCAGTCAAATTTAGGGACACGACTTGACATATGACAGAATTCTAGAGTATCTGGAGAAAAATCTCTACAATGCAGGGTAGAACTAGCAAGCTCCACATACATAGCAGTCGGGCAGGAATTTAAACTCTGGTAACTGGAGCCATAACACAGCAATGTTAAATACTGTATTTATCAATATATGTTGTCAGATGATTGACATAATTAGCAATAAATATGTGTAATAGGAGAATATATCATCAGTATACTTAACTATTTGTTTTTGACATCAAAAGGAAATCAATTGGAAAAACAAAAAAATAAGGTGAGGGTGCCCACCATGAACTCCCAAACACAAATCACTTCGCACCGCATCACTCTGTTTTTTTTTGCAAGTCACATATTTTGCACAGGTGACACGGTGGCACAGTGGGTAGTGCTGCTGCCTCGCAGTTGGGAGACCTGGGGACCTGGGTTCACTTCCCGGGTCCTCCCTGTGTGGAGTTTGCATGTTCTCCCCGTGTCTGCGTGGGTTTCCTCCCACAGTCCAAAGACATGCAGGTTAGGTGGATTGGCGATTCTAAATTGGCCCGAGTGTGTGCTTGGTGTGTGGGTGTGTTTGTGTGTGTCCTGCGGTGGGTTGGCACCCTGCCCAGGATTGGTTCCTGCCTTGTGCCCTGTGTTGGCTGGGATTGGTTCCAGCAGACCCCCGTGACCCTGTGTTCGGATTTAGCGGATTGGAAAATGGATGGATATTTTGCATAACGGGTACAGTTCCTGTTGTGTGGTGAGAATGAGACTGTGATCTGTAATTAGAGTAAACAGCAGATGGAGGCGAACCTGGAGAGGTGGAGGTACGCACCGGAGAGAAGGGGAATGAGAGTCAGTAGGAGTGAGACGGGGTACATGTGTGTGAATGAGAGGGAAAGGGGTGGAAGGGTGTGACTGCAAGGAGCAGAGGTGGTGAAGGTGGATGAATTTAAATACTTGGGTTCAACAGTCCAAAGTGGGGCAGAGAGGTGAAGAACAGAGTGCTGGCAGGGTGGACTGTGGTGGAGAAGAGCAGCAGGAGCAATTTGAGATAGAAGAGTATCTGAAAGAGTGAAAAGGAAGGTCTAAAACGGTAGTGAGACCACCTATATTGTATGGTTTGGAGACGATGGCACTGATGAAAAGACAAGAGACAGAGCTGGAACTGGTAAGTTGAAGATGTGGCGATGTTCGCTCAGAGTAATGAGGGTAGACAGGATTAGGAATGAGGATATTAGAGGGTGTGGCAGACAGCCGGGACATCCCTGTGATGGAAGGGCCAGGGGAGAGGGCATATTCAGGGCGATACTTCCCCCAAAATATGAGAGGGCAAATATCCTGGATCACAGAGGGGGCAATGGTTTTTGATCTTAGAAGCTCAACCCTACTGGGGCACCTGGACAGTTTCAGAGCCCTGGGTTGCAGTACTTCTGCCACACCCAGAAGTGCTGCAGGAAGAGGATCATGGGAGCACCTGGTGCACTTCCGGATACCCTATAAAAGGGGCCGCCTCACTCCATACGAGGAGCCAGTGTTGGCAGGAGGTGGACAAAGCATGCCGGGAGAGGAATGGAGGCAGCAGAGAAAGACAAAAGAAGAAAGGACTGTGTTGTGCTACTGGTGTACTGTGCTGGGCTGTGTAGTGGGGAGCAAAGGGAAAGGGCTTGACTTGCTGGACTTGAACTGGTGTCTGCCTGTCTGTGTCGGGTAGGGTGGCTGGTACACCCCCATGGTGGTCCACAAGGGACAACACAGTTTGGTGACCGAGTGATAGAGGCCTGATTGAGATGGCTTGGGCACATGCAGAGGAATGATGAGGGGTACATCGGGAAAAGAAGGTTAACTACCAGGCAAGAGGAACAGAGGAAGGCCAAAGAAGAGGTTTATGGATGGGAGGACATGGAGGCAGATGGTGTGGCAGAAAATGATGTCAAAAACAGGGAGAGATGGAGACGGATGATGCGCTGTGGCGACCCCTAAATGGGAGCAGCTGAAAGAAGAAGCAGAAATAATTAATTCCCTCTGGTCGTGAAATAGCTTTGAGATGAATTGTAAGTCAGGTAAAGTCAGTCCACTCACACCATGAAGCATCCCATTCACCTGTTTGCATGGTGGTAGACAGCCAGGGGTCAGCCATGAATATCTGGCTTAGAAGTGGTCTCCCTACAATGCAAGCTAAAAGCAGAACTCCTAATCACCTCCTGCCAACACTGGCTTCTCCTCCAGATGCTCCCAGGATCCTCTTCCAGAAGCACATCTGGGTGTGATGGAAGTACTGCAACCCAGGGGCTGTGAAACTGTTCAGGCTAATCCAGTCTGCTAAATGGTGCCCACATGTGGTCGAAAGCCATACTGCAATGGACTGATCTTTCCTTGTAGCTGCAGGCTGCTATGGGAGACTCTCTAGATTTATAGATTTGTAGACGTAGGACCGTTCCTGGGGTTGAATGGCAGGTGGCCCCACCTCTTGGGGAACCACCCATAAAACACATACATAAGACATAACCAAGACATTGTTACAGAGACAAAATAAAAAAAACAAAGAATACAAATAATAAAACCATGCAATATTAATGCAAATACAATATTAAAAAAAAACAAGATATAAAACCAAGATTTGAACCCTAGCCAAAGGGAGGAACCGTGGCTGAACCATGGCCGTGAAGAACCAGAGTGGGTGGCCTCTGAGTGATGTTATGTGATACTGACAGTTGTTTTGTTGGTGTCCTGATGCTCCACCCCCTTTTAATTTCATGTCACCAATAGCCTTCATCGGTTTTGCACAAAACGTTAAATATCTCCATTACCTCCTCCCTGTCCCCAAACTCCTCCAACATGCGCCATTTTAAACGTCACCCTGAGCTTCAGTTGTTTGGAGAAAAGCACAGTTTGGAAAATTTTCTCCGAGTGTAATAAATTAGCACTTTCTAGCTGACAGACAAACATAATTAAGAAATTATATATCTGGATCATCGATCAACAGAACTAATAGCTTTTCGTTTCCTTCCCTGTTATTTTGAAGAGGAGCCAAAGCTGGCACTCCACTTGGAACCTTCAATGATTTTCACAGCATGCGCTCACTTCAGTTTTTGTGAAGCTGAATCGATAATGAAAACATAACAAGAGAAACATCAGCCGCATCTGCCCTTGAAATCAAAGACCAATTAATCAAATGTTAAGTGTCTGCGTTTCTCAGATGAACTAAGAAGATAAATTACTTTACCTTGTCTTTGGAAAAAGTGATGAATCAACAAAACCTGGAAAGTTTCCAAAGACATGCTGGAGTATCTGAGATCTTTAAGCTGTGAATCTGAATGTTAATCGGAAATGCAGAGTACGTTGGGAATCGCATTCACCAGGTAAGTCAAGACACGAAATAAAGATGGTCTAAGCAGCCTCCTTAGTGTTACAGTGGGTATCGAAAAGAATCCCCCCTTTTGAAATATTCTCATTTCTTTTGCTTTACAGCCTTAAATGAAAACGCACAAACCAATATGTTTTCCCAGCTTTACTTACTCAATGCAATCTATTAACATCCAAGTGAAAGATATCACAGCTACAGTTCAGAAGAATTATAAAACATCAAAAACAAGACCTTCTGAGATTAATAAAAGATCACCCCCCTCCTAAACTCAATCAGGTGTCAGTGCCCACCATTTCCATTGTGGTTACTGTCTTCCTTCCACCTGTGATCAGCTGTAATCCATGTGATTAGTGAAGCTGTTCCTGGAGCGTTCATTCCCTTTCTTGGTAGTACAACTGACTGTGGGTGGCAAGCAACTTTCAAAAGATCTCATGGATAGAGTTGTGGACAGACATAAGGCAGGAGATGGAAACAAACAAATCTCAAAGGCTTTATCAATGCCAAGGAGCACAGTAAAGTCCATCATAAAGAAGTGGTGAGTGTTTGGTACTACTAGGACCCTCCCTGGATCCTCCCAACTGGATGAAAGAGCAAGGAGGTAACTGGTAAGAGAGGCTACCAAGAGGCCAATGGCCACTTTGAAGGAGTTCCAGGATTTGATGGCAAAGAGTTGTCATTAATGGTGTGCATGTGACAACAATTTCACAAGCTCTCCACAATTGTGGCTTGTTCGGGAGGGTCGCACTTCTCAAGAAAGGCCACATTAAGACTCGTTTGAGCTTTGCCAGAATGCACCTTGAAGATTCTGATGCCAAGTGGAAAAAGGTCTTATGGTCAGATGAGACCAAAATCAAATTATTTGGCCTCAACACCAAACGGTACACCAATGCAGCTCTCACCATCCACAACACACCACACCGACAGTAAAGAATGGAGGGGGCAGCATTCTGTCGTGGGGGTGTTTCTCTGTCGCAGGGCCTTGTTAGGTTAGAAGGAAAAACGGATGGGGCAAAATCCCATCAAATTCTTGAGGAAAACCTGCTACCCTCTGCCAGAAAGTTGAAGATGGGCAGAATGTTCACCTTTCAACACGACAACGACCCGAAGCACACAGCAAAATGGACCACACAGTGGCTAAGGGAGAAAAAAGTGAATGTCCTGGTGTGGCCTGTCAGAGCCCAGACCTAAATCACACTGAAAATCTGTGGAGAGATCTGAAGATAGCAGACCACCAACACTCACCATCCAATGTGACCGAACTTGAACAGTGAAACTGCAAAGAAGAGCAGGCAGATATTACACAATCTAGGTGTGCAAAACTGATAGAGAAGAATCCCAACAGACTCATGGCTGCCATTAAAGCAAAAGGGGGGTCAACAAAATGACATTGACATTGGGGGGGGAATCCTTTATTATTCTCAGTAGGTCTTGTTTTTGATTTTTTTAAAATTCTTCTGAACTGTAGCTGTGATATCTTTCACTTGGATGTTAGAGGTTGCATTGAGTAAGTAAAGCTGGGTAGACATATTGATTCTGTGTGTTTTTATTTAAGGCGTGTAAAGCAAAAAAAAAAAAAAAGGGAATATTTCAAAGAGGGGGGGGGGGGGGTTCTTTTCTATACACACTGTATTTCTACCCTTTGAAGTACGAGCTAAAAAGCGTTGAATTTCTTTATGTGTAACTGATGTGGATAAACTTGTTTGTCAACTTACAGTGCATTGAAAAAGTGCCGTCTGCCTCCTGAAAAGTGTCAAAACAACAAACAATTGTCCCCTTGTATTCTACTGTAACTGTATTGACTGTACTTGCTATCCCACCTGGTCCCTCACATTCCTGTGTACCTGCATGTCTTTGCTGTGTCATTGAGTAAAGCAAAGCAACTGTGACAAGAGATCGTGCATTGCTTATTCTACAATGATCTTCTAAAATGGCATGTACACGTTTTGTCAGGATCCCTAGAAAACATCCTAAACAATCATATTTGAGTGATTTTTCAAACTCACCATTTTCCCGAATTCGTATCAGACTTGTCTCCAATCCAGTCATTCAGACGATTTAAATGGAGAAAAGTCACCACCCTTCTGTTTGGTGTCATGGTGTGTCCCACACTGAACATGGACCAGAGAAAGCCAAAGAACGAGTCATCTGAGGAGATCAGAAAGAAAACGATAGACAAGTATGTTAAAGGCAATGTCTAGAAGACCACCTCCAAGCAGCTGGATGCTCCAGTGACAACAGTTGCTAATATTATGAAGAAGTGGAAGGTCCATGGGACTGTAGCCAGCCATCCTGGATGTGGCCTCAAGAGGAAAAAATCAACCCCAGAATGGGCAGAAGTAGAGCGAGAAAGGCAGAGAAGAAAACCAAGGACAACTTCCAAAGAGATACAAGCTGAACTCCAAGGTCAAGGTCCATCAATATGTGATCACACCATATGCTACTTTTTGAGTGGCAGTGGGCTCAATGGAAAAAGACCCAGGAGGACTCCACATGAAAAGGCCTGCTGGGGCCCGTGGGCACCACCAGGGGGCGCCTGGACAGTTTCAGAGTCCTGGGTTAGCAGTACCTCCACCACACCTGGAAGTGCTGCCGGAAGAGAATCCTGGGAGCACTTCCGGATACCCTATAAAAGGGGCTGCCTCACTCCATTCGAGGAGCCAGTGTTTGCAGAAGGTGGATGAAGCATGCTGGGAGAGGAGTGAAGAGGCGACAGAGAAAGACAAAAATAGAAAGGACTGTTTTTGTGCTACTGGTGTACTGTGCTGTGCAGTGTATTGGGGAGCAAAAGGAGAGGGCTTCCCCACGGGAATAAACGTGTATGCTCGACTTGAACTGGTGTCTGCCTGTCTGCGTTGGGTAGGATGGCTGGTACACCCCATGGTGGTCCACAAGGGACACCACAGTTTGGTGACCTAAAGTGAGAGAGACCTGATTGAGATGGTTTTGTTGCACGTGCAGAGGAGAGATGAGGGGTACATCGGGAAAAGAAGGTTGAGGATGGAACTACCAGGCAAGATGAACAGAGGAAGGCCAAAGAGGAGGTTTATGGACGTGGAGGCAGGTGGTGTGGCAGAAAATGATGTCAAAGACAGGGAGAGATGGAGACGGATGATGCGCTATGGCGAGCCCTAAATGGGAGCAGCCAAAAGAAGAAGCAGAAGTAGTTAATTCCCTCTGTGCTTGAGCATGTCTGGCCGTGAAATAGCTTTGAGATGAATTGTAAGTCAAGTAAATGATGTGGCTTCAAGAGGAAAAAAATCAACACCAGAATGGGCAAATGTACAGTGAGAAAGGCAGTGAAAAAAAACAAGGAGAACTTCCAAAGAGATACAAGCTGAACTCCAAGCTCAAGGTCCATCAGTGTCTGATCACACCATATGCTGCTTTTTGAGCAGCAGTGGGCTCAATGAAAGAAGACCCAGGAAGACTCCACATGAAAAGGCCAAATTGGAATTTGCTGAAATGCATACTGACAAGTCACAGTGCTTAACGGGAAAGAATGTCCTATGGACAGATGAAACAAAACTGGGGCTTTTTGGCAAGTCTGTGTCCACAGATGAAAACATGAGTCTGTCAAAGAAAAGAACACCAGGCCTACTGTGAAACATGGAGTAGGATCGCTTATGTGGTGGGGCTGCTTTGATGCATCTGGCATGGGTGCATTGTGTCTGTGTGGGGAACAATAAAATCTAAAAACTATCAAGACATTCTAGAGAGAAACGTACTGCCCTGTGTCAGAAAACTCTCTCTCAGTTGCAGGCCATGAATCCTCCAATCTAATCTAAAATCCTACAAACTCACAAAAGTACAAGGACTCACCAACTCCAGGGCACATTTGAAATGAACCGCAAGGAACTGCGGAAGACCTTTCCAGATTTATAGGGTGGAGGGTAGGTCCAGGTGGTGATTGGCAGGTGACCCCGCCTCTTGGATGGAACCACCCACAAAACAACTGGAACACAGCATAGGCAACTGATATATAAACTGGGAAAAATAAAGAAAGATGTACATAAGCAACATAAAAGAATCAAAAATGAACAAAAGAGACTTAAAAGGTGAATTTGAACCCCACAGAGACATGACAGGTGAAGTTAGATAATCAGAAAGCTTTTCTGGGTGATCTGAAAGCCCAAAAAGATATCATTATCCTTTTCCTGGAGCTCCCTCCAGTGGCCCCTGATAAATGTCCTCCCAGTCCTAAAGGATTTTATATCTCAGTTATCTAAGACAGTAAATGGCAGCAGCATAACATAACTGCCTATATTAGTCAAATTGGTTCAATTTAATGCTTATAGGGTGTTTGGGACAGCCGGCAGCCCAACCAGGCTGGGACGCCCAGGATGTGGAAGGTTGGGGGAAGATAGATAGATAGATAGATAGATAGATAGATAGATAGATAGATAGATAGATAGATAGATAGATAGATAGATAGATAGATAACTTTATTAATCCCAAGGGGAAATTCCCATACTCCAGCAGCAGCATACTGATAAAGAACAATATTAAATTAAAGAATAATAACAATGCAGGTAAAACAGACAATAACTAAGAATAATGTTAACATTTACCCCCCCCCCCCCCCGGGTGGAACTGAAGAGTCCCATAGTGTGGGGGAGGAACGATCTCCTCAGTCTGTCAGTGGAGCAGGACGGTGACAGCAGTCTGTCGCTGAAGCTGCTCCTCTGTCTGGAGATGATCCTGTTCAGTGGATGCAGTGGATTCTCCATGATTGACAGGAGTCTGCTCAGCACCCGTCGCTCTGCCACAGATGTCAAACTGTCCAGCTCCATGCCTACAATACAGCCTGCCTTCCTCACCAGTTTGTCCGGGCATGAGGCATCCCTCTTCTTAATGCTGCCTCCCCAGCACACCACTGTTTAGAAGAGGGCGCTCACCACAACCGTCTAATAAAACATCTGCAGTATCTTATTGCAGATGTTGAAGGACGCCAGTCTTCTAAGGAAGTATAGTCGGCTCTGTCCTCTCTCACACAGAGCATCAGTATTGGCAGTCCAGTCCAATTTATCATCCAGCTGCACTCCCAGGTATTTATAGGTCTGCACCCTCTGCACACAGTCACCTCTGATGATCACAGGGTCCATGAGGGGCCTGGGCCTCCTAAAATTCACCACCAGCTCCTTGGTTTTTCTGGTGTTCAGGTGTAGGTGGTTTGAGTTGCACCATTTAACAAAGTCCTTGATGAGGTTCCTATACTCCTCCTCCTGCCCACTCCTTATGCAGCCCACGATAGCAGTGTCATCAGCAAACTTTTGCACGTGGCAGGACTCCGAGTTGTATTGGAAGTCCAATGTATATAGGCTGAACAGGACCGGAGAAAGTACAGTCCCCTGCGGCGCTCCTGTGCTGCTGACCACAATGTCAGACCTGCAGTTCCCAAGATGCACATACTGAGGTCTATCTTTAAGGTAGTCCACGATCCATGCCACCAGGTATGAATCTACTCCCATCTCTGCCAGCTTGTCCCTAAGGAGCAGAGGTTGGATGGTGTTGAAGGTGTTAGAGAAGTCTAGAAACATAATTCTTACTGCACCACTGGCTCTGTCCAAGTGGGAGAGGGATCGGTGTAGCATATAGATGATGGCATCCTCCGCTCCCACCTTCTCCTGGTATGCGAACTGCAGCGGGTCGAGGACGTGGCGGCCCTGTGGCCTCAGGTGGTGAAGCAGCAGCCGCTCCATGGTCTTCATGGAAGTCGTTCAGCTCACTAGGGCGTGATACCTTTGGGACTGGGGTGATACAAGATGTTTTACAAAGCCTCGGGACTCTCCCCGTTCCAGGCTCAGGTTGAAGATGCGCTGTGGAGGACTCCCCAGCTCCAGTGCACAGTCGTGGCAATACTCCCTCTGGACCCGCTGCTTTGCTGGCACGAAGTCTCCTCAGCTCTCTGCTCACCTGCGCTGCTGTAATTGTGGGTGGGGATGTCTCTCCTATGCTGGTATCAGCAGAAGGATGGGTGGAGGGTGTAGTACTCCAAGGTGAGAGTGGGTTAGGGTGGTCAAACCTGTTAAAGAAGTTGTTCATTTGGTTTGCTCTCTTCACGTCTCTCTCGATAGTGGCACCCCACTTCGAGCTGCAGCCAGTGATGATCTTCATCCCAACCCACACTTCTTTCATGCTGTTATTCTGCAAATTCTGCTCCAGCTTTCTCCTGTACTGCTCCTTCACCGCCAGGAAGACTGCTTCTTTAAGGCACTGCTTCCCCCAAGATGCTAGATGGCAGATTCCCTGGATTGTTGTGGTGCCCCAGATGCCCACAGAGCATCCTGGGACTTGGTAGTTCAGTATGTCAGGCCTGTTGGGTGGCGTGGGTGCCACCAGAGGGTGCTGTGGAAGGGCCATGGGAGTACTGGCAGGTCACATGAGTGGAAGCACAGAAGTACTTCTGAGTTGGCCAATATAAAAAGGACCACCTTGAAACCAGTCAGGGAGCCTGAGTTGGGAGGAGGAGGGCAAAGCTTGTGGGAGAGGAGTGGAGGCAGTAGAACAAGGAAAGAAAGAGAGAAGAATGAAAAAGGAAAAGGACTGAGCAATAATTGTGGGTATTCTGGGCTGTATACAGTAAAGGCAAAAGGAAAGAAATGAAAGTGTGTGTGCCTAGCACTTGTGTCACTGTGCCTGTTTGTGCTGGGGCTGACTTCACAAGGTGGGCCGGTGAAAGGTGTATATACCCGAAAGGCCAGTTTACTAGCCTGCCCATATACCATCATTACCCGGCGGGCCACTATACCAGGCAGTGCTATACTATTGTCCATGTCGCGCACACCACTGACACTACCTGGTTTTGCAGATCCAAAAATAGAATTGCTTTCACTTTTGGGTGTGGGCTTATAAGGCGAAACTGAAAATGTTTTATCGGTGAATTCAGCGTGGTTTTGATTGCTTTATCATGGCGAAACATAAAAATCAGTCAAGTGAAGCAAACAAGGCAGTTGGTTGTACTGCAGCGGGTGACAAGAAGCAGCGAACTGAGCAGTTCGCTGCTCTAAAACCTAGTTGTAGTAAAACAGGTACTGGAGACAAAACACAGTGTAGAAGAAGCACACAAGACGTATAAAGGTTTGGTTTTTTTAGCACCATATACCATATCCAAAAATAAAGAATTTCAGGGTCAATAATTTTAACAAAATTCAGAGACACGAGAGGATGGGAAGACGGACGACTTATAGGGGCGGACTGGAAATTAATCAGTGGGATGCTGGGAAAGGCATGATGGTGGACGGGCGGCTGACGTCATCAAGGGGGGACCAGAAGGTAGAAAGAAACCTCCGAAGCATAGCAGATCCTTCAGCCGTCCGGGTGGTTTTATGGCGGTGGTGCTTCGTTCTTTCTGAAGGAATAAAGAAAGAAAGGTTAGTACGCTGCCTTTGCCCCCCGGCACAGCTTTCTATGGTGCTCCCCATGCGCTCGTGCATGATAGCGGCCAAATAGGCTGAACAAGCCAAACAGTTTCTATTGGAATTAGACTCTGAGGATATTTCTGCTAGTGACTATACTGCCCATGATTTTGAAAGTGAAATCAGTGATGTTGAGGATTTAGATAATGACTTACCTGCTGGGCACTGTGGTACAGCGGGTCCACAGCGGAGAAGAAAAGCCCAGTTTTTAAATAAATAATCGCCGCACTCGCGGCTGGAGTGGTTCTCAGACGCTGCATGAGGCGGACGTTTCCGAGCTTATGTGCACAGGTAAGGAATCGTCCGCGTCTGTAATTGAAGCTGGGAACTGCTAATCGCCACACCTGAGCCACGTCTCCATTATATATACTAGGAGCATGAGAACGGAGAGGGAGAAAAAAGAAAAGGGGATGGAGGTTATGAAGGAAGAGGAAGAAGAAGAAGACGAAGAAGAAGGCAGCTGAGAAGTGAGCCCTAGCGGGGTGTTTGGCTGGCACCTGGGGGCAGACAGTAGTGGTCGCTCCTGCTGAGAAGTAGGAGTGACCGGAAGGTGGTTGGCTCACCACATAAGGGCGCGGGAGTCATGAGGCTTGGAAGGTGGATGCCCCAGCGTGAACACCCTGGTCGTAGTATGGCAGAGCCCTGTGGAGTCAGGGACCGAAAGGTTTCCAGAGCGATGGGCAAAGTCAGCTGCGGGTAGGGCGACTCCCCTGGTGCAGGGCCCGGAAGGGAGTAGCAGGGGAGCTGCCAGAAGTAGGCACCTGCTTCCAGCCATTGTTTCTAACCTCACTTTTAAAGGAATTATTTATTGGATTTTATCCTCCACGGATTCACCCCTGTTTTAATGGATTATTTATTTAATAACACTCTTTTGGAGCACTGCACTTTATTTTGAACACTTGTTGTTTGTAATAAAAGCACTCTTGAAACTTTTTGCACCATCCCCTTGCTTTGTTGTGTCCTCATTGTCCAGTTCATCCGGTTACATTACTGACCAAAAAAAGAAGTGGGAGCATGGAGCAAGAACCCGCATCATCACAGGCTCAACACTCCTGATTGTGGTTCTGGCAGCAAAAATTGTTTTGAGGCATATCACTCAAAGGTTCAGTTCTGGCGATAGGTCATCAAAATGTAGCTGCATTGCGATAAAAACCGTGTACCTTCATCTTACAGATGGCGTACAGAGACTCGAAATATGGTGTTCTAACAGCGTAAAATGTCACTTTGTAGTAACGTTTTACTATTCAACTTCAAATATGACGTTTCAAAAATCACTGAAAATTGTTGGGGAGCCCAGGGTTATGGAGAGGCCAGGGTTCAAAGGGTTAATGATGTCACACGCACAGAGTCCAGTAAAATTTCAACGTGCAAAACACGTCTCGACTCTCCGGCGCCATTCTTGGTGAGCAGAACTCCCTCATCCTCTTAAATGAAGCCTTAAAAACTCAGCTGTGCTTCCTGAGCCTGCTCCTCGATACACAACAGTGTGGAGGTTTTGAACATTTCTTGAAAGGCGTTATCTGTTACATAAGGCTCAGGAGAAAATAAGACTTTATTTTCACACCACCCTCCCACATAGAGTTTCCCATACGTAACTGTGTGTATATTTCATTTCGGCATCACTAAAGAGAAATGAGGCCATGGCAAGTGCACGCACCCTCTCTAAACAGTGGTGTCCCCCCCCCCCCATGTTGATGTATAGTTTTTAGGGAACACAAATAAGCTCCTCGTCCTTAGGCATGCAGAAGTTATAACACCAGGACCAGGAGATGACATGCAGTGCCAATACAAAGTACTCACCCCTTTGGTGGTTTTCACATTTTATAATAAAATATTGAATCACAAGGGATTCAGTTTGGCCATTTTTTGACACTAAATCAACAGGAAAATACAGAAGAAGCTCTAAATGAATTAGAAACGCAAAACACAAAATAATCAGACTATCCATGGGATTGAAATCTGCACTCCAGGACATTCACGTTGAGGTTTTGAGGCCATTCCTGTGTAGCTTTGGCTTTCTTCTCCCAAGGTGCAGATACCTTGCAGATTCTATCAGGTTTTCTTCCTGGTTTCCTCATATTTTGCTGCATTCATTTTACCCTCACAAGTCTTCTGGAGTCTGCTGCAGACAAGCATCCCCACAGCCTGATGTTTCCATCACTATCCCTCACGGTGGGGATGCTGTGTTTCTGATAAGTGTTTATAGTGTCAAGCTTGGGTCACAACGTTGCACAGGAGAGTTCAGCAGGTTTTCCAAGGAGTAGAAACTTTATTGCTGTCCTGCCAGATACAAACACAAAGTCTCTTACAGAGATGATCCAGCTTCACAAGGAACAGCTGTCAAACTGGACGCATCAGCCCCGACTCCTGCTCAAAAGAACACAAAATCTTCTTCATCAAGGGGGTCCAGCCCCCCCGGTAGCAGCAGCCGGAGTGGAGGGAGTCTGGGGAAAGAGAAACAGGAGACTAAGGGCTCATTTATATTTCACGCTCAGAACGCATACGCACCCGCATCATGGCTGCCACGCGTTTCCAGCATTCATTTGACATGTCCTCTGAGCAGGTCCTCAGAAATTAACGCAACACGTGCGCGAGTTGCAGTACCAGCAAAAAGTCGGGGGGCGCAGTGTGCTAAAAGTCGGAACGTGACGTCAGAGTCTCTGGTTACTATCTGCACGTGACAGAAAGCCGCTTTGCGGATCCTACGAGATCGAGGTGCACGCTTCGATGTTTGATGAATGGTTCGATGTGGTGAAGCAAAATGCCGACATACAGATGCATTTGTGGTGCTTTTATATTCAAGTGTTGCATATTCCCAATCGTAATGACACAATACATTTTAAAAGTCTCACATACTGTCTTCTGTGCCGTCTTTTTTTTCTAGGGCTTCCTCTGGTACTGACAACAGTGGCAAACAGCAATAGATCGCCACACTGAGCACATGAAATGTATGATATTCCAACTCTCTGCACATGTAGAATCCTCAGATTTATACTTGATATCACTTTCATGATGAAATGCATTAAAGTATGTATATTACATTTTACAGATAAATCGTTAATTTCGTTTAAATAATGAATACTGTTAATTACACAAAAGGGGGTGACACAGTGGCGGAGCGTTAGCGCTGCTGTCTTGCAGGGAGTCACGTCGCTGATATTCCCATCCTGGAGTTTACATGTTTTTCCTGCTGGGTTTCCACACTGTGCTCCGGTTTCCTTTCAAAGATATGCAGATTTGGTGCTGCTAAAATGAGTCCAGCGTGTATGTGTGTGCTTGTATTCACCTTGCGATGAGCTGATGCCTCGTCCAGGGATTGTTTCTGCCTCGTGCCCAATGCTAGCTGAAATGGACAAATCCCTGGACTGATAAATTTAATCATTAAACATCCTTTTCAGAGATATTGTGGTAAGGTGTCATTGGAGTTTAATGGGTGTTCCAGGCAATTCACAACCCAGAGAAGCTGAACCTGTTCTCCCTGTGATAATATCTTGCACTGGCACCAGGTAAATTCCTCCAGATTTCCGTAAAGTATGCACGCAAGTATAAACAGTACAATGCTTGTGTAGCAGGAGTGTCTGCTGCAGCATGCATCGCGTCTCGTCGCGTGAAGTATAAATCCGGCCTAAGACCCCAGGATGGTCGCGGCTCAGTCTTTTAAATGTTCGAAGCCCTGTGCGAGGAGCACATCGCGTGGCAAGGGAGCAAACCGGCAGCTGATCCCCCAAAGAGGAGCTGTAAGAGTGAGTTTGTTTCCCATTGAAAAACTGTTTAAGAGGGGGTTTCTGAAGGGCTGTCGCATCCCCCTCCAGCAGCAGTCACAATAGACACCATAACTAGGGGGCGCCATAAAGAGGGGAAAGTTAGGATGATCCTGTTATGAACTGTGAGTCTTAAAAACTTCCAAAAATGCCCACCAGGAGGAGGATTTACCATTAAATCCTGGCCAGTAATGAGGGCAAACACAGAATCTTAATAGAACAGAAAAGTTATTTTCACAAAGAATGCTCTGTCACACTATGGAGCCCTGAAGAGTACAAAATGCATAAAGGAGTTGCCAGCAAGTCCCAACACAGCAGGATCTGTGGAAAGGTACAATAAATTGTCCTCACAGGTGGCGCAGTGGTAGTGCTGCTGCTTTGCAGTAAGAAGATTGTGGGTTCGCTTCCTGGTTCCTCCCTGTGTGGATAGCGCTTTGAGTACTGAGAAAAGCGCTATATAAATGTAATGAATTATTATTATTATTATTATCAAAGAATAACAATGAATACAAGTAAACTCACTGTCTCCCGAGTGCATTCAAAATGAACCACCAGGAGACCCTCCAGATTTATAGTGTAGAGACCAGTTTCTGGCAGTCACTGGCAGATGGCCCAAACCAATATATAGGCAAAACAGGATGAAGTTATGGGAAAGAGTAGTGGAAGCTCGGTTAAGAAGTGAGGTGATGATTAGTGAGCAGCAGTATGGTTTCATGCCAAGAAAGAGCACCACAGATGAGATATTTGCTCTGAGGGTGTTGATGGAGAAGTAGAGAGAAGGCCAGAAGGAGTCGCATTGTGTCTTTGTGGACCTGGAGAAAGCATATGACAGGGTGACTGGAGAGGAGCTGTGGTATTGTATGAGGAAGACGGGAGTGTCAGAGAAGTACGTAAGAGTTGTACAGGATATGTAAGATGGAAGTGTGACCGTGGTGAGGTCTGCGATAGGAGTGACAGAGGTGGGATTACATCAGGGATCGGCTCTGAGCCCTTTCTTATTTGCAATGGTGATGGACAGGTTGACAGACGAGATTAGACAGGAGTCCCCGTGGACTGTGATGTTTGCTGATGACATTGTGATCTGTAGCAAGAGTAGGGAGCAGGTTGAGGAGACCCTGGAGAGGTGGAGATATGAGAGGACAGGAATGAAGGGTAGTAGGAACAAGACAGAATACATGTGTGTGAATGAGAGGGAGGTCAGTGGAATGGTGAGGATGAAAGGAGTAGAGTTGGTGAAGGTGGATGAGTTTACATACTTGGGATCAACAGTACAGAGTAATGGGGATGGTGGAAGAGAAGTGAAGAAGAGAGTGCAGGCAGGGTGGAATGGGTGAAGAAGAGTGTCAGGAGTGATTTGTGACAGATGGGTATCAGCAAGAGTGAAAGGGAAGGTCTACAGGACGGTGGTGAGACCAGCTATGTTATATGGGTTGGAGATGGTGGCACTGACCAGAAAGCAGGAGACAGAGCTGGATGTGGCAGAGTTAAAGATGATAAGATTTGCATTGGGTGTGATGAGGGTGGACAGGATTAGAACTGAGGACATTAGAGGGTCACCTCAGGGTGGACGGTTGGGAGATAAAGTCAGAGAGGGGAGATTGTGTTGGTTTGGACATGTGCAGAGGAGAGATGCTGGGTATAGGATGTTAAAGACAGAGCTGCCAGGGAAGAGGAAAAAAGGAAGGCCTAAGAGAAGGTTTATGGATGTGGTGAGAAAGGACATGCAGGTGATGGGTGTAACAGAACAAGATGACGAGGACAGAAAGATATGAGAGAAGATGATCTGCTGTGGCAACACCTAACGAACCCCTAAAGAAGAAGAAGACATAGGCAAAACCAAAAATAAGAAATGATGTACTGTATTATATGGTTGCATTGGTGATGTCACAGGGGTCACACCTCATGGAGAATTCTGGGGACACGCAATGTTGATGCTCCAAAAATACGGAGCCCAAAATAAATTAAAAATGGAGTGACGGGATCGTGTCCTCACCAGAAAGAACATTAGCTCTTTCTCTGCCTTTGGCCACAGCTGGTGTCCATCTATCCTTTTAATTATCCCACTCAGACCACTTCAGAGTTACACAGAGCCACAGAGACTTTCCCCAGGGCACCACTCAAGCCTGGATGAGCACGTCTTGGGCTAATTTAGCATTGTCAGATAATCTAACTTGCATGTTTCTGGTTTGTGAGAGGAAAACCAGAAAATCAGAAACAACCCACACAGACACAGAGAAAATTAACCAATTTCCACACAAAGAGAGATTGAACTGGGCTTCTACACCCAGACTCCAGTCTCACCATTACACCACCTTGTTGCTCCATTATGCCTTTCTGACGAAAACCCACTTCTTCCAGTTATCAGCTTCATAAATGCCAGTATGGAGTCATCCTCTGTCACTCTTTCTGTAACACATTGCAAAAAGGGAATTTAACAGCTGCCTGTAAAAGGCACCAGCCAAAAGAAAATTGGAAAACACTCCTTTAACAACAAATGTAATGTGATGAAAACTTGCCAAATGGTAGCAATTAATTGTTACATAATCCTCTGAGGCCTGGCTCCTTATCTGATACGGCTGTCTGTGCTTGAATGGAAATGCATTAAAGTCGACTGGAATTTATGGGAGGAGGTTGGTGCCTTGTACTGGGGGGTCAATATGTCGGCTATTATTTTACAGACCTAGGCAGTCAGTTTGAAGTGTTTTACTGAAGCTTCATCTTTTGTTAATGTAAAGGCTAAAATAAATACAAATTGTGTAAGAACTTTTTATTTAAATATTTAAGATCTTGTAAGCAGCACTTTCAGAAACTATGTGTTATAAACTAGGAATCCATAAGCAAATACTGTAAATCCCAATAAGTTTCTAAAGCATTTCCAAAAATGGCCACTAGAGGGGGATATCACGGTCAAACCCCAGATAGCAGTAAAGGCAAGCAAAAAATCTCCTTGCTCGCCAACCCCTGGGTGGGCACTACGCGCAAGCCACTTTGTGGATGTGCCACTCGCGTATGGGGAAGCAAATGTATAATAGAATAGAAATGCATAATAGAATCTATTTCACATTACAGTGAGTAATTAACCATAGTAAAAAATAGTAAAATGTAATAAAATGAAATGATGTTTCATTTTGCGTTAGAGGTATTCGTTGCGTTATAAATTTTTGCTCCGTTTGGCTTTGAAATGAACACGCAAATACTTTTTAAGCTTACAATTTTACTGTAAAACTTCAGTAAAAACAATATTTGGAATTAACTTTTCATCAATATCGCACTGAATTTTGATTCCGTGTTTGGACTTACATCGTGACAATGCAACGTATAACTGCCCGTGAGTGAATATTGTTTAATTCTCTCTAATAAATAAACTGACTTTTTCGAATGTTTGTCCCTGTGATTTGTTAATTGTCATAGTAAAAGCTATACTAATGGGAAACTGTAAACATTTTAATATGAATGGCATATCAAGATCTCCTTTGGTGTCTAATGTTATCCCCTGAAGATGTACTACATTACCTTTCTTGTCGCCTGTTAAAATTATAAATGTCAGAATTGTTTGACCGATTTTGAATACAACTAATCTTGTCCTATTGCATAGCCCATCACTCCAACATAAGTTACGTAATAACATTACAATACATCCTTCTCTCAACAGTAATTTGGCCAGTGGAAGACCAGACGGTGTTAACAGTTGTAGATATTCTTCGTGATATTGTAAGTTGATGTTTTCATCTTCCGCACCATCACCACCAACTGTTTCAGCACAGTCTATGGATACGCATTTAACGAAATTGCCGTGTTACCGATCGACAATTTTCATGTTAATTCGTTTGACTTCATTGTTTCTCGGTGCTAGGATTGCCTGTGTACTCATTTCTTCTGTTGATAACCATTTGGGATAAAATTCTTCAATTAGATTTGGACATGATACGTCTTCTTTTATTAGGAACTTAAAGTGAGGAAAACGTAAAAATTTATAAGAGCAGAGAGCACAAGAACTGTGTCTGACAAAAGCATTCACACGAATAAGAGGTGAGAGGACCGCGGGCGTGGAGCGTTAACCAGAAATGGTGGAGAGGAGGGCGGGACCCCCTCTACCAACTTGAAAAAAAACTCTTGGCAATAGTCTTGTCTCATCTCAAGACTTTCTTTTATAATAGAGAGACATGTAACGCGCAAGTCACTGTCTTGTACCCCAAAACATGAGGCTGAGTCTCAGTACTTTAGCAAAACCAGCTTTATTCAGCTTGAAACAGGAACAGCCCGGTTATTTATTGTAGCGGGATCTACCACTCTCCTAAACACAGACACAGCAATCCGGCAGGGTCGTGGCCAAGGAATACGATTCCCTGCATTTATAATGTTCCTTGCATCACCCATCGATGACAGGCGTTTATACCACGACCGGCTCAGAGTTTCTTCCACGACGCTCCACTGCAGCCCTGTGAGCCTGCGGTTGCCCCGGCAATGGACAAGCAATCTTCCACTGACGCGGCAATTGCGTTTTGGGACACACTTCAGCATGTCATCCTGTTGTGGGATGTTCAGAAACCTTACAACATGTTTATCTTCACAAAATGCTCTTCAATATCAGTGAATCTTCATGGAATACAAGAAGCAAAGAAACCAACGCAAAAACACTAACACAATCCAGTGCAAACAAGTCCCAAAACAATAATCCTGAAACGTAGACAAAAACAGAGGAATAAGTCAAAAAAATACAAAACAGAAATTCAAAAAAATCAAAGAAACACAAGTAAACTCACCAACTCTCTAGCACAGTATTTCCCAACCTCTGTGCTGCCACAACCCAGTTTTTCACATGCCAGTGTGTTCATGACCCACCCGGGGGTTTGGGCTGTGAATTTAGTACGATCGTCTGAGCAGGGGGAGTGGGGTTGGAACCCCTCAGGGAATCGAGGAGAGTGGACCCATGTGATCAGCAGATCTTCAGAGTGTTACATGAATCAAGCGTAATCAT
Source organism: Erpetoichthys calabaricus (assembly GCF_900747795.2). Classification (NCBI taxonomy): domain Eukaryota; kingdom Metazoa; phylum Chordata; class Cladistia; order Polypteriformes; family Polypteridae; genus Erpetoichthys; species Erpetoichthys calabaricus. Next base: position 242,211,946 of record NC_041398.2, on the reverse strand, counting down.
CAGCATTTTTCCTCCTAGGTGAATCGAGGGGGGGGGGGGAGGGTTTTGGTTAAAACCCATCCAGGATTGGCCGCGATAACCACGTGATGCTGCCGCTGTGAATCGAGCATGACTGTCGGTGCAATGGAAAGGGCAGAGTTTCTTCCGGGGTCAGCCGAAGCCCACCTGCAATGCCGCCACCACTAAAACGTTGGGAAACGAAATTGAACTACCAGGAATATGTGGTAAACCCTCCAGATTTATAGGCGAATAGCTGTTCCTGGCCATGATTAGCAGGTGGATCCACCTCTTGGAGGACCACCCACAAAACACATGGAACATAGCAGAGGCAACTGATTTACAGAAACCAAAAATAAAGAATGTTCATAATCATCCATCCATCCATTTTCCAACCCGCTGAATCCAAACACAGGGTCACGGGGGTCTGCTGGAGCCAATCCCAGCCAACACAGGGCACAAGGCAGGAACCAATCCCGGGCAGGGTGCCAACCCACCGCAGATGTTCATAATCAACATACCGTTTTTAGTCGTGTACCACACGCCCTCATGTAAGACGCGCACCCTAATTTTTACAAAGAAAATCGCAAAACCGTTTTGCCCACGTGTACGACGCTCGCTGTGATTGTATAGGAAGCGTTCAGGGCACGTTTTCCGCGGAATGCCCTTCTGTTTTTGTTGCATGACGAAAGTTTTTCTTTCTTTCGTCGCACAAGAGCGCGAGCGAGCGAGAGAGAGAGAGAGAGAGAGAGAGCACGAGCAGAAGAAATAAACATTACAGAAAAAAATTTCCTCGTGTATGACGCGCACCTGATTTTCTAATGCTAATTTTCGGGATGGTACATGCATAAATACGGTAAATAAAAGAATCAAAAATGAATGAAAGAGACAAAACAAAAGAATCTGAACTGCAGCCAGGGGAGGGACCCTGACGGAGACGTGACAGTATTCAGAACCCTTCACTATTTTCACATTTTGTTATGTTGCAGCCTTGTGCTAAAATCATTTAAATTTACTTTTTCCCTAATCAAACAACATTTAATACTCCAAAATGACAAACAGGAAAAGGGATTTTGGAAATGTTTTGCTAATGTAATATGTGTTTCCTTGCCCCGCCCCCCCAGAGCACAGAGGAGAGGTGCTGCAATGCCATGTGGACTGCACCACTGGACTCCTCAAATGCAGGGAGCGGTGTCTCACTGCGTCAGGTGGGAGTCTGCTCTAATATGCAATAATGTTATAGCAGAACTTAATTGGCTATGTATGAGGTTGATTAGAATAGCCCATATATAGTGTAGTTGTTTGAGGGTTGCAATAGGGTGGGGTGTGAGGCACATTTACATACACACATTTTCAAGATGTTTGTAATTTATATAGGGTATACTGTACAGAAATATGCTGCAAATGTAGTAGGGGGTGGACGGACGTTCCACCTAGGTATGAAGAAATGTTGCTCTTGGCTGGGTGGCCATAATGGAAGGAGTACAAGAATGGAGGCACAACTCGGTCGGGAAAGTCTTGCATTTTTATCCTGTTCTGGAACAACAATTAATGAGTGGACAGTTCATCCCCTAGAACAAGAGGTGGCAGTGCTTCACTGACTGTTTTCCAGTTTGGACACCCGCAGGGTTGCTTGGGATTTGTGGTGTGGAAGGGCAACCCTGTTGGAGGCACTGTGGGGAGAGAGCCTTCCTGCTAAGGGCAATATCCATGTGACCCAGAATTGCTTCCATCTTGGGTCTCCCACAAGACATCCGGGTTTAGCACGTGACGATCATCCAAGAAGAAGGCCTCAAGGTTTTCACAACTAGCTTGGTTCTCCTGCCCATTGTCACCAAGTTGTCCAGGGATGTTGTAATGGGGCATATGAGAAATCACGCTTCTGATGTCCATGAGGTAAGAGCAGGGCACACAATTATGACTGTTTCCAGTTGTATCTAACTCAGCAAGAGCACATACCTCCTATTTTGCGTACCCTGAGGGTACTCATCCAGGACAGTATTCTGTCTTTGTAGAGGGTGCTGTTTGGCATGTTGTCCTGCAGCCCTGTTGTCTTCACCTCTGACCAGATAGGATTAAAGTTGACCAATGTTACCAGGGGATCTGCTTCTGGCCTTTGTCCTGTTTTTTTAAAAGTAAGACAGTCATGCGTTTATATTAAAGTGCAAGACTGTGTCTGAGCCTTTTGCCACAACAAATACTTTTGAATGCAGGTTGGTCCCTGCTAACCCACAGCCCAGAGAATCCTGCCGACTACGCCACTTGTGACCAAAAGGGGGCTCCTCAGAGTGCCTGACTCCAAACACAAGTGTGAAAACAAAGTCAAGGGCATAAATAAGGTGTATTTATTCTATTAAATACCTTCCACAGTTCTTCTTTCCATACAAATGACTGTCTCCATTCAATATAACAATTCCTCCACTCTCCTCCATCTCCCGACTCCATCACCCTGAGTGAGGCGAGATGACTCCTGTTATCCTTGTCATATGTATAATTTTACACTCAAATCTACATATAGTCTTATAAAATGAAAGTTCTGTAGAGTACAGGCTACTTTAGCGCACAACAAGATTGCAAGTACTAGTGGACAGGAGTGGGTTGGCAGGACAGTAGCAACACGGGAGGTTACCGATGTTGTCCGGTGTGAAGCCTTTTAAATCTCTGTTTGGGTAGCAACAGGATTTTGTATTCAGTCCTAGAAGACACAGGGAGATAATCAGAAAGCTGAAGAGAAACAACGTTAAATGCCAACTACCATTATCATCTAAATTTGCTGAAACGCTGCAAATTAAAACTCGGCACAGAAGAGCAACCCAGTACTTGCACCAGTTGTTGCCCCCCCCCCCTCCACTCCCCTAACAGGCCTGTGCGCCTTTCACCTTCAGCTTACGATCCCCCCCATCACTGAGGCAGCAGCAGCCCCTGCTCTTGCAGCTCTTCACTGGCAGCGACTGAAAAATAAAGAGCAACTGGCAGGGAGGTTTCAGACGGCAGACATTCGCAGCGTGGCTGAGACATTTCTTCTGCAGGCCAACATTTAGCACATCTCTTCATCCAAACTAACACGTTTGCCCCCACTCGGAGCTTCCTGAGTGCAGCCCGCGTGTAAACAAGAGCAAAAAAAAAAAAAAAAATTTTTGAAAAAGAAAGGCAGCAGGCTGGACAGGTGGCTTGGCGGCCACCCTCCCCCAGATCAGACCGACTGTGAGGTGGTGGGCTTGACACAGGAACTCGTAGGAAAAGGTTCTGAGGAAGTCGGACAGACAGGGGGCTTTGGCGTGCCTTACAAGCTTGCTGCATGCTGAATATACATTGTGTATGCGGTGGGATTTTATTACTTAGTGGTTACTTCTCTTAGTGGACTTCTCTAGTGCCTTCAACAACATCCAACCTCTGCTCCTCAGGGACAAGCCTACAGAGATGGGAGTAGATTCATACCTAGTAGCTTGGATCGTGGACTATCTTACAGACAGACCTCAGTATGTGCGTCTCGGGAACTGCAGGTCTGACATTGTGGTCAGCAGCACAGGAGCGCCGCAGGGGACTGTACTTTCTCCAGTCCTGTTCAGCCTATCTACATCGGACTTCCGATACAACTCGGAGTCCTGCCATGTGCAAAAGTTTGCTGACGACACTGCTATTGTAGGGCTGCATCAGGAGCGGGCAGGAGGAGGAGTATAGGAACCTAATCAAGGACTTTGTTAAATGGTGCAACTCAAACCACCTACAACTGAACACCAGCAAAACCAAGGAGCTGGTGGTAGATTTTAGGAGGACCAGGACCCTCATGGACCCCGTGATCGTCAGAGGTGACTGTGTGCAGAGGGTACAGACCTATAAATACCTGGGAGTGCAGCTGGATGATAAATTGGACTGGACTGCCAATACTGATGCTCTGTGTAAGAGAGGACAGAGCCAGTTATACTTCCTTAGAAGGCTGGCGTCCTTCAACATCTGCAATAAGATGCTGCAGATGTTTTATCAGACGGTTGTGGCAAGCGCCTTTTTCTATGCGGTGGTGTGCTGGGACGGCAGCATTAAGAAGAAGGACGCTTCACGCCTGGACAAACTGGTGAGGAAGGCAGGCTCTATTGTAGGCACGGAGCTGGACAGTTTCACATCCGTGGCAGAGCGACGGGCGCTGAGCAGACTCCTGTCAATCATGGAGAATCCACTGCATCCACTGAACAGGATCATCTCCAGACAGAGGAGCAGCTTCAGCAACAGACTGCTGTCACCGTCCTGCTCCACTGACAGACTGAGGAGATTGTTCCTCCCCCAAACTATGTGACTCTTCAATTCCACCCGGGGTTAGACGTTAACATTATACAAAGTTATTGTCTGTCTGTTATACCTGCATTGTTATTACTGTTTAATTTAATATTGTTTATTATCAGTATGCTGCTGATGGAGTATGTGAATTTCCCCTTGGGATTAATAAAGTATCTATCTATCTACTTATTTGCTCGAGAGGTGGACCCTTCATCAACTGACAGAGCCATCATATGCTGGGGAAGAAAGCCCGGTGTGCACTATGCCAACTTTTGTAGGGTGCTCTGCCATTCACTGGCATCACTGTGCAATATTGACATGTCAGAAGTAAGTCCACCCTTGGCTCAAATACCGTGTTTCCCCGAAAATGAGACCTACTCCAAAAATAAGCCCCAGCATGATTTTCAGGCAGCTCTGTAATATTAAGCCCCTATCAAGATCGTCAGCTGAAAAGTAAGGCACCTAACTTCATGAGATGCGACGCGTGTGCCCGAAACATCCATTAAATTCTGAGGACACCTTGCCACAATAAACCCTCCAGGCTGTGATTAGCAGGTGGATCCACCTCTTGGAGGACCACCCACAAAACACATGGAACATAGCAGAGGCAACTGATATACAGAAACCAAAAATAAAGAATGTTCATAATCAACATACCGTTTTTACTTGTGTACCACACGCCCTCATGTAAGACGTGCACCCTAATTTTTACAAAGAAAATCGTGAAACCGTTTTGCCCCGTGTACAACACGCGTGTGTATAGGAAGCATTTAGGGCACGCTTTCTGCGGAATGCCCTTCTGTTTTTGTTGCATGACGAAAGTTTTTCTTTCTTTCGTCGCACAAGAGCGACGAAAAGGATGTTTAATGATTACATCCATCAATTCGGGGATGCGCCCATTCCAGCAGCAACGGGCGCAAGACAGAAACAAAATCTCTGGACGGGGCATCAGCTCATCACAAGGTGAACACACACGCGCACACACACACATACACTAACATCATTGTAAGCTTCACCAAATCCCCAAACCTTCATGTCTTTGGATGGAAAACTGAGCCCACTGTGGAAACCCACCAGGAAAACATGCAAACTCCAGGCAGGGATCACAAGGGACGTGACTCCCTGCGAGACAGCAGCGCTACCGCTCTGCCACCGTGCCACCCCATATGTGTAACTATTAGCAGTATTCATTATTTAAACAAAGTTAACGATTTATCTGTAAGATGTAACATATATATTTGTAATGCATTTCATCATGAAAGTGATATCAAGTATAAATCTAAGAATTCTAAATGTGCAGAGAGCTGGAATATCATACATTTAATGTGTTCTGTGTGGCGATCTATTGCTGCTTGCCCCTGCTGTCAGGTCAGAAGGAAGCCCCAGAAGCTCGTAGCGATTAACAACTGGGTCGGTTTGAAGATGACGTTTATGCTTTAATGATGAAGTAAACTACGAGGCTAAAGAGGACATTTTCAAGCTTAAAGCAGAACTTGTTACTTTAATCACAAAATAGACAATTTTATTATGTCCTAATTTTTTTTCTCTGTGGCTCAAATACGCCGCCGTACATTCTGATGGTATTGTGAAGGTGCAAAAAAAAAAAAAAAAAAAAAAAAAAAAAAGATGGCACAGAAGATGGCACACTTTAAAAATATAACATGACATTACGTTGGGGAATATCAAAGCACCACAAATGCATTTGTATGTCGGCATTTTGCTTCACCACATTGAACCATTCATCACACATCGAAGTGTACACATCGATCCTAGAGGATCCTAAAAGTGGCTGACGTAGCAAGAAATTCAGGCTGGAATTCAGGGTTTGAACGTGGAGAGTTATGACAATATTCCAGAAGAAGGTGACATGACTGTATTTGGATAAATATATACTGTTGTACATGAATAAATATAAGATATCCCCTGATAATAAGCCTTAGTGCATCCTTTGGAGCAAAAATTAATATAAGACCGTGTCTTATTTTCGGGGAAAAATGGTAGCTGGTATTGCCTCCACAAGTAAGCCTATCCCAGAACTGGCTAGTACTCCCTGACATCAACAGATAAAAAGCTTTTCCCACACTTCTATGAAGAATCCTTTCAGATGTATGATGTTTGGTGGGGAGTCTTGCATGTACACCCCATTTCAAATTCCTCCCATAGCATCTCGAAGGGAGTCAGATCCAGGTTTTGATTTGGTCATTTCAGGACCTTCAATTTCTGTCTTTCTTTCATCTCTTGTATTTTTAGGGTCTTGGTCATGTTGCAAAGTCCAGTTTTGGTTGAGCTCATATTTAGATAGATAGATAGATAGATAGATAGATAGATAGATAGATAGATAGATAGATAGATAGATAGATAGATACTTTATTAATCCCAATGGGAAATAATATTTACACTCACTGGCCACTTTATTTGGTACACCTGTTCAACTGCTTGTTAACACAAATATCTAATCAGCCAATGCATGGCAGCAAATGCATTTCTGCCTGTAGACGTTGTCAAGATGACCTGCTGAAGTTCAAACCAAGCATCACAATGGGGGAAAGGACAGGGACTGAAGTGACTTTAAATGTGGTATGGTTGTTGGTGCCAGATGGGCTGCCCTGAGTGTTTCACAAACTGCTGACAATACAATACAATACAGTTTATTTTTGTATAGCCCAAAATCACACAGTAAGTGCCGCAATGGGCTTTAACATGCCCTGCCTCTTGACAGCCCCCCAGCCTTGACTCTCTAAGAAGACAAGGAAAAACTCCCAAAAAAACCTAGTAGGGAAAAATGGAAGAAACCTTGGGAAAGGCAGTTTCCAGGTAGGTTGGGCGTGCAGCGGGTGTCAAAAGAAGGGGGACAATACAATACAATACACAGAACAGAACAAATCCTCAATAAAAACTAAAAAATAAACATTTTTTAGAAGTATGGAGCATAATTTAACAGTAGATGATATCACATAATAAGATTTGGATAATTTTAGACTCCTGCAGACCTCATCCATCAAGCTGCCTCCCCCATTTGGCCATTCTGACCTTCTGGGATTTTTCACACTTAACAATCTCTAGGGTTTACAGAGAGTGGTCCAAAAAAGGGAAAATATCCAGTGAGCGGCTGTTCTCTGGGTGAAAATGCCTCATTGATGCCAGAGTTCAGAGGAGAATAACAAAACTGGTTTGAGCTGATAGGAAGGCAACAGGAACTCAAATAAGCACTCATTACAACTGAGGTGTGCAAAAGAGCAGCTCTGAACACACAACACGTGAAGCAGATGGGCTACAGTAGCAGGAGACCACACCGGGGTACACTCCTGTCAGCTAAGAACAAGCAACTGAGGCTACAATTCACATGGGCTCACTAAAATTGGACAACAGAAGATTGGAAAAATGTTGCCTGGTCTGATGAGTCTTGATTTCTGCTGCGACATTCGGGCGGTGGAGTGAACAACATGAAAGCAGGGATCCATCCTGCTTTGTATCAACGGTTCAGGTTGGTGGTGGTGCTGCAATAGTGATGTTGATATTTTCTTGGCATACTTTGGGCCCCTTAGTACCAATTGAGCATTGTTTAAATGCCACAGCCTACCTGAGTATTGTTGCTGACCATGTCCACCCCTTTATGACTGCAGTGTCCCCAACTTTTGATGGCTCTTTTCAGCAGGATAACACACCATGTCACAAAGCTCAGATCATCTCAAACTGGTTTCTTGAACATGACGATGGAGTTCACTGGGCTCAAATGTCCTCCAGTCACCAGATCTCAATCCAGAAGAACACCTTTGGGATGTGGTGGAACGGGAGATTTGCATCAGGGATGTGCAGCTGACAATTCTGCACAGCAACTGAGTGATGCTGTCATGTCAATATGGACCACAATCCCTGAGGAATGTTTGTAGCACCTTGTTGAATCTATGCTACTGAGAATTACAGCAGTTCTGAAGGCAAAAGGGGGTGCTCTGGTTTCCTCCCACAGTCCAAAGACATGCAGGTTAGGTACATTGTCGATTCTAAATTGTCCCTAGTGTGTGCTTGGTGTGTGTGTGTGTGTGTGTACGCGCCCTGTGGTGGGCTGACGCCCTGCCCGGGGTTTGTTTCCTGCCTTGCGCCCTGTGTTGGCTGGGATTGGCACCAGCAGACCCCCGTCACCCTGTAGTTACGATATAGCGGGTTGGATAATGGATGAATTGATGAAGGCAAAAGGGGGTCCAACCAGGTACTAGCCAGGTGTACCTAATAAAGTGGCCAGTGAGTGGAAGTCGAGGTTTAAAACATATTTATTGAGTCTAGCGCAGTGGTTCCCAACCTTTTTTTGGCCATGCCCCACCTAGGCCTCTCTAAAATTATGATGTCCCCCACTGTAACATGTACCTTATTCTTATTATTACCTATTCAAAAAGTGAACTCCTACTCACGTGGAGGAAGCCCATAATGTCATTAATTTGGTCTAAACAAGCTTCCAAAGAACATGGAAACAAAAGAGTTAAAGGATAGTTGAAGTACTGACAAAGAAATCACTAAGAAATTGTTAAAAAATATTATATTATATATATATATATATATATATATATATATATATACAGTATATATATATAATATGAATATGAAAATACAGCAAATACAGTTTTGAAAACATATAATAAGAGACGTGATATTCATAAATATTAAATAACTTTAATGACAGCTTTTTCTGTAATATTTTGATCATTTTATATTTTTGTTATATTGCAAAATTTTATAATCAATGTTACAATTCATATTATTTTAATGGCAAAAATGATTTCTAAGTAGAAAAACACAAGCCGGTTGTAAAATCATAAATTAAAGGGTTCTTCACCATCCCTTCTATGTTTATATAAATATATAAATATCTGTAAAAAATAAAAATAAAAATAGTTTATTTTTTTTCTATCATTTTTAACAGTGAATTTCTGTTTTTTCATTTTATACATTGTTTAACGTATCTAAATTCTTGAATTGCCCCCCGGTGAGGTGTGCACCCCACGTTGGGAATCACTGGTCTAACTTTAGTTAATTATTCCACGTCACTTTCCCCGAGAACGCATCTTTGACAGCCCCTTCTAACACATCGACCTGAAAGAAATTTTGGGGAATGGGCCAAAGAGACGTTTGGCCAACTGGGAGATTGGTGTTGTTGCCTGTCTGTTGCAGCGTCCTTTATGGTGGTGGAGAGGTGCTGATGTCACAGAAAGCCCTCTGACCTGGGCGGCTATCTTTCTTCTCTCCTTTAGTTAGGCTGTCCTTGCCAGGGAGACAAAGCAGCTGACTACGCCACTCAAAAACAATTATACAGTATTATGGAATGAACGGTCACCTCAAATTTGGAGAAATCGTTCTGTCTTTATTCTCTCAAGCTATCCTGAAATCTGCACCCTGAGGTCTTTATAGAGCATTCCAGCCTGTCCTCCCAAGAGTATGCGCCGAAGACCACCGCGACTGCCAAAACCAGCAAAAGTCTTCCACTGAAAGATCTGCAGACCCATCCGAGCTCACCCTATCACAGATGTCTAAGTGTTTCTTGATGTTCTCATTTATTACGAGACCAATAACTAGAACAGCCATCTGGGCTCTGAGAAGGGGTCTACTTGCATTCTGTTTTCTGTCTTGTTGTGTTTATAAGAATTACCTCTGAATGCATTGAAATCACTTCAGTTTTTTTTTTTTATCTGGCGCCTCCTGACTCAACAGCATGAAAAGCCCCCACATGTGATAAAACGTTGGAGTCGTCTTGACGTCTAGTGAATGCCATATTATGTGTAGGAAATGACACCCTTATAATAAAGAGTGAACCAATAGGTGCCTACAGCAAAAATGATTAGGAGGACTTGAAGGTGTACAGTTGACAGTCAGACATTTCCATCCACTTGGGGTGAATTCACTCACTTTCTAAACCTTCCACAGATGTTATATTAACAAACTATAAATCTGGCGTATCGTTTAAGACGTCTACTTTGTGCATGGTGAAAGTCACTTTTTCCCTCCAATATTCACAGACCTCTGTGTATTTCACTTTACTTGACCATATCACAATCCCAGTGGGTCACAAGTTTCCATGCACTTTGTTAACTGGGCCTTTAAATGGCTTGGAAAATTCCAGAAAATAATGTCAAGCCTTCAGGTAATTAGACAATTAGCTTCTGACGGCCAATTAGCCTAACTGGAGTCAACATGCGGATGGATGTTAAGTCCAACCCTCAAATTCACGGCCTCGCTGCTTGACATAATGGGGAATATCCAAAGGAAATCAATTGAGGACCTCCACAATTGTGGTTCATCCTTGGGAACAATTTCCAAACGCCTGAAGGTTCCACGTTCATCTGTACAAACAATAATCCACAAGTACAAACACCACGGGACCACCCAGCCGTCATACCACTCAGAAAGGAGGCGCATTGTGTCTCCTAGAGAAGAATGGACTTTGGCAAGAAAAGTGCAAATCAATCCCAGAACAACAGCAAAGGACCTCGTGAAGATGCTGGAGGACACAGGAAGACGAGTATCGATATCCACACTAAAATGAGTCCGATATTGACATCACCTGAAAGGCTGCTCAGCGAGGAAGAAGCCACTAGTCCAAAACATGTGGATGGATGTTAAATCCGACCATCAAACTCACTGCCTCGCTGCTTGACATAATGGGGGAAAATCCAAAGGAAATCAGCCAAGACCTCAGAAAAATAACAATGGAGGACTTCCACAAATCTGGTTCATCTTTGGTAACAATTTCCAAAAGCCTGAAGGTTCCATGTTCATCTGTACAAACAATAATCCACAAGTTCAAACACCACAGGACCACCCAGCGATCATACTGCTCAGGAAGGAGGCGCATTGTGTCTCCTAGAGAAGAACGGACTTTGGCAAGAAAAGCGCAAATCAATCCCAGAACAACAGCAAAGGACCTCGTGAAGATGCTGGAAGACACAGGTAGACGAGTATCGATATCCACAGTAAAATGAGTCTGATATCGACATAAGGTTATCTTACGTTCACCTCCGTAACATATCCCATGTTCGCTCCTTCCTCTCCTTTTCTAATGCTGAGATACTTGTCCATGCTTTTATCACATCCCGCATCGATAATTGTAATACCCTACTGGCAGGTGCCCCTTCTGATCTGATATCACAGCTCCAGCTTATTCAAAACCCAGCTGCAAGAGTCCTGACTCGGACCAGCAGCAGCGAGCACATCACGCCCATCCTGCTCCGTCTTCACTGGCTCCCTGTGTCTTACAGAATTGAATATAAAATCCTACTAATAACCTACAAAGCCTTAAACGAATATGACCCAAACTACATCAGTGACCTTCTCCATCACTATGTGCCTGTCCACCCACTAAGGTCCTCTGATTCTGGCAATCTTGTTGTGCCCCACACTAATCTACACTCTATGGGTGACAGCAGGGCCCAGACTCTGGAATGACCTCCCGAAATTAATCAGATCAGCTGACTCGATGAATTTTTTTAAAAAACAACTCAAAACTCATCTGTTCAGTTTGGCTTTTAGCTCTACTTGACTTTATTACCCTTCTCTCAGTTTACCTCTCTGTCAAGATGCTCATGACACCTGTGTGTGTGTGCGAGACCATCAATTGTGTTGTCTGTTAGCCTTTATCTCTGAATTTACTGTCGTAATCTTCTTTATTTATTTATCTGGTTTGTACAATGCTATATACTGTATACCCTGCCGTTATTTCTTAAACTCTGAAGTGCCTTGAGCATGGGAATGGCGCTATATAAATGAAATGTATTATTATTATTATTATTATAACCTGAAAGGCTGCTCAGGGAGGAAGAAGCCACTGCTTCAAAGGCACCATAATAAAGCCAGACTGCAGTTTGCAATGACACATGGGGACAAAGAGCTCACCCTCTGGAGAAATGTCCTCTGATCTGATGAATCCAAGATCAAACACTATGGCCATGATGACTATTGTTACGTTTGGAGGAAAAAGGGTGAGGCTTGCGAGTCAAGGAAGACCATCCCGACCATCAAGCATGGGGGTGGGAGCGTTATGTTGTGAGGGCTGCAGGAGGGACAGGTGTGCTTCATAAAATAGATGGCGTCATGAGGAAGGGATTACAGAGAGGAGGTGAAGTCATTTGTGGAATGGTGTGATAAAAACAATCTGATACTGAATGTCGAAAAAACAAAAGAACTGGTGATCGACTTCAGGAAGAAACAGCTGATACACATCCCGGTCTACATTAAGAACACTGCTGTGGAAATTGTGCAGTCTACTAAGTTCCTGGGAGTAAATGTGACGAACAACCTCACCTGGTCCCTGCACACCTCCTCCGTCATCAAGAAAGCTCACCAGCGTTTGATCTTTCTGTGGAGGCTAAAGAGGGCCCATCTCAGTAAGTCAGTCCTCACCACTTTTTACAGAGGGACCATAGAGAGCGTGCTAACCAGCAGAAGCTCTCTGTGGCAGGAGAGCTGCAGCGCTTCGGACTGGAAAGCACTGAGGAAAGTGGTGAGGGCTGCGGAGAGGATCATTGGAGCCCCGTTGCCAAATGTACAAGATTTGGCAAAACAACGCTGTCTGGCCAGAGCTGTGCGGATTTCTAGAGACCCTACTTATCCTGCCTCTGAACTCTTTTCCCTCATGCCCTCAAGCAGAAGGTACCGCAGCCTGAAATGTAGAACTACCAGGTTTAAAAACAGTTTTTTTCCTACTGCTGTTCATCTTTTAAATGAAGCATTTTAGTATTTTATTGTAGGCTGATTTTAACTGTGTTTTTATTAATGTCTTGTGCATCGTATTTTCGTTCTGCAGCACATCTTGGATGTTCTGCTGAATGACAAATAAAATTGAATTGATTGATTGATTGAAATGATGGAGATACACTCAAGAACTCAGCAAGGATGATGAAGCTCAGTCACAAACGGGTCTTCCAAATGGACAAGGACCCCAAGCAGACCTGCAAAGTTGTGGCAAAACAGCTCAAGGTATTGGTGCGGCCATCACAAAGCCCTGACCTCAATCTAATTGAACTGATAAAGCGTGTGGAGCAAGGAGTCCTACGAACCTGTCCCAGTTACACCAGTCCTGTCTGGAAGATTCCAGCACCACATTGTAAGAAGCTTGACTAAGGAGACCCGAAATGTTTGGCTCAAGTTAAACAATTTAAAGGCAATGCGACCAAATGTTAACAAAGTAAACTTGTGACCCACTGGAATTGTGATATGGCCAATAAAAAGTGAAATACTTGGAGGTCTGTGAATATTGGAGGAAAAAATTACTTTCACCCTGCACAGAGCAGACATCTTAAACGAGAAGCCAAATTTATAGTTGTGAGCATAAAATCTGTGGAGGGTTAGAAAGTGAGTTTTAAAGAATTCACCCCAAGTGGATGGAAACGTCTGACTTCAACAGTCCAAAACAATGACCTTCACAAGTTGATCGTGTTATTCTTTCAAGCTGTCCAGGATTAGCGCTGCCAGGAAAGGCTCTTGATTTGGAATTATTGTTTGGAGATTATATTATATTATTCAGGTCCTTCTATTAATTCTTGGCTGCATGAAGTACAATTTCTGGGAAGCTTCCAGATTTTTCCCAGTGTGAGTGAGTGGGTGGGCTTTGTAATGAAAGGCTGTGCTCTCTGGGCTGTTTTGCTGCTTTAAACCCAAATCTGCAGGGGTAAAGTGTGTGACCCTGCAATAGAATAATTGAGTTTGAATACATCAGGTTATGATCATAAATGGATGGTGTGACGGGCGGCCATGGCCATTACCCAGCTGGGATGCCAATGGAATGGAAGGACCGGGGTAGAGAGCATCAAGGAGGCAATACCTTCCCTGGCACACTAGATGGCAGCCCTCCTGGGCGGCTGTGGCACCACGGATTCCCACAGGGCACTCTGGCAGTTTGGTCCAGTGCTGTTGGGTTCCGTGGGGGCCGCCAGGAGGATCTGAATGCAGAGCCCTATAGAGGACTTCTACCACACCTGGGAGTGATTGCAGGTGAACCACCTGCAACGCTCTCAGGAGCTGAATAAAAAGAGCCGCCTCACACCATTCGGGGAGCCAGAGAACGAAGCTTGCTGGGAGAGGAGTGGAGGCATCAGAGACAGAGAGAAAGAAGAAGGGTCTGAGCATTACTGCTGGTGTTTTTGTAAAGTGCTCTGTAGTGTGGAGCAGGGAAAAGTGCTGCCCCTCGAGAAATTATGCATTAGAAAATTCGTGACAAGAACAGGCCATTCAGCCCAACAAGCTTGTCCATCCTATTCACTAAGATGGCCCAAAATAACACCAAGTTGAGTTGTGAGGATTCCTAAAGTTCTGCTCTCCATGGCATTGGCTGGTCATTTATTCCATGTGTCAAATGAAGAAAAACTTTCTAACATCTGTGTGAAATCTGACGTGTGTTGCCTTGGACTTGTGTCTCTGTGCCCATCTGTGTCCCGGTTTGGGGAGCTGTACGCCCCCTAGTATTCCATAAAGGTTTAAATACGAGCCACTCACAATGCAGCAGCAGCAGCAGCCTTTCTGGGCTGGCATTTCGGTTTCTGGCGGACCTCCCTTAGTCTGTGTTTCCTTGCCCCACCCTTAAATTTTCTTGCTGCTGGACATGAGGCTTTAGGCTCCTTCAAGTTAACAGTTTTAACTCCTGTAACAATGGCGCTATACAGGCGCCAACCCGACACAGAATGACACCGGAGGCACGTATAAAAGCAAGTGAACTTTTATTTTTCTTCACCTGTGGGGCACGTCTTCCCCATGTCCCACAGGCACAACACAGTCCCAAAACCCACAAGTGAACACACAAGCACAAACACTCTTCCTTTCCTCCCCTCCTCACAGCAGCTTTGTCTCCCTCTGCCTGACTCTGGCTTCTGGGGTGTTGGCTGTTGGCCCCTTTTATAGTTCACCCGGAATTGTGGTGAAAACACTGCCCATAAGGGCTCAGGAGTCCCAGCTGCAGCACCCCCTGGCGGCCACCCCCGATCCCAACAGGGCTGTGGAGAACTCCATCTCCCATGGAGCCCTGCTGGTATTTGAGGCACCACAGTCACCCAGGGGGGCTACCACCAAGTGGTCCGGGGGAAGTACTGCTTGCTCCCCTGGCACATACACAGAAGGGGTGTCTCGGCCGGACATCCGTCACACCCCCTGTAGACAATTGTTACAAAATCGCTTCAAACTGCTTCCGGCCTGAATGTAGCTGAGGTGGCATATGTATCCCGCCAATGCCAGTCGATGCCTATTCGATACGTACCATGGATCGTATTGGAAGCACTGGTCACATTAGAACACTCTAGACGAGAACAGGCCATTCAGCCCAATAAAGCTCGTGGTAGATGGCCATGCCACGTAGCAGTCGTGGCGGCTATGCACATGTCGTTTGGCTACTAATTTCGAAAAATTGTCCAAATTTGAGGTAAGTTGTGGTAAGATAAAAATATGTACCAGCTTACCATTTGCCTGTGTGTTATATTCAAATTAACAATCTCCACTTCATTTCAACAGAGTGTAATTGCAGACCGCAGTACCAATGAGGTCAGTCATGTAAGGCCCCAAACATCATGAAACACCCTCAACGTCAGTCACGTAACACCCATCACATCAGACTATGATTAGCATTAGGGCCCCATTACACTATGGTTAAGGTTAGGGTAGTGGGAGGGTTATCTCAGTCAAAGGGCGTATTGTGACTGACGTTGTGGGCATTACCTGATCTATGTCATAGATATTGCAAGCTGCAGCTAGACCCTTCTCCTTAATTTAGCATCTGCTTGATGGCAAAAACACAAATAATTAATTTTTTTATATAATTGTAAATAAATTTAGACAACAAGGGGTTAAGAGCATTTCTCGGTGTCATTTCCTTCCTTATTTTTGATGGCTTGCACCAGAGCTTTTCAGAGCAGTGCACCTTTTTATTTTTAACTCCAGTCTAAGAAAACAGTGAGCACCTGGACCCCACGCATTAGCTGGAAAGTCGAGCTTCATTCCTTCCGCCTGCTCATAACAAAGTTGGAACTGAACTTCGGCTTACGTGATTTGATTTTTCGGCCTCAATTTCTGTTAACTGTGCTCACCTGAAATCATTTTATAAGCTTTTAACATGCTTCTCTTTGCCTTATCCGGCCACCGACAATGAAATTCCACGACCTGTAATTTATCGAGCGGAACGGTCGCAGCCACCCACATTGCCCCCACCGACCATCCAATGTTCTGGTTAACAGCTACACTATGAAATGAATCCTTAGGACTCTAAGTGTAAACTGCCCCATCGCTTAATCGAATGACCAACATTTCAGCTCCTTTGCTGTAGCAGTGTGCAGAAGAAATGCAATGAGCAGAGTAACACTGTTAAAAATACTGTACTTGGTCCTAAAATGGCACTTTACTGGGATGTGTGGTTCCTTGCCATTTCGTTCTCGCAAAAGAAGAAAACGAAGTTGGGCCTTTGGGATTTGAAAAGGTTCCCAATGAGCGGAGATAAACATTTTTAATATACTGTGTACTCGGTGTATTCAGACCACTCCACTTTCTGCACATTTCACTATGTTGTACATTTCAATTTAAGTGAGGGAAGAATGATGAGCAAATCTAACGCACAATGCCAAAGTGACAACATGTTTTCAGAAAGGTTTGCAAATTTACTAAATATCAAAATGTGAAATCTCTCAATCCTGGAAGTATTTGGAATGTTTCTTGTGGCACTCCAAATTGTGCTCTGGTGCCTCCTATTAGCTTTTAATTCCCCTTGAGATGTTTCTAGAACTTGATTGAAGTCTGACTGAGGCCAAATGAATTGACTGGGCATCATTTAGGAAGGCACACATGGACCTGTGTCTATGAGGATGAGGAGGTTGGTAGCATACGCAGATTACAGCACGTTGCCGCACCCACCACATGGCAAACCACCCAGACTGAGATCCGAGTGCAGTGGGTGACACCTCAGCACCACACTGGAACAGTGGAAGGGTTTTTTGTTTTTTACAGTAGCTGGAGCACCAATCCTGCCAACAACCCCCAGGTTTTCCCTATAAGTTGGAGATCCTGCCTGATGCAGATTAACGTCACACCCAGGACGATGCAATTGCATTATATATACACATATATTATATACAGTGGTGTGAAAAACTATTTGCCCCCTTCCTGATTTCTTATTCTTTTGCATGTTTGTCACACAAAATGTTTCTGATCATCAAACACATTTAACCATTAGTCAAATATAACACAAGTAAACACAAAATGCAGTTTGTAAATGGTGGTTTTTATTATTTAGGGAGAAAAAAAAATCCAAACCTACATGGCCCTGTGTGAAAAAGTAATTGCCCCCTGAACCTAATAACTGGTTGGGCCACCCTTAGCAGCAATAACTGCAATCAAGCGTTTGCGATAACTTGCAATGAGTCTTTTACAGCGCTCTGGAGGAATTTTGGCCCACTCATCTTTGCAAAATTGTTGTAATTCAGCTTTATTTGAGGGTTTTCTAGCATGAACCGCCTTTTTAAGGTCATGCCATAGCATCTCAATTGGATTCAGGTCAGGACTTTGACTAGGCCACTCCAAAGTCTTCAGTTTGTTTTTCTTCAGACATTCAGAGATGGATTTGCTGGTGTGTTTTGGGTCATTGTCCTGTTGCAGCACCCAAGATCGCTTCAGCTTGAGTTGACGAACAGATGGCCGGACATTCTCCTTCAGGATTTTTTGGTAGACAGTAGAATTCATGGTTCCATCTATCACAGCAAGCCTTCCAGGTCCTGAAACAGCAAAACAACCCCAGACCATCACACTACCACCACCATATTTTACTGTTGGTATTATGTTCTTTTTCTGAAATGCTGTGTTCCTTTTACGCCAGATGTAACGGGACATTTGCCTTCCAAAAAGTTCAACTTTTGTCTCATCAGTCCACAAGGTATTTTCCCAAAAGTCTTGGCAATCATTGAGATGTTTCTTAGCAAAATTGAGACGAGCCCTAATGTTCTTTTTGCTTAACAGTGGTTTGCGTCTTGGAAATCTGCCATGCAGGCCGTTTTTGCCCAGTCTCTTTCTTATGGTGGAGTCGTGAACACTGACCTTAATTGAGGCAAGTGAGGCCTGCAGTTCTTTAGACGTTGTCCTGGGGTCTTTTGTGACCTCTCGGATGAGTCGTCTCTGCGCTCTTGGGGTAATTTTGGTCGGCCGGCCACTCCTGGGAAGGTTCACCACTGTTCCATGTTTTTGCCATTTGTGGATAATGGCTCTCACTGTGGTTCGCTGGAGTCCCAAAGCTTTAGAAATGGCTTTATAACCTTTACCAGACTGATAGATCTCAATTACTTCTGTTCTCATTTGTTCCTGAATTTCTTTGGATCTTGGCATGATGTCTAGCTTTTGAGGTGCTTTTGGTCTACTTCTCTGTGTCAGGCAGCTCCTATTTAAGTGATTTCTTGATTGAAACAGGTGTGGCAGTAATCAGGCCTGGGGGTGGCTACGGAAATTGAACTCAGGTGTGATACACCACAGTTAGGTTATTTTTTAACAAGGGGGCAATTACTTTTTCACACAGGGCCATGTAGGTTTGGATTTTTTTTCTCCCTAAATAATAAACACCATCATTGAAAAACTGCATTTTGTGTTTACTTGTGTTCTATTTGACTAATGGTTAAATGTGTTTGATGATCAGAAACATTTTGTGTGACAAACATGCAAAAGAATAAGAAATCAGGAAGGGGGCAAATAGTTTTTCACACCACTGTATATATATATACACATACACATATTAATATATATATATATATATATATATATATATATATATATACTGCTGTGGGTTGGCACCCTGCCCGGGATTGGTTCCTGCCTTGTGCCCTGTGTTGGCTGGGATTGGCTCCAGCAGACCCCCGTGACCCTGTGTTCAGATTCAGCGGGTTGGAAAATGGATGGATGGGTGGATACATATTATATATATATATATATATATATATATATATATATATAATATATTTTATATATATATTTACAGGGTGATTCAAAATTATATTAACACTAATGGATTATTTTTATCTCAACCACACCTTTCCAGGTCGATGGATAGTTCATGGTGGACTATTGCCATGGCCTCCACACTCTCCTGATTTGACGCCTTGTGATTTCTGATTATTGGGTATAGTGAAGGAGTGCATGTGTATAGCAGGAAAGTTCATGATATAAATGGCCTGAAGGACAGAATATGGACTGTGGTATCATCTACTCCCTGTGAAATGTGTGCCCAGGCTTTAAATGGTACTGTTGCTCATTGGTTTTTGTCTGTTGAACATGATGGCGAACAGGTTGAGACATTCCTGTAAATTATCTTGCACATATGAAGTATGTTTGGTAATAAACTGTTTCTGCCATTCAAATGTTAACATAATTTTGACCCATCTTGTGTGTGTATATATATATATATATATATATATATATATATTATATATATATATATCCATCCATCCATCCTCCAACCCGCTGAATCCGAACACAGGGTCACGGGGGTCTGCTGGAGCCAATCCCAGCCAACACAGGGCACAAGGCAGGAACCAATCCTGGGCAGGGTGCCAACCCACCGCAGGACATATATATACACAGTATATAGGTAAAATTCCATTACAACAAAGTATTTTTATGGTCCCGACAGCTTCCCCATATGACTCGAGTCTATAGTAATCTTGTTACTACGAAGTACATTCAGCAGATACTTTCATTATAACGAAGCGCACAAAAGACCTTGAAATGCCTGAATGAATCATCCACAGAGCAGTTAGTTCTGTGGCCGCAGTTCAGTTGTGCACAACGGTCCCCAAACCAAAACACTGTCATTTTTTTTCTTTCTTCAAACTTTCCTCGTACTGTTTTTTTTTTCTTTTTTTTTTTGTTTTCGGTGGTTTTCAGTGATACCTTTTGCTTATCACTCATCAACATTTGAAAAACATCCATTGGAATTTAACTGACTGTCATCCTCTTATAGAAACGGCAGACACGAAAAAACGATAACAGTTCATATTAGAAAAAAAACACATTTTTTGCAGCTCTCGATTGCGGCAAAAAGAAAAAAAGACGTTGCCAGTGAATTCGGAATTTCGCCATCGACACTGTCAACTTTCTTGAAAGACAGAGCAAAAAAAGAAGAAAAATCTCAGGTTGCAAACATACGTGAACTGCTGCATTTGAAAACGTCGAAAAACCCGTTTTTATGTGGTTCAGTGATGCTCGTTCAAGAAACATTCCTATTAATGCGGCACTCATTCAAGAAAATGTGAGGTTTGTAAACTCTCTTGGGATGGGTGATGCAAGGTTAGGAGCACGTACATTGTAAATACAGATAACAGGATTACTTGATCACTGATCTGCACGACCCTGCCTAACTGCTGTGTCTGTGTATAGCAGAGTGGCAGATCACGCTACAATAAATAACTGTGCCGTTCCTGTTTCAAGCTGAATAAAGCTGGTTTTGCTAAAGTACTGAGACTTGGCCTCGTGTTTTGGGGTGCAAGACAGGGACTTATAGCGCGACCCCGATCTTTTATGATTTGCTTCTGTGGCACTTCACTGCAGCGCTATGAGCCTCCTATTGCCCTGCCCCTGCAACGGACAAACAATCTTCGACAGATGCTGTAGTCGCGCTTCAGGGCGGACTTCAGTGCATCATTCCGTTGGGTGGGGAGTGGGGGGTCTCAAAAGAGTTCAGAAACCTCACAATATGAAGAAAAAAAAAAAGGATGATTCGGCTTCTGATTGATAACTGTGCTGCCCACAACAGGTTTCCTCATTTAGATAATGTTCACGTTGAATTCCTCCCACCCAATTGCATGGCAGAGCTTCAGCCATTGGGTTTGGGCATCATTCGCACCCTGAAAGTGTATCATCACAAGGAAATGCTGAGAATAATTCTCGTCAGCATAACTTGTAGGCAAGAGGAGATTAAAATTAACGTGAAGAAAGCTATTGAAATGATTGCAAATGCCTGGATACAAGTTAAAGAAAGCACTGTAGTAACAAATACAGAATCTCATTACAATTAAATTTTCGTTACAACAAAATATTTTTTAGGTCCCTGGGAGTTCATTGTAATGGAATTTACCTATATTATATTATTATATATATATTATTATTTATATATACATACACACTGTATATTCAGTCATTCAGTTGTTTGTTCATTTGTTTATTTTTCCAATGCTTATCCGGGACCGAGTCACGGGGGCAACAATCTTAGCAGCAAGGACAATATGTCCCTTTCCCTATCCACACTTGTCAACTTGTAGTATGGGATTCAAGGTGTTCCTGGACCGTATATACAGTGGTGTGAAAAACTATTTGCCCCCTTCCTGATTTCTTATTCTTTTGCATGTTTGTCACACAAAATGTTTCTGATCATCAAACACATTTAACCATTAGTCAAATATAACACAAGTAAACACAAAATGCAGTTTTTAAATGATGGTTTTTATTATTTAGGGAGAAAAAAAATCCAAACCTACATGGCCCTGTGTGAAAAAGTAATTGCCCCCTTGTTAAAAAATAACCTAACTGTGGTGTATCACACCTGAGTTCAATTTCCGTAGCCACCCCCAGGCCTGATTACTGCCATACCTGTTTCAATCAAGAAATCACTTAAATAGGAGCTGCCTGACACAGAGAAGTAGACCAAAAGCACCTCAAAAGCTAGACATCATGCCAAGATCCAAAGAAATTCAGGAACAAATGAGAACAGAAGTAATTGAGATCTATCAGTCTGGTAAAGGTTATAAAGCCATTTCTAAAGCTTTGGGACTCCAGCGAACCACAGTGAGAGCCATTATCCACAAATGGCAAAAACATGGAACAGTGGTGAACCTTCCCAGGAGTGGCCGGCCGACCAAAATTACCCCAAGAGCGCAGAGACGACTCATCCGAGAGGTCACAAAAGACCCCAGGACAACGTCTAAAGAACTGCAGGTCTCACTTGCCTCAATTAAGGTCAGTGTTCACGACTCCACCATAAGAAAGAGACTGGGCAAAAACGGCCTGCATGGCAGATGTCCAAGACGCAAACCACTGTTAAGCAAAAAGAACATTAGGGCTCGTCTCAATTTTGCTAAGAAACATCTCAATGATTGCCAAGACTTTTGGGAAAATACCTTGTGGACTGATGAGACAAAAGTTGAACTTTTTGGAAGGCAAATGTCCCGTTACATCTGGCGTTAAAGGAACACAGCATTTCAGAAAAAGAACATCATACCAACAGTAAAATATGGTGGTGGTAGTGTGATGGTCTGGGGTTGTTTTGCTGCTTCAGGACCTGGAAGGCTTGCTGTGATATATGGAACCATGAATTCTACTGTCTACCAAAAAATCCTGAAGGAGAATGTCCGGCCATCTGTTCGTCAACTCAAGCTGAAGCGATCTTGGGTGCTGCAACAGGACAATGACCCAAAACACACCAGCAAATCCACCTCTGAATGGCTGAAGAAAAACAAAATGAAGACTTTGGAGTGGCCTAGTCAAAGTCCTGACCTGAATCCAATTGAGATGCTATGGCATGACCTTAAAAAGGCGGTTCATGCTAGAAAACCCTCAAATAAAGCTGAATTACAACAATTTTGCAAAGATGAGTGGGCCAAAATTCCTCCAGAGCGCTGTGAAAGACTCATTGCAAGTTATCGCAAACGCTTGATTGCAGTTATTGCTGCTAAGGGTGGCCCAACCAGTTATTAGGTTCAGGGGGCAATTACTTTTTCACACAGGGCCATGTAGGTTTGGATTTTTTTTTTTTCCCTAAATAATAAAAACCACCATTTACAAACTGCATTTTGTGTTTACTTGTGTTATATTTGACTAATGGTTAAATGTGTTTGATGATCAGAAACATTTTGTGTGACAAACATGCAAAAGAATAAGAAATCAGGAAGGGGGCAAATAGTTTTTCACACCACTGTACCATACAATCTCCCAGGTTCTCCTCCCAGCAGGTTGTGCCCATAAATCTTCCGCAGGGGGGCGTCCATATCAGGTATCAGAACCACCATAAGGTGGAGGGTCCTAGTCTCTCCCAGCTGTCTATGCTTCTCACCCTATCCTTACCGATCTTTCCGTTTACAAACATAATTCTGATTTTGATTGCTCTTATTTTGTAACAGAAAGAGCAGTTTGCTAAATGGATGGATAAATAAGCAGAGGGAGGATTATATGTAGCCACTGTGGTGTCTCAACCCAGAATCTCCAAGCCTGTTTCACGTGCCTCTCGCTGTAACCACCGTGGCCTTCAGGGCCCTGAGCACCACAGCTGACAGCGGTCCACGGCGCAGGCTTATCATCCGTCTCCAAGCACACATTTTCTCCTGAGATGGTGTGAAGCGGTTATAATCCAAAGATGCCTTTTCTAAATGGGAATGCTGGCGGCAACAGTAAACCGCTTACTGGAGAGAACAGAATCTTGTCTTACCGACATGACTGTACCGCTCGATTTGTGTAATTATCTTAATGAGATTAATGAAACTCTTGGAAGGGGCCGAGTGAATCATTAGAGAAAGTGTGAAAATAACATTGATGCTGTCAGTCATGAAAAAATGGCATCATTTAAACTTTATATTTTCTACTTCAGCTCAGGCCGTATGTTAGTCTGGGTTTCAAAGAGCTGACACAAAACTGACTGCGAAAGCCCTGATGTTGCCGACCTCCTCTCAAGCATCATATTCTTTAAATGTCTTTGCGGTCTACGGGCTGCTGAGGTCGGGCGTGTGCCAGCAAACACAGCCTACAGTATCGAGAAACTGGAGAACACCCAACGCAAGAGCTTAGAGTACAGTCGGGGCCCAAAGTTTAGAGGATGACCCAAATGTTGGTGTTCACAAAGTTGGCCGCTTCAGTGTTTTTTGATCTTTGTGTCAGATGTTTCTGTGGTGCACTGAAGTAGAATTATAAGCATTTCAGAAGTTTCAAAAGCTTTTATTGACAATGACATGAAGTTTATGTAAAGAGTCCATATTTGCAGTGTTGGCCCTTCTTTCTTTTTCAAGACCTCTGCAATTCACCCTGGCATGCTGTCTGTCAATCAACTTCTAGGCCAAATCCTGACAGATGGCAGCCCATTTTTGCAAAACCAATGCTTGGAGTTTGTCAGAATTGGTGGGTTTTTGTTTGTCCATCTGCCTCTTGAGGATTGACCACAAGTTCTCAATGGGGAGTTTCCTGGCCATGAACCCCAAATGTTCATGTTTTGTTCCCCGAGCCACTTAGTTTTTTACTTTTGCCTTATGGCCTGGTGCTCCATCATGCTGGCAAAGGTATTGTTGGCTACCAAACTGTTCTTCGGTGGTTGGGAGAAGTTGCTTTCGGAGGATGTTTTGGTCCAATTCTTTATTCATGGCTCGAGGTCAGAGGGCACCACCAGTGCAGAGCTTGCTCAGAAATGGCAGCAGGCAGGTTTGAGGGAGGCAAAGACTTTTGGAGGATGGCCTGGTGTGTGTCAAGAAGGGCAGCAAAGAGGCCAAGGAAAACATCAGGGACAGACTGATATTCTGGGATTGGACTGCTGACGACTGCTGGGGTCAAGTCATTTTCTCTGATGAATCTACAGGGCACCTGGAAAAAGAATCAGTCCTGTGTCAGGCCAACAGTAAAGCACCCTGAGACCGTTCATGTTGCTACTCAACCAAGGCAGTGAGCTCACTCACAATTATGCCTAAGAGCACAGCCATGAATAAAGAATGGGACCAAAACATCCTCCTAGGGCAACTTCTCCCAACCACCCAAAAACAGTTTGGTGACCCACAATGCCTTTGCCAGCATGATGGAGCACCGGGCCATAAGGCAAAAGTGAGAACTAAGTGGCTCAGCAAACAAAACATTAACATTTGAGGTCCGTGGCCAGGAAATTCCCATTGAGAACTTGTGATCAGTCCTCAAGAGGCAGGTGGACAAACAAAAACCCACCAATTCTGACAAACTCCAAGCATTGATTCTGCCAGAATGGGCTGCCATCAGTCAGGATTTGGGCCCAGTAGTTGATGGACAGCATGCCAGGGTGAGGGCGGCACGATAGCGCTGCTGCCTCGCAGTTGGGAGACCTGGGGACCCGGGTTCGCTTCCCGGGTCCTCCCTCGTGGAGTTTGCATGTTCTCCCTGTGTCTGCATGGGTTTCCTCCCACAGTCCAAAGACATACAGGTTAGGTGGATTGGCGATTCTAAATTGGCCCTAGTGTGTGCTTGGTGTGTGGGTGTGTTTGTGTGTGTCCTGCGGTGGGTTGGCACCCTGCCCGAGATTGGTTCCTGCCTTGTGTCCTGTGTTGGCTGGGATTGGCTCCAGCAGACCCCCGTGACCCTGTGTACGGATTCAGCGGGTCGCATAATGGATGGATGGATGGATGCCAGGGTGAATTGCAGAAGTCTTGAAAAAGAAAGAAGGGCCAACACTGCAAATATGGACTCTTTGCATAAACTTAATGTCATTGTCAATAAAAGCCTTTGAAACGTCTGAAATGCTTGTAATTCTACTTCACTATACCAGAGAAACATCTGACACAAAGATCTAAAAACACTGAAGCAGCAAACTTTGTGAAAACCAACACTTGGGTCATCCTCAAAACTTTTGGCCACGACTGTAGTCATGTGGTAGAAAGGCGCTACATAATGGTGCACTGCTTTATTCATCTGTCTTCCTGGGAGTTTAAGCCTAAATTTATGTGATTTAGTGGTAGTAGCCACCTTGGCATTTACGTTTGGAAAAATGAGCCAAACATTTGAATTATTTTCACCAAGAAAAAATATTATTATCTGTTAATACTGAAATGTCAACATAATTACAGAAGCAAAGGCCTGTTGAGCGTCCACTGCTGTACTAATGCAGATTTAGTTCACGTCCTTTGTGTGACATTTTTTGAACAGTCACCAATGCACATCCTGACGTCACAATTGGGACAGTAGATGTGTGTTTCTTTGCGCAATTTTCTTTTCCTTGAGCATGAGCGAGAAGAATGTCAGTGCCTGATCTGCACAATCCATGCCATCCATAGTGTTCTTGTAGGCTCTGCCACACAAGGCTTGGGCGACTTCCACATTTTCCACTGACACGCTCATTGACAGTTGCTGCATTGTGAACAGCGCTTAGGGGGCCCAGTTGCTTGCCCCAATGGGACCACCAAGAGGTGGTCAGCCAGTTAACATTTGCCCCATCTGTGTTGTCTGCCCAGCCTGGTTTAAGTCTTCTCACCTCATCTGCCATACCAGATTTAAGTCTTCCATTCTTACCTTTCCCATAGGTATGATTGTTGGGACTAAACGGAGGGGCTTTTCTGTGTCTGGAATCTGGTCCTTAAGGAAGGGACTCTGTTATATTTCAGCCAGGTTTCCCCCCACCCCGGCTGCGGCTCAAACTCATGTTTAATGTCTGTTTTGTTCATTCTCAATGTTTTAATTTATTAGATTATTACCTTTGTTGACTTATGTGCACTACTCCTTGATTTTGACTTTGCTTTTGTATGTAAGCAGCCTGTGTTATGTCCCATGTGTTTTCAGGGTGATACTCCAGGAGGCGGGACCACCTGCCAATCACTACCAGAAGCTGCCCATTACCCTATAAATCCCGAAGGGTCTCCCACACTTCTTGGAGGTTCATTTCGAATGCACTGAGTGGCGGCGAATTCTTGCCGTTTTTGTGATTTTAATGGGCTTAGTCATTTACAGTACCGGATTTTTTTGACCTATAGCTCTGTATTTAAACAATCCTTGGGATTTCACATTGGAATTTGCTGGAAACTTATTTTTGGTGCTTCACTGCTTAAAAGAACATTTGAAAATACAGCTGTTATTTTATTAAGATTCTAAGCAACATTTTTCTATCTATACAGGGTTTTTGATGGGATTTTCCCCTCTAGTGGAGATTTTTGGAACTATTTGGGACTTACTTGTTTTTGAGACTCCCAGCTCATAACAACTGAACCTCTGTGACATTATAGGGGTTTTTGGACTATGGGGATTCCATTTATCTGATTTTTTAATTATTACTATTATTATATTTGAAGCTAAATTAAAGGAGTGACAAGAGACACTCAAATTGACACTCAGACGGAAGACAGCATTTTGTTTCTCTGTGCGTACTGCAATTTAGTGGATTCTGTCACTCTCAGTCCCGATATCCAGGATTATGGTTTCTAAGGTCATAACTTTCAGGGCCAATTAGTTAAAAGAACGTTGCAGGGTACATTTTTGCATCTCAATTTGTAGATAACGATCTTTTAAACCTTACCTTGCAATTTTTGGAATAACTTTTGGTAATAAACTTTTGGCTACAAATTCTTGACTTCGATCCCTTATAAAAATTAAATATATTGCAACATAACTGAAAAATATGTGAGCACTAGTGCTGGGAGTTATACCGGTTCATACCGGTTAAAACCGTTTTTTATTTTTGTTATGATATGAATTTTTCCTTTTACTGCAACACCAGTTTAAATAGCCTAAACAACGTTCGGAACGTGGTGCAGCGGGAAACTGTTTAAGGGGGAACCTTTTTCACTGTTACACCACTAAACACGCATACAACGTAGTACATGCATTAGTGGAGCTACTGAGCAGGGAAAATGGACAGAGAACATTCTGAAACTGAAGCTGTAGTAGACGATAAAGTTGAACATGATGACACAGAAGAACTTTTGCCGAAAAAAGGAGCCGTGTCTGTTGTCTGGAGATACTTTGGTTTTAAAAGGTCGGATGTGAACCAAACAACTATTTACTGCAAATGCGGTCGAGCTAAAGCTGTCAACACAAGCAATTTGTTGCACCACCTTAGACGCAAACATGCTTTGGAGTACCATGAATGTATAGATTGGCACCCTCCACGTCCTCAGGTAAAACTGAAAAAGCTGGAAGACGCTCAAGTCAGACGTCACTTGTAGAAGCATTTGCTGCAGGTACTGCCTACGACGAAAAAAGCAAGCGGTGGATCAAGATAACCGCCAACGTATCGGTGGACAGAGATTGTTAACATTAACAGAAAGTGTAGTTGGTTTACAAAAAATATTTACTATTTATTCCTTTTCTAAGACGTGTTCAGTGCAATACAACGTTTGACAAGCACCTCTGGATATTTTACTAAGTCTAAATGCGATGGTTGAAAATATGTTGTCAAAATTATAGTTTAAGTTGCTTGCAAAATTTGTTCAATAAAAAGGTTTTATATTATGACTGCATCTGTCATGCAATGTGATTCCACCTCTTCATTAATGCCAACCCCTTGAAAACTATCACTTTATGGGGCCATGCAAACCAGGATTCATACTTGTGTGCACATTAAAATGTTTTATTGTACAATGTACAATTCTCATGACAGTGGGACAGGTTATTCTTAGCCAGTCTACTGCAGTCATTACAGTGGAAAATGTGGTTAACATCCACTCATGCATGGGAAAAAAATACTGTCGAATACCGCGAAATTCGAAAAATTTAGAAAAATACCATGATATAGAATTTTGGTCATACCGCCCAGCACTAGTGGGCAAATTTTGTAATGCAATGAAAAATACAAGGTGTGGTGGTCGGCTGGGGGTTATGCCCAGTCGCAACACCTGGACGGACCAGGAGAGGGTCTGTGCCTCCCCAGGACCACGAGAGGACAGCCACCCTGCCTGGTTTGGGGGCCACGGGGTCTGAGCATGGAAGCTCAACCCTGTAAGGGCCTGAGGCCACCGCAAGGGGGCGCCCAGACGATTGTGGAGCCTCGGACGGTAGCGCTTTCGCCACACTTGGAGGTGCTGGTGGAAGGAATACCGAGGATACCCGGAGTGCTTCCGGTCCAGTGATGTGCGGAATGTGTTTCTGTCTTATACAGTTTGTTAGAAATAAATTTTTGAAATCTGCTCTTTCATTTTGAATAGCCCTGTATATGTACATCCAATATATATCTCTATACAGTAATCCCTCACTTATTGCGGGAGATAGGTTCCAAGGCCGACCGCGATAACTGAATTTCCGCGAAGTAGGGACACTATATTTATTTAATTATTTAACGTGTATTTGGACGTTTTTAAACCCTCCCTGTATTGTTTACAACCCACCATTTACTCTATTAATAAACAGGGACAACTGCTAAGCAATATGAAATCGGTAGATAAGTTTACACTTACTGTATAGCGAAGTACACGTAGCAGCTTGTAGGCGGTCATGACGTCGTCGACCTTGTTGCAAAGATTCCTAAAGCAGATTCCATCCAGACTACTGCCTTATCACGTCCACTTGCAACTCGTTTTGCACCCTGGTTAAAGGACACTGCAGCCGTAGATCTTATATGCTTTTCCTCCCTTTTAAATAAAAAGAATCGATGTCCTGCAGCGGTGTAGCTGTTCCTTTCCTTCAACATATCCAAAACTTTTACCTTTTCTGCAATCATTTGCATCTTCTGTTGGCGCTTGGACACGGCCCCTGAAGCATTAGCACGTTAATGATGAATGAGTGAGATGAGACTTCCTGGTTAATGCAACACTCCGTCGCTGAGCCAATCAGCAGCACACATGAACTTAAGTGCGTGCTCTGATTGGGTAGCTTCTCAGCCATCCGCCAATAGCATCTCTTGTATGAAATCAACTGGGCAAACCAACTGAGGAAGCAAGTAAAAAGACCCATTGTCCACAGAAACCCGCGAAGCAGCGAAAAATCTGCGTTATGAATGTCGTGAATCCGCGAAAAGTGAACCGCAAAGTAGCGAGGGATTACTGTAATATATTAAAAAAATCCCTAGACGAGACGAGACTTTTTAGCCTGGGACGAGACGTGACTTTTTCCAGAGAGATACTTTCACATCCCGCAAGATGAGACTTTGTGCCAAGAGATTTAACCACGCCTGGGGCCGGAAATAAAAGACAAAGAGTAGATGACAATGTAGAACATCGTAAAGAGGTTCAAAAACGTTGGCGCAATACACATGCAGAGCAGGTTAGAGATAATGAAAGTACTAAAATTCGAAAGTCTCAGAAAAATGACAGTAAAGATCGCATTAGCGCATACAAACAGAAATTATTACCCGATTAAATAATGGAACAGTGAAAAGAGATCGAATATATTGGTCAGATTTAAACTTTGAGTCGGAGACTTGTAGAGTGTCTAATTCGTATTGCCATCAGGGAAAAGTACTGTTTCTTCCCAATGAAGAGGTGTATCCGTGAGAATTAAAAGATGTGTTGTTTGAGGAAAGTGAAATCCACATGCATGAGCGGCAGAGACGCAAAGTGGCTGGCGTGTAGCGCAGGCCGGGGGGTTGGCGAGCGAAGCAAGCAGGTGGCAAAGCCCCCTATATTTGAAATAAAATCAAACGTACACTCCCTTTATATATTGTAATAATCTATTTGTAAATACATTGTGTATAAGTCTTGCAATATGCCGCGTGTTCAGTTCTGTGCTTCTGTAAGATCATTTATGGTTTAAATTTTTTCCTGGAACATATTAAACACAGGCTTCCCAATGAATCCAATTTACTGGTGTCAGCACATGTAGGATGTCAAGTATTACACGCTGAAATGCGTACTGCAAGCTTGATATTTTTGACATTTCAAGAAAAATTAAAAGAGTTAGAGTGCTAGCAATTTGTGAAATGTAAATCTCTTCAATATTAGTTTCTAGAGAGGAATAAATCTACCGTCAGGAAAACAACTTTAACAATAAATACATTGGGAATATTAAAGCATCTGTTCTTGAGCAAATTTTCTGTTCCTGGAAAGTTAATAAATAAAGACCAACACATATCAAAATATATTGAGGTATACAGTGAGTATAGAAAAGAATCCCCCCCTTCGAAATATTCCCATTTTTTTTTGCTTTACAGTCTTAAATTAAAAAAAACACAAAAAATATTTCTTCCCAGCTTTACTTACTCAATGCAACCCATAACATCCAAGTGAAAGATACAACTACAGTTCAGAAAAATTAAAAAAAATCAAAACCAAGGCCTACTGAGATTAATAAAGGACCCCCCCCCCCAATGTCAATGTCATTTTGTTGACCCCCCTTTTGCTTTAATGGCAGCCTTGAGTCTGTTGGGATTCTTCTCTATCAGCTTTGCACACCTAGATTGTGTAATATCTGCCTGCTCTTCTTTACAGTTTCACTGTTCAAGTTCGGTCACATTGGATGGTGAGTGTTGGTGGTCTGCTATCTTCAGATCTCTCCACAGATTTTCAGTGTGATTTAGGTCTGGGCTCTGACTGGCCACACCAGGACATTCACTTTTTTCTCCCTCAGCCACTTTGTGGTCCATTTTGCTGTGTGCTTCGGGTCGTTGTCGTGTTGAAAGGTGAACATTCTGCTCATCTTCAACTTTCTGGCAGAGGGTAGCAGGTTTTCCTGAAGAATTTGATGGGATTTTGCCCCATCCATTTTTCCGTCTATCCTAACGAGGCCCTGCAGCAGAGAAACACCCCCACGACAGGATGCTGCCCCCTCCGTTCTTTACTGTAGGTATGGTGTGGTGTAGATGGTGAGCTGCATTGGTGTACCGTTTGGTATTGAGGCCAAATAGTTTGGTTTTGGTCTCATCTGACCATAAGACCTTTTTCCACTTGGCATCAGAATCTTCAAGGTGCATTCTGGCAAATCTCAAACGAGTCTTAATGTGGCCTTTCTTGAGAAGTGCGACCCTCCTGAACAAGCCACAATTGTGGAGCGCTTGTGAAATTATTGTCACATACACACCATTAATGACCACTCTTTGCCATCAAATCCTGTAACTCCTTCAAAGTGGCCATTGGCCTCTTGGTAGCCTCTCTTACCAGTTTCCTCCTTGCTCTTCCATCAAGTTTGGAGGGACAGCCGGATCCAGAGAGGGTCCTAGGAGTACCAAACACTTTCCACTTCTTTATTATGGACTTTACTGTGCTACTTGGGATTGATAAAGCTTTTGAGATTTGTTTGTCTCCATCCACTGCCTTATGTCTGTCCACATCTCTATCCTTGAGATCTTTTGAAAGTTGCTTGCCACCCACAGTCAGTTGTTTGCTGTCAGTCGCACTACCAAGCAAGGGAATGAACGCTCCAGGAACAGCTTCACTGATCACATGGATTACAGTTGATCACAGGTGGAAGGAAGCCAGTAACCGCAATGGAAATGGTGGGCACTGACACCTGATTGAGTTTAGGAGGGAGGTGATCTTTTATTCATCTCAGTATTTCTTGTTTTTGATTTTTTTAAATTCTTCTGAACTGTAGCTGTGATATCTTTCACTTGGATGTTATAGATTGCATTGAGTAAGTAAAGATGGAAAAAATATTGGTTTGTGTGTTTTCATGTAAGGCTGTAAAGCAAAAAAAAAGGGAATATTTCAAATGATGGGATTCTTTTCTATACCCACTCTATATAAATTAATAATTGTAATAATGATAATACATTTTATTTATATAGCGCCTGTACTCTAAAATATATTGTATTTTAAAACACAGAGGAACTACTTCCTTAGGAGACTGCATTCGTTTAATGTAGAAAGTGACATCCTTTATATCTTCTCCAACTCTGTGATGGCCAGTGTGCTGTGCTGGTAACATCACTTCAAAAGAAGCCCACCAAAGCAACAAGCTAATTTAAAAGTGCAGGCCTAGTTATGGGACACACTCTGGAGGTTGTAGCGATAGAGAGAACGAAAACAAAACTGAGTGCCGTTAGGAACAATGCTGCATATTCTCTCTCTGTGACACAACACCACTTAGGACTTTCAGCCAATGAATTATTCAGCTGAAGTGTGTCAAGAAACATGACTTGGGGGGGCTCCTTCATACCAACAGCGATACTCCTGTATAGCACCTCACTTTTCTTTCTTTTTAATTTGCTGCTTTGTTCAGACCAAAGTGTGCATGTTTATTTATTTATTTATTTAAAGAGCTTCTATAAAAAGCCAAAATTTCCCCCTGGAAAAGTAATGTTCTATCAATTCATCCATATATCTAAGAATTTACAGTATAATTAAAAATATGTCATAAAATACATCCCTTACAGTATATTATTCCTACTGTTTTAAAATATATTGAAAAGTATAATTTGGAAATTTACCACAATTTACAAAAAAAACAAAACAATAATTTACATATTTTACAACATATTTCAGTATGCTGCAAGAGGCTGTAGTAATGTATACTGTAACATATTTTAAAATACATTAATGTTGGTAAGCAGGGCTGGGCAACATGGACTTTAAAAGACATTGCAATTATTTTGAACCAAAACATGATAGATAGATAGATAGATAGATAGATAGATAGATAGATAGATAGATAGATAGATAGATAGATAGATAGATAGATAGATACTTTATTAATCCCAAATGATATTCAATATTTTATATTTTTTCAAAGCACATTCTAGATTGAAAATCACTACCATATATATCATAACCCTGGAATATTTTCTCATATTAATATTATGAAACAACACATTAGCAAAGGAAACAGTTGTCTTTTTCCCAACATGTAACCATTTCATGATTATCTGTGCCTCAAGGAAACACCTCAAATAGTGTGTGTGTTTTTCCAGCTATTTTTGCTTTGTGTCCCCTTTACTTATTTTGGAGATTCCATTGTGTGTATTGCATTTGAAAGTTGATCTGCCTTGCTGGCAACTGAGTAAAAATATGGCACGAGCTCTCTCACGGTTTGACAGTTTTAAATAAGGAAAGGCAAAGTTCTTCATTCATTCAGGGCCGTCGTAATGCATGGGTACACTGAGCAGTTGCCCGGGGGCCCCACAAGCATAGGGGCCTACATTTTTTTCTGATGCCTATGTATGTTTCTGTTCTGCTATCAAAACGGGGGCCCCAGTGCTCTACTTTGTCCGGGGTCCTATGATTCTGTTTAAACGGCCCTGCATTCATTACCTCGCAAATCACAGATCATAACACAGCAGCATGTGTTAATTGTACATATAATTGTACATATAATTTTTTATGTTGTACAGTATTCGTAAAGGTCACAAATGATACCATATATGGATCACTTCAGGTCAAATAGCCCCAGATAGCACACGAACGTTCAACATTATTTCTAATCTTTTTATTGCCTACTAGGAGGTTCCCCCCAGCTCGCTTTGCTCGCCAGCCACTCCCCGTCTCTGCCGCTCGCGTTGTGAAGAGGGGGGCTGAACGCACCCCAAGGAAACGCAGTCACTCCTCCGAAACCCCCTCTTAAACGGTGATACAATGGGAAACAAATTGTTTTTTTTTTTAACCTCCTCTTTGCTCGATCAGCTGCTGCTGCCGCTGTGCCACGTGATCTGCATCTCGTACAGGGTGATTCGAACATTTAAAAGCCTGTACAGCAGCTGTTCTACTCTTTGTCTTTTATTTCCAGCCGTGGTTAAATCTCTTGGCACAAATTCTCGTCTCACGGGATGCGAGTGCAACGATGCCGGTCCCCTCCAGACTCCCACATGGGAGTCTGTTGAACGAACACCATCGATAGTTATGACCGAGATGAGCTGACAAATGAGGACAAATCTCATTGAAGCCAGGGGATGGTGGAAAGTGCTCGAGTGCTTTTATTAAAAACAGTCAAAAGTAAAACCAAAAAAAGTGTCCACGGTGCAATGTTCTCAAAAAAAAAGAAAAATCCATAAAACCAGTGAAAAGTGGGGATAAAATCCATAATAAACAAATCTGCTAAAATAGAGGTTAAAAATGCAGTCTCACACTTCACACGATCTCAGCCCACCTCCTTCGGTCTCCCCGCTCACCCATCCTTCGAAGAGCTGGCAGAGACTCAGCCGCCACACACTCCTTTAAGCTGACCTCCGTCTTGGCTGCCTCCACATTGCGCAACCAGACAGTCTGAGGTCGGCTCTCTTCCCGTCTTCCTTTGTGCTTACTCGGTCGCCCCTCGGATCCATTGGGAGGTCCTGCTCACCCCACTCTACTCAATTATTCAGTGGTGTGAAGCAGACCCCAGAGTGCCACAGCCTGCACTCCCTCACGGAGCCCCAGCTCGTGCTGCCTTCTCCATCCAGATGTCTGGATCATCTGCCCTTCACGATTTTTTAACCTTCATCTCCTCTCACCTGGTGCCGGCCTGTACATATATGTCTCTGTATATATATATATATATATATATATATATATATATATATATATATATATATATATATAAATACACACACACACAATTATATACAGTAATCCCTCGCTATATCGCGCTTCGCCTTTCGCGGCTTCACTCCATCGCGGATTTTATATGTAAGCATATTTAAATATATATCACAGATTTTTCGCTGCTTCGCGGGTTTCTGTGGACAATGGGTCTTTTAATTTCTGGTACATGCTTCCTCAGTTGGTTTGCCCAGTTGATTTCATACAAGGGATGCTATTGGCAGATGGCTGAGAAGCTACCCAACTTACTTTCTCTCTCTCTCTCTTGCGCTGACGTAGGGGGTTGTGAGCAGGGGGGCTGTTCGCACACCTAGACGATATGGACGGTCGTCTAAAAATGCTGAAAGATTATCTTCACGTTTGCTATCTTTTGTGCAGCTGCTTCCTGAAACGACATGCTGAACGGTGCTTCGCATACTTAAAAGCACGAAGGGCACGTATTGATTTTTTTATCTGTCTCTCTCTCTCTCTCTCTCTCTTTGCTCCTGATGGAGGGGGTGTGAGCTGCCGCCTTCAACAGCTTTGTGCCGCGGTGCTTCGCATACTTAAAAGCCAAACAGCCCTATTGATTTGTTTGCTCCTTTGAAGAGGAAGATAAGTTTGCATTCTTTTAATTGTGAGACTGAACTGTCATCTCTGTCTTGTCATGGAGCACAGTTTAAACTTTTGAAAAAGAGACAAATGTTTGTTTGCAGTGTTTGAATAACGTTCCTGTCTCTCTACAACCTCCTGTGTTTCTGCGCAAATCTGTGACCCAAGCATGACAATATAAAAATAACCATATAAGCATATGGTTTCTACTTCGCGGATTTTCTTATTTCGCGGGTGGCTCTGGAACGCAACCCCCGCGATGGAGGAGGGATTACTGTATTATATATATAATATATATAGAATTTGTGTGTGTGTATATTATATATATAATATATATAGAATTTGTGTGTGTTTATATTATATATATATATATATATATATATATATATTATATATATACACATACATATATACACACACAGTATGTACAGTGCATCCGGAAAGTATTCACAGCGCATCACTTTTTCCACATTTTGTTATCTTACAGCCTTATTCCAAAATGGATTAAATTCATTTTTTTTCCTCAGAATTCTACACTCAACACCCCATAATGACAACGTGAAAAAAGTTTACTTGAGGTTTTTGCAAATTTATTAAAAATAAAAAAATTGAGAAATCCCATGTACATAAGTATTCACAGCCTTTGCCATGAAGCTCAAAATTGAGCTCAGGTGCCTCCTGTTTCCTCTGATCATCCTTCAGATGTTTCTGCAGCTTCATTGGAGTCCACCTGTGGTAAATTCAGTTGGCTGGACATGATTTGGAAAGGCACACACCTGTCTATATAAGGTCCCACAGTTGACAGTTCATGTCAGAGCACAAACCAAGCATGAAGTCAAAGGAATTGTCTGTAGACCTCCGAGACAGGATTGTCTCGAGGCACAAATCTGGGGAAGGTTACAGAAAAATTTCTGCTGCTTTGAAGGTCCTAATGAGCACAGTGGCCTCCATCATCCATAAGTGGAAGAAGTTCAAAACCACCAGGACTCTTCCTAGAGCTGGCTGGCCATCTAAACTGAGCGATCGGGGGAGAAGGGCATTAGTCAGGGAGGTGACAAAGAACCCGAAGGTCACTCTGTCAGAGCTCCAGAGGTCCTCTGTGGAGAGAGGACACCCATCTCTGCAGCAATCCACCAATCAGGCCTGTATGGTAGAGAGGCCAGACGGAAGCCACTCCTTAGTAAAAGGCACATGGCAGCCCGCCTGGAGTTTGCCAAAAGGCACCTGAAGGACTCTTAGACCATGAGAAAGAAAATTGGGGTGACTGGGGCGACGGTTCATCTTTCAGCAGGACAACGACCCTAAGCACACAGCCAAGATATCAAATGAGTGGCTTCAGGACAACTCTGTGAATGTCCTTGAGTGGCCCAGCCAGAGCCCAGACTTGAATCCGATTGAACATCTCTGGAGAGATCTTAAAATGGCTGTGCACCGACGCTTCCCATCAAACCTGATGGAGCTTGAGAGGTGCTGCAAAGAGGAATGGGCGAAACTGGCCAAGGATAGGTGTGCCAAGCTTGTGGCATCATATTCAACAAGACTTGAGGCTGTAATTGCTGCTAAAGGGGCATCGACAAAGTATTGAGCAAAGGCTGTGAATACTTATGGACATGGGATTTCTCAGTTTTTTTATTTTTAATAAATTTGCAAAAACCTCAAGTAAAATTTTTTCACGTTGTCATTATGGGGTGTTGTGTGTAGAATTCTGAGGGAAAAAATGAATTTAATCCATTTTGGAATAAGACTGTAACATAACAAAATGTGGAAAAAGTGATGCACTGTGAATACTTTCTGGATGCACTGTATATATTTGTGTGTGTGTGTATAATATATATATATATATATATATATATATATATATATATATATGGCGCAACGTTAGGGGCATCGCCTCTGGCGCTGACATCCGAGGTTCGATTCCCGAGAGGGAGTGCAGAGTGTGTACACCTGATGAGCCCAGAATGAGGGCGAAACACGTGTCGTGTACTCTTTGCATTTATTTGACAGTAAATTATTTCAACCATTCTATGATCTGCTTCTCACAAACTGAGGGCACCATGGCGGATGTTAGCAGACTGGCCAACCACAAGCGTTACCTGGTAGGTAACCACCCATACAATCAGATTGTGACACAGACTACGAATGCCGTGAATATATATATATATATATATATATATATATATATATATATAGAGAGAGAGAGAGAGAGAGAGAGAGAGAGAGAGAGTCGATTTTCTGAATATAAGCAAATCCCATTTTTCATTTTGTTGACGTGCAGGTGTACGGGTGGTCTAAAATGAATAATGAGACCACAACAGATCATCTACACCAAGGGTCCTCAATCACAGTCCTGGAGGGCCGCAGTGGCTGCAGGTTTTTGTTCTAACCCGGTTGCTTAATTAGTAATTAATTCTTGCCAATAATTTAATATCATGGGTTGTTAGTTGCTTTAACTCTGCTATGTCAGGTCACTCTCATATCCTAGATTTTCTTCCCCTATCTAAGGATATCATCCAAATGTTTCGAAGGCTAAAATGGAGGAGTAATTCTCAATCCTTCACTTTCCTTCCAAGTATTTAATTAAACCCAATAGTGCATGATAAATACACACTGAGGTGTAAATGGTAACAAGCTAAATGGAGAAATGCTGCATGTCATTTGCATGTTACTGCTAATTAGGAGCAATTAAAAACCAAGAATATGGCTGTTTAAGAATAAAATAAGCAATAAGGATTGAAAACCTTAACGAGCGAGACAACCAAAATGAAGCAGAAGTGTTACTTAAGCAATAAGTGCTTCTTATTAAGCAGCTGGGTTGGATCAAAAACCTGCACCCACTGCGGCCCTCTAGGACCGTGATTGAGGACCCCTGATCTACACCAAACTTTTGTCAGCTCACGTTTTCACGGTTTTGAAAATGTCGCCAAGCAGTTCTTGAAACAGTTACAAAATAAATATAACAATTAACAGAACCTGTAGTAAAATAATTGAACTTTATGTACAACGGCACTGGAAGAAAATCCGTGTCCCAGGCGCTACCACAAACCGTGTTAAAAGAAGAGAATAAACGCTCGTTAGAAAGGTAATATATAACTAAAGATAAACAGGATAAACATCGTACAGACGTTAGCTAATCTTTTCGACCAGTTGTTAACTCTGCTTATACTTACGTTTGATGACTGACGCGCACAACTTGAAAAACATTTTAACTTGAAGATTGTGAAGTCTACTTTACACTTGACGCTGCCGTGCTGTGCGCGAGGGCTGAGCGGTGAAAATGACGTCAGATCTGGAGACACGCCCCTGCGCGCTCCTTTTTGCCCGCGCAGGAACTTTTTTAACTTCTTGGCGCGGCGGCTTCGTATCCAAAATGATGAACTTCAAGGCCAAGCTGGTTACACAGGTTGCCAGAACGATGATCAGAGGGCTCAATATGACACAACAGACCATGAAAACGCAAATAGGACAAGCAAAAGAATCTGAAATTACACTCGTCCTTCCTTCACCAATTTTGGTCAATAGGTTCGAGTCACCTCCTTCTCCTTTTCTTCCTCTTAAAGGTCAGTAACGGCGAGTCTCACATTCTCCGCTGTGACATTGTTAGCTATGCCACAATGACCAAACACTGTCACTTAGGGTTTTCTCAGACTGTCAATTCGTTCCGTGTCCCGGGCACGTTTGTCCGCATGTAACCCCGAAACTCTAGTTCGTTTGATTGGTGTGCCCCACTTGGAAGAGATGGGCTCAAGCACGGTTTAGTAGCATTCGGGAACAGTGTGATCGCTAAACGAGCCCGAATTACAAGTCAGATAGAGCAATTCTCATTTCATTCTATATCGTTTGAGTTAAAAACTGTTTTTTATTCTCACCTGACACACGAACGTGAATCGAAGTTGGCAAGAAATGCTGCAAATTCCTCCGTTAACATCATTTGTCACAGTAAAAATCTCGTACGTGCAACACGATTAACAGCAAAACGCTGCGCTGCACATTTAATAAATCAGTAACAGAGTAGAGTGTTATCCTGCCCTCCATAACTCCAAAACAAAACAAGTCAAATCAATTTGACTTGCACGTGTTCGTATCTTGTTTTGGCTTTACATAAAGTCGCATGGTCATGATGAAAGGGTGCCCGGGGCACAGAACGTGGGCCAGTTGGGGTGTAGGGAGGGGGGGACAATCGCGCTCGGGCACAGTACGGAAAAACGTGCCCTCGTGTGAGTACACCCTAATAGTGAGAATTCTGAATGGGCTGCAGCAAGCATAAATGTGTTGTTGTCACTTTGCGTTGTGGTCTTTACACTGGCTTTGCCTATAAACCAGGCTTATAATAATAATAATAATAATTCTTTACATTTATTTAGCACTTTTCTCACTACTCAAAGCACTTCATTGAGTGGGGAGCCATTTCAACCACCACTAATGTGTAGGATCCACCTGGATGATGTGGCGGCAGCCATTTTTGCACCAGTCACACACCACCCATGAGTTAATAGGTGGTGAGAGATAATTAGCCAATTAGAGACAGGGGATGATTAGGGGGCCAAAATAATTTAGTCTGGTCATTGGAATACACCCTACTGTTTATGAAGGATGCTCAGGGATCTTTTTTGACTTTGGTTTTACATCTCATCTGAAAGACGCATATGCGTGTCTCTTCGGAGAATCCTTGGGTCCCGCTGTTTTGACTTTGTGGTGCTCATGGAGTCCCGAATGAGGCGCATGACCTGCATTGTGCGGGAGCGTCAGTTACGGCACTACAGTCCTGTGGCGCCATTACCCGAGGGTTGAGGTACCAAGTGGGGGTACCAGGCCAAGGGGATGCCCACGTAACACCTGGCTGGCCATTTCTGGAGGGTGGGACTGGACTGTGTCTCTCCCTTGGGGGGTTGCCAACCAGGATCCTGAGCTGTTTTGTCACTGTACCAGTGACCTGACTGGTAATAAATACCACGATGTTTTTACATTTCTATTCTTGGTCTTTATGTAATGAGTGGTTGAAATAAATATTTGGACGCCTAGTGTGGGAAGATTGCTGCTTTCTTGCTCACAGGGTTATCAAGACTGAGAGGTCGCACCTCATGTAGAAGTAAAGTTGGAGATTTACTTAACGCTACACAACTCATCCTGCTGTGGACGCTGCTGCTACACAAGCAGTGCACTCACTATACCTGCACACGTACTTTATGTGAATCTGGAGGATTCCACCAGGTGGCAGTGTGAGAAATCATTACGGTGACAAAACAACATCTGGTTTCGCTGTGTTGTGAGTTGTGGGAAGAAAGATCCATCCATCCATTATCCAACCCGTTATATCCTAACTACAGGGTCACGGGGGTCCGCTGGAGCCAATCCCAGCCAACACAGGGTGCAAGGCAGGAAACAAATCCCGGGCAGGGCGCCATCCCACCGCAGGGCACACACTAGGGACAATTTAGGATCGCCAATGCACCTAACCTGCATGTCTTTAGACTGTGGGAGGAAACCCAAGCAGACACGGGGAGAACATGCAAACTCCACACAAGGCGGACCTGGGAAGCGAACCTGGGTCTCCTAACTGCGAGGCAGCAGCGCTACCCACTGCGCCACCGTGCCGCCCGGGAATAAAGCTGTTAAAGATAAAAATTCTGTGCATTCTGATGCTGTTGCAAATTTGGTATGTGAGACCTTTAAATGTATCACGTCATTACGATATTGCCTATGTGAGAAATGGATGAAGAAAAGCACCATGAATACTGTTGCATGTCTACATTTAAGTTTGACGATTTGATTCACCACATCGAAGCACGCAGACTGATCTGCTGGAGTGCGGCCTGCTGTCACATGTTGATAGTAAATAACGATATTGACGTCACGTACCAAAACTTGAACACACACACTCACTCACCTCCCAACTTTTAGCTGGTACTGCAACTTGCGCACGCATCTTGTTAATTTCCAACAATGTACTCAGAGGATGCATCAACAGAATGCTGGTAACGCGCGGTAGCCATGATGTGTACACGTAATCGTTCTTAGCATGAAGTATAACCCGGTCCTAAGTCCCCATTAGTCGCTAAGTGGCATACAGCAGAAAGGATGATGGGCCTCCATGCGTCTCGAGGACACCTGTATGTTTGTTAGTGCTGGTGACAGCGAGTCTTCATGTGGAGTACTGAGAAGGGACAGGCTTAAGGTGTAATTAGGTGGAGGGGATCCTAGGTGGGATATTATAGAGCAGCGGTTCTCAAACTGTGGGGCGAAATAACAAAAAAGGGGGCGCGAATGTTGCCCTATGTGGTGTAATTTCACTATTCGTAGTGCCACACACATGCGCATGGGGAACAGCTGAACGGCCTAATCACTTGTAGTTCTACGCCAGGCCAGGGGGCAGCGGAGTGTACTGACTATCTCTCTCAGTCCCTTGCAGACCATTCCCGGGAAATCCCGCCTCTTGCTGGCCCCAAGGATGACATCACTTCCGACCACGAGGACGCCACTCCCAGTTCCTGCTACGCTGACGTCATTTCCTTTCCAGGCCTTTAAAACTGCCATCTTGCCTCAGTACAGGCAGTTCTGTTTTGGACTCTGAACCATTCACATCGAGTACCTAAGAAGAGCAATTTTGCAGCCGAGCATAATATACGGGTGGCTGCCCCAAACCTTTGTGATGTCTCCGACTCATTCTTGTGACAGTAGGGAAATTTTAAACTTGTAGCGGTGTATCGGCAGCAAAAAAATATAGGAATAAATTTTATTAGGGTTTCAAAAAAACGTTAGGGGGGCGCGATTAAAACTGTTATGAAAACTCGGGTCGCAAATACTTAAAGGTTGAGAAACGCTGTTATAGAGTGACTGGCAGTTGGGCATCCCTCATACGTAACTGTGTGACTAGAATCTCCTCGTGTGTGTGAGTGCTGATCTTAAAGTGCTTGAGTCGGTGGACCAAGTAATGGACCTGGTAAGACTTACCCAGCTCATGAGTTCAGAGTTTTCTAATGCAGTAGTTGTGTCAGTGGTGGAGTTTGCACTGATGCCCATCCATCTGTCACCTTAGCCACTTGCTGTCTACAGGACTCCCTGACATCTAAATCACCCCTTAACTCCACCATTACAGGTATCCTGTTTTTCATTTGGACCCCCCCAATCTGATCCACAGGTCTAGCAGTAATTGGGTCACTCAGCTGGACACCACACACATGCTGACTTCTCACCCTCGACTTGAGAGAGAGAGGCGTCCTATTATGGCTTTCAACCTGATTGCCAGTTTCGTTCCGCTCATCGGCGCCTTCTTGAAGGCTTCCTGCCAAAACCTTACATAAGCCGGCATTAGACATTTCCTTTATAACAACGGGGACACGTGTGCTGCTTGTTTCTATGGAAACCATTAGGCTCCCGAGTCAAGGCTGGCAAACTCCAATGGCTGTTTTCCTT
The DNA here is from genome assembly GCF_900747795.2 of Erpetoichthys calabaricus. Taxonomy (NCBI): domain Eukaryota; kingdom Metazoa; phylum Chordata; class Cladistia; order Polypteriformes; family Polypteridae; genus Erpetoichthys; species Erpetoichthys calabaricus. The sequence goes on along the minus strand of NC_041398.2, from coordinate 242,168,597 downwards.
TTTTTTTTTTAATTTGCTGCCCGCTGCCCTAGATGGCCCAACCTTGCAAGTGGCCACATCTTGGACCCCCCCCGCCCACCAACCCTCACAAAGGTTTTAATTTGATATAGTACCTTTCAGTCCTTGGCAGCGGACAAAACTCTTTTGAGCAGCATCTTTGTCTTTTATTTTGTATGGCGCCTTACATAACGGACACTTTTACACATGGGATACTATGACTGCAATTCCAAAAAAACAGCTGGACAGTGCGGAAAATGCTAATTAAAAGGGAGTGATTTGTAAATTTACTCTGAGTTATGTTCAAGTAATAAAGACCAAAAAGAAGATAAAGATTTGGTGCCCTGTGGTGGCAACCCATATAATTGGCATAATGAAAAAAAAAAAAAAAGCAGTAAGTCTTTTCAGACGTGTGTCTCTAATTGAACGGAGGCGGAGCCAGTTTTCATTCCAGAGAACAGGAAGAGGCGGGTTCAGGTTGTTTGGGAACCTGGAAGTGACATCATTCGGAGTTGCAGCCGTCGATAATAGATTCAAATAGTACAGGGGTGGGCAAAGTCATTCCTGGAGGGCCGCAGTGGCTGCAGGTTTTTGTTCCAACCCAGTTGTTTAATAAGAAGCACTTATTGCTCTAGAAACACTTCTGCTTCATTTTACAGTAATCCCTCGCTATATCGCGCTTCGCCTTTCGCGGCTTCACTCTATCGCGGATTTTATATGTAAGCATATTTAAATATATATCGCGGATTTTTCGCTGCTTCGCGGATTTCTGCGGACAATGGGTCTTTTAATTTCTGGTACACGCTTCCTCAGTTGGTTTGCCCAGTTGATTTCATACAAGGGACGCTATTGGCAGATGGCTGAGAAGCTACCCAACTTACTTTTCTCTCTCTCTCTTGCGTTGACTTTCTCTGATCCTGACGTAGGGGGATTGAGCAGGGGGGCTCTTCGCACACCTAGACGATACAGAGGCTCGTCTAAAAATGCTGAAAGATTATCTTCACGTTGCTACCTTCTGTGCAGCTGCTTCGTGAAGCGACATGCTGCACTGTGCTTCGCATACTTAAAAGCTCGAAGGGCACGTATTGATTTTTGACTGTTTGTTTTTCTCTGTCTCTCTCTCTCTGCTCCTGACGGTGGGGGTGTGAGCTGCTGCCTTCATTGTAACTGCTTTGTGCCGCAGTGCTTCGCATACTTAAAAGCCAAACAGCCCTATTGATTTGTTTGCTTTCCTCTCTCTTTCTGACAGTCTCTGCTCCTGACGCGCACTCCTTTGAAGAGGAAGATATGTTTGCATTCTTTTAATTGTGAGATGGAACTGTCATCTCTGTCTTGTCATGGAGCACAGTTTAAACTTTTGAAAAAGAGACAAATGTTTGTTTGCAGTGTTTGAATAACGTTCCTGTCTCTCTACAACCTCCTGTGTTTCTGTGCAAATCTGTGACCCAAGCATGACAATATAAAAATAACCATATAAACATATGGTTTCTACTTCGCGGATTTTCACCTTTCGCGGGGGGGTGTGGAACGCAACCCCCGCGATGGAGGAGGGATTACTGTAGTTATCTCCCTCATTAAGATTTTGAACCCTTATTGCTTATTTAAGTCTTAAACAGCCTCATTCTTGGTTTTTAATTGCTCCTTATTAACAATAAGATGCAAATGACAAAAGAAACCAGCAGTTATCCATTTTGCTTGTTACCCTTTACACCTGTGTGTATTTATCGTGCACTATTTGGTTTAATTAAATACTTGGAAGGAAAGAGAAGAGAAAAAAGTGAAGGATTGAGAATTACCCATCCGTTTTACACTTCAAAGTATTTGGATGATATCCTTAGAATGGAAAAAAAAATCTAGGATATGACAATGACTTGACATAGCAGAGTTAAAGCACTAACAAGCCATGAAATGTAATTATTGGCAAGGATTGTTTTCTAATTAAGCAACTGGGTTGGAACAAAAACCCGTGGCCACTGCGGCCCTCCAGGAATGACTTTGCCCACCCCTGAAATAGTACAATCTGAGCAAATATGAATTAACAAATAGCACACTTCCCATTTATATGGTGCAAAACCAGCTAGGAGTATTTAAGATCTGAATACTTGGTGCAGTGGTAGCGCTGCTGCCTCGCAGTAAGGAGACCTGGGTGTTCGCTTCTCGTCTCCTCCTTGCGTGGAGTTTGCATGTTCTCCCCGTGTCTGCGCAGGTTTCCTCCCACACTCCAAAGACATGCAGGTTAGATGCATTGGCGATCCTACATTGTGTGTGCCCTGCAGTGGCCTGGCGCCCTGCCTGGGGTTTGTTCCTGCCTTGCGCCCTGTGCTGGCTGGGATTGGCTCCAGCAGACCCCCGTGATCCTGTGTTAGGATATAGCAGGTTGCAAAATGACTGACTGACTTGGAGGAAAGAAGCTGCGGAGGTAATGTGTAGTTTGGGTCGCAGTAGACCTCTGTGATGGTAACTTAAGGAAGAGATGGCTGCAGGGAAGGGTTATCTTTGACGGTACTCTGTCTTTTGAATCTCATATCAATAATGTTACCCGGTCATCTGTTTTTCATCTCCGTAGCATTGCACGCCTGTGACCATCCCTCCCTTGCACTAAATAGCACCGCCGTCCTTACTCATGCATTGGTCACGTCCCACATTGATTACCGTATGTACTTGCGTATAAGTCGGGAACTTGAAACCCGAATAATCGATCATAAAATCAGACCCCGACTTATACGCCCGTTCAAAAATGCGACACTTAATTTTTTTTTTTTTTTACTTCTTCTTGCCTCCTCCAATCTCACATCAGTTTCTCAGACGATTCGAATTGTGTTGCAGCAGTGCAGTTACCAATTTCTTTCGCTTGTCGCAAGAACGACCAAGAGACATTGTGAAGGTTTGGGGCAGCCGCCCATTTAATAGTTCCCGGCTGCAAAATTGATTCAAAATTAGCGACATGTTTATTCAACAGAGTCCACAACAGAACTGATTCTCTTCAGGCAATATGGCAGCTTTAAAGGCCAGCAAAGGAAGTGATGTCATCAGCACCGGAACCGGAAGGGACGTCATTGGCTGCCCTAGAGCCAGGCGGGATTTCCCTAGACTGGTCTGCAAAAGTTCGAGAAGGAAAGTTAGTGCACTTCGCCACCCCCTGGTCTGGCATGGAATTACATGTATTCAAGCCCTTTAGTTGTCTCCAAAACACACGTGTGTGACAGCTACTTCAACATTGTTTAATTTCAAACCAGCTTCATATTTTCTTCTGATCGAACACTCCCATCGTAGATAAGGAATGCTCTTACGATGAAGGTGTATCAGGGTGTGAGATACACAAATCAGTGCAAACGTCACTTCAGAATAGTTTGTGTATTACCGTGTGGTCACGTAGGTGTTACCGACCTCAGGCCTAGGGGAACCTGGGCCAGGTACAAGCCACTGTTGCTACAGGGTGTAGCCACAACAATATGATGTAAAGCATAAAAGAAACAGACAGCAGTCCCAAGTCTCGGACCATACTTCTCTATTCTCTTCTTCTTTTATTCTCCTTTTCCCAGAAATATATATATGCTTCAATTTCTGCATAGATGAACATGGTAATCAGTGAAAACAATGGTGCAAGCCAATTTACTCTGTATAACAAATAGTGTAATCACATTTACTTTGATTACTTGATTAGAAACCAATGTCCCCAGAACGCGTTAATTTTCCAAGGAAGCAGACAGTTCTGTATCCCCACATTGTGTGTAGATGAGATACTAAATCAAAGCAGTCTGACTATTCAAAGCAGGTGACTCTTTAGCAAGACAGGTAAATATTTGTGTCCTGTAGATAGCCATCAGCAATAACCTGTAGCAGAATTTTACAGAAATTCTGCCTTTTCTTTAAAACACTGGTTTATAGCCCATTACACTAAGCAATACACCGAAATGTGATTTTCTTTAGAATGCTGAATTCTAGCCCATTACACTGGCACAATACAGAGAGAGAGAGAGGTGAGGAGCACACGCTGATAGATAGATAGATAGATAGATAGATAGATAGATAGATAGATAGATAGATAGATAGATAGATAGATAGATAGATAGATAGATAGATAGATAGATACTTTATTAATCCCAATGGGAAATTCACATTCTTCAGCAGCAGCATACTGATACAATAAATAATATTAAAGAATGATAATAATGCAGGTGAAAAACAGACAATAACTATGTATAATGTTAAATGTTAACGTTTACCCCCCCGGATGGAATTAAAGAGTCGCATAGTTTGGGGGAGGAACGATCTCCTCAATCTGTCAGTGGAGCAGGACAGTGACAGCAGTCTGTCGCTGAAGCTGCTCTTCTGTCTGGAGATGATCCTGTTCAGTGGATTCTCCATAATTGATAGGAGCCTGCTGAGCGCCCTTCGCTCTGCCACAGATGTTAAACTGTCCAGCTCCATGCCAACAATAGAGCCTGCCTTCCTCACCAGTTTGTCCAGACGTGAGGCGTCTTTCCTCTTAATGCTGCCTCCCCAGCACACCACTGCGTAGAAGAGGGCGCTCGCCACAACTGTTTGATAGAACATCTGCAGCATCTTATTGCAGATGTTGAAGGACGCCAGCCTTCTAAGGTAGTATAACCGGCTCTGTCCTTTCTTGCACAACGCATCAGTATTGGCAGTCCAGTCTAATTTATCATCCAGCTGCACTCCCAGATATTTATAGGTCTGCACCATCTGCACACAGTCACCTTTGATGATCACTGGGTCTATGAGGGGTCTGGGCCTCCTAAGATACAGTGCATTGCCACACTCACATAGGCCGTGTGCTCCGTGGTTACTCTCTCAGGTGGGTTTTAGCATATCGTAATCTCTTGGACCAATAGCGAGAGTTTTCCGCATTCGACTTATACGACCGACATTATAAAATACCAGAAATTATACGATAAAATCAAGTCCCGACTTATCCGCGGGAGAACTTATCCGTGAGTATATACGGTCTTGTAATTCTCTTCCCTTTGCTCTCCCACATAAGCTTCTCCGTTAACTCCAACTTTGTTCAGAATTCAGCTGCCTGTATTATAACTCAGACCTCTTCTGTGCCACACATTACCCCCCATCTCTTAAACAGCTTCATGTAAAATTTCGCATTGATTTTAAAATTCTTCTACTTACCTTCAAAGCCCTTCATATCTTTGCCCCATTATACCCCTCTGACCTCATACATGTTTATACACCTGACTGCACTCTTAGGTCCTCTACTTCTGCACGCCTGATCACCGTGGGCTCCAGGGTATTTAGTCGTAGTGCTGCTCGTCTCTGGAACTCACTACCACAAAACACAGACACAGACACTGACTCCCTACCTATTTTCAAATCTCGTCCTAAGACTTATCTATTTAGATTAGCTTACCCTAAATGACCTTAGGCTGTATTCTTCTTGCTGTATTTTCAGATCCACAGACACAGATATATGTAGAAATGTGTATGTGTACATGGATTCTTTTGTTGGTTTTCTGATTTTATTAACTGTATGGCATCCTTGGGTGTTTAGAAAGGCACTTTGAAATAAAATGTATTATTATTATTCTTTCCTGCTCTCTCAGTGGGGCGCCCACTGTTACACGTGTGCATCTGGGCTCATTTAATAGCTGTTACCCTCCAAGCCAGAGGGTGGCGCTGTTGTCTAATACCTTCTCTCTCCTCCCCGCTGCATAAAGGAAGATTGACGGCTCCGCCGTCTCTGACGTCACGTCCAGTTTTCACCCACCTGAACCCGCCCCTTCCGTTGTGCAGACGTCATAAACGACTCCAGCGCCATCTTGAGGCAGTCCGCTTGTGTATCTGAATTGTTTTTTTCTGTACTTTTGGCCATATGATATACGGGGATCACCATGGTGCCCCAACTCCTTTTGATGTTTCTTGTGCCTCATGACACCATGCTCATATGACTTTGGCTTCAGGTAAACTAATGGCAGAGAGCTGTGCTGTACCCATAAGCCACTGTGAACGTGTTGCATCTCGTCAGCTTCCACCCGTTGTAGTTACTGCTGTAATGGATGGCATGCAGGGCCTGGCATCCCTCATGAGATGGACTCCATTCCTTTATCTGTCCAGAAGTCCCAGGTAGCACATGGTCAGAAAGAGTGGCAGGGTGTTCCTTATCCTTAGCCAGAAGGGTTGCAAGAATTTGCCGGTTCAGAAGTGGGCATGCTGGCATCCCCAGGCAGGGCTGGAAGGAACAACACTACTCAGGTCAGTAGGCCAGTATGACAGAAGGACAGGGGGAGATAACCTGTCATGATGGCAGCATCCTTGGGTTAGGACTCTCACATGGCCACCTGCAGGGCATGCTGGGACTTGTAGTCCCCTGGGGCAAACCTGTTTGGTTCTGTGGGGGCCGCCAGGGGGAGCGGCCGGGTTTAATGATTGCTACTTTGAACCAGAGGTACTATGCCCAAGTAGTGGAAGTATTCCTGGGTTCAGGATAAGGGAAGCCACTCAACTTCATCCAGCAGAGATGGAGGTCAGGTGGACGAAAGACTAAGGTCGCCTGAAGAAATGGAAGGAAGGAGAGAGAAAAACAGAAGAAGAGCTGCACTGCACTCTACTGATGATTTTCCAAGCATTTTTGTGAGGTATTTATAAAAATAAATCTTTTATTGTACTGAGACTTGTATCGTGATGGTTGTGTCTGTGGTTTGGGGGGATGCAACGCCCCCTACTGTTCACACCATGCAATTTTGCCTTTATTTTTTTGATTTAGCCTTTGGTATAGCGGGGTAGCGGCTCAAAAAGAATGGCCGTTTTAATAAATAATCGATTGGCCGGCTCATTCTCCATGGTGGGCGCACTCACTTGGCTGCAGGAAGTTGATGGAGTAATTGGGTTGAGACGCACCTGCACGTGAAGGTGGGCTCTTTCTCAATTGCTTTATCGGCTTCCTGCGGTGCACGATTGAGACGCTGCGCCCACGGAGGCTTATGAGAAGGAGCCGGCGTGAGAAAATCAGAGCAGAGCTCACTGGCTCCCCACAGACGCCATAGGATTGGTAATGGGGACACAGGCCAGGAGAAGAAGGGAGTCTGTGTCTGCTGGAGGACTTCTCCTCAGGCTGCAAGGTCCAGACGTGGCAAGGCGAAGAGGAGTCAGATTTTTAAAGGGACGTCAAGGCTCACTGGTGTAAAAGAATAGACTCGACACACTTAAAAGGGTTTGGGGCAGCCACCCATATATTATTCCTGGCTACAAAAGATTCTTGCAATAGTACAGAGATGTTCTCAATACCGAGTCCAAAACAGAACTGTCAATGGTTTGTGAAGATGGCGGTTTTAAGGGATTGGACAGGAAGTGACGTAAGGGAACCGGAAGTGATATTCTTCAGATGTCAGAGTAGGCGCCAGAAGTGTTCTTCTTCTGGGTGCCGGAACCGAAAGTGACGTCAACTGCGAAATGGGCAACGTGCACTATTTGTGTATGTCAGAGTCAGCATGAAATTGTATCCTCTCTTTGTCATGTTTGGAATTGTATTTTTCACGTAATTCTAATTCTTTATTTATTTGTCACATACAGTACATAGTTATACAGGACAAAACACAGTGAAATGCATCTATTCGCATACCCCTTGGGGTCAGAGTGCAGGGTCAGCCATTGTAGAGCGCCCCTGGAGCAATTGAAGGTTAAGGGCTTTGCTTAAGGGCCCAGCAGAGTAGCATCGCTTTTCGTAGTGATGGGGATTCGAACCGGCAACCTTCAGGATGCCAGAGCAGATCCTTAGCCTCAGAGCCACCACTCTGCCCTGTGAGGGCCTGCACATGGAGAAATAGTATAAAGCCTTGGAACATTGCCCGGCACACCTTTGAAGCCGACAGACGGATGAGAGATAACGTCATCCGATCCTGAAAATCCTTCCAGCCAGGCAACGAAAATGGCAGACTGTATACATTCAGCTCCCACTTCGGTAACAGTCTTGTCATGGCTTCCTTCGTCTGTTATGCCGCGTAAATCATCATTAAAGAAAGCTAAATTGTGATTTCCTACCGCCATATCACTAAGGGAGGGGTATCGCCTTTTAATATCATATCTACAGTGCATCCAGAAAGTATTCACAGCGCATCACTATTTCCACATTTTGTTATGTTCCAGCCTTATTCCAAAATGGATTAAATTCATTTTTTTCCTCAGAATTCTACACACAACATCCCATAATGACAACGTGAAAAAAGTTTACTTGAGGTTTTTGCAAATTTATTAAAAAATAAAAAAACTGAGAAATCCCATGTCCATAAGTATTCACAGCCTTTGCTCAGTACTTTGTCGATGCACCTTTGGCAGCAATTCCAGCCTCAAGTCTTGTTGAATATGATGCCACAAGCTTGGCACACCTATCCTTGCCCAGTTTTGCCCATTCCTCTTTGCAGCACCTCTCAAGCTCCATCAGGTTGGATGGGAAGCGTCGGTGCACAGCCATTTTAAGATCTCTCCAGAGATGTTCAATCAGATTCAAGTCTGGGCTCTGGCTGGGCCACTCAAGGACATTCACAGAGTTGTCCTGAAGCCACTCCTTTGATATCTTGGCTGTGTGCTTAGGGTCGTTGTCCTGCTGAAAGATGAACCATCGCCACAGTCTGAGGTCAAGAGCGCTCTGGAGCAGGTTTTCATCCAGGATGTCTCTGTACATTGCTGCAGTCATCTTTCTCTTTATCCTGACTAGTCTCCCAGTCCCTGCCGCTGAAAAACATCCCCACAGCATGATGCTGCCACCACCATACTGCACTGTAGGGATGGTGCCAGGTTTCCTCCAAACGGGACGCCTGGCATTCACACCAAAGAGTTCAATCTTAGTCTCATCAGACCAGAGAATTTTCTTTCTCATGGTCTGAGAGTCCTTCAGGTGCCTTTTGGCAAACTCCAGGTGGGCTGCCATGTGCCTTTTACTAAGGAGTGGCTTCCGTCTGGCCACTCTACCATACAGGCCTGATTGGTGGATTGCTGCAGAGATGGTTGTCCTTCTGGAAGGTTCTCATCTCTCCACAGAGGACCTCTGGAGCTCTGACAGAGTGACCATCGGGTTATTGGTCACGTCCCTGACTAAGGCCCTTCTCCCCCGATGGCTCAGTTTAGATGGCCGGCCAGCTCTAGGAAGAGTCCTGGTGGTTTCGAACTTCTTCCACTTACAGATGATGGAGGCCACTGTGGTCATAGGGACCTTCAAAGCAGCAGAAATTTTTCTGTAACCTTCCCCAGATTTGTGCCTTGAGACAATCCTGTCTCAGAGGTCTACAGACAATTCCTTTGACTTCATGCTTGGTTTGTGCTCTGACATGAACTGTCAACTGTGGGACCTTCTATAGACAGGTGTGTGCCTTTCCAAATCATGTCCAGTCAACTGAATTTACCACAGGTGGACTCCAATGGAGCTGCAGAAACATCTCAAGGATGATCAGGGGAAATAGGATGCACCTGAGCTCAATTTTGAGCTTCATGGAAAAGGCTGTGAATACTTATGTACATGTGCTTTCTCAATTTTTTTATTTTTAATAAATTTGCAAAAACCTCAAACTTTTTTCACGTTGTCATTATGGGGTGTTGTGTGTAGAATTCTGAGGAAAAAAGTTAATTGAATCCATTTTGGAATAAGGCTGTAACATAACAAAATGTGGAAAAAGTGGTGCGCTGGGAATACTTTCCGGATGCACTGTATATAGATTTGAGTTATGTAACACGCCGCAATTAAAAAAAGAACTTATTCCAACAAGGGAGCTAGCTGCTTGATAGAAGACCGTTTCCTGCCAGTGTGATTGTAACCTTGTTTTCAACGGATTTTTCTACTTATTGAATTTAAACCTCAACTAGCACTTTGTTTTTCTGGATGATTCATTCTTGCACTTTTTGAACGCTGTTTTATTTTAATGAAAGCACTTTTCACCATCCCCTTGCTTCATGTGTGTTTTGTCCTCATCTGCCATGCTCATCCGGTTATGTTATCAACAGTGTCGGGTTCAAGAGGCTCCCGAAAATGAAGAGGGAGCGTGGGGCCAACCCACAACCGCCACATACCCTTGCATAATACTTTCATGACCTCTCCATCCATAGTATTTCTTGAAGCTTCTCCGACCTGAAGTCATTGAGAACTTGTGGTCAGTCCTCAAGAGGCGGGTGGACAAATAAAAACCCACCAGTTCTGACAAACTCCAAGCATTGATTATCGAAGAATGGGCTGCTATCTGTCAGGATTGGACCCTGACGTTGATTGCCAGCATGCCAGGGTGAATTGCAGAGGTTTTGAAAAAGAAAGAAGGGCCAACACTACAAAAATGGACTCTTTGCATAAACTTCATGTCATTGTCTATGAAAGTCTTTTTCTTGGCTTCTTTGCTGCCCTTCTTGTCACCCACCAGGCCATCCTCCAAAAGTCTTTGCCTCCCTCACACCTGCCTGCTGCCATTCCTGAGTAAGCTCTGCCCTGGTGGTGCTTAAAACCACAGCCATGACTAAAGAATAGGACCAAAACATCCTCCGAGAGCAACTTCTTCCAACCATCCAATAACAGTTTGGTGACTCGCAATGCCTTTTCCAGCATGATGGAGCACCGGGCCATAAGGCAAAAGTGACAACTAAGTGGCTTGGGGAACAAAACATGGACATTTGGGGTCCATGGCCAGGAAACTCCCCATTGAGAACTTGTGGTCAGTCCTCTAGAGGCAGGTGGAGAAATAAAAACCCACCAATTCTGACAAACTCCAAGCTTTGATTCTGCAAGAATGGGCTGCCATCAGTCAGGATTTGGCCCAGAAGGTGATGGACAGACAGCATGCCAGGGTGAATGGCAGAGGTCTTGAAAAAGAAAGAAGGGCCAACACTGCAAATATGGACTCTTTGCATAAACTTCATGTCATTGTCAATAAAAGCCTTTGAAACTTCTGAAATGCTTGTAATTCTAATTTAGTATACCATAGAAACATCTGACACAAAGATCTAAAAACACTGAACACCAACACTTGGGTCATTCTCCAAACTTTGGGCCCCGACTGTACTCTAAGCTCTTGTGTTGTGTCTTCTCCAGTTTCTCGATACTGTAGCCCCGACCTCAGCAGCCCGTAGACAGCACAGCCATTTCAAGAATATGATGCTTGAGAGGAGGTCATCAACATCAGGGCTTTATGTGACTGTAATCATGAGAACGACCAGATGTTCTGGGATTTAAGGAGCCTCCAAAAAACAAATGGCTGAGCCCTTCCAGAGCAAGTTTGGGTTGAGACTCACCAACCTGCCAAACAAATGCATCAGCGAATAACCCAACAGTCTGAGATCAACGTTCCCCCAGAGTCAAATCGGTAGGACTTTTTGGGGCATTTCACCCCCAACAGTGCACAATACAATTAGAAGATTCAAGGAAATGCGGTCCAACCTCAGTGCGTTAAAGGTCAAGGCCGAACACCACTTGCTGAATGCGCGTGATCTCCGATCCCTCAGACGTCACACCGTCTCAAAAAGCGTCACGTGCCTGTAATGGATATCATGACCTGGGATCGGGAATGCTTAAGTAGACCTTTGTCACTCAGCGCCACTCACATCTACAGATCCAAGTTAAGGCTATTACAATGTGCCAAGTAGAAGCCATACATCACCACTGTCCAAAAGCGCTGCCAACTTCTCTGAGCTCGGTGTCATCTGAGATGGAAAGTCTCTCAGTGGAATCGTGTCCGGTGGTCTGATGAGTCAATATTTCAAAAAAAAAAAAACAAAACAACACAGCCGTCGTGAAAAGGACGATCCAAGCTGTTATCAGCTTACTAGAGTAGGGACTTTAGGGACCTCGATTTTTAGGTGAATTAAGCGGAGAGGACTGGCGAGCTTTGTTGGGCTGAATGGCCTCTTCTCATCCAGATTGTTCTGATGCATCAGGTCCAAAAGCCACTTGTGTCAGTGCCCATGGCATCTGTGAGGGCACCGTTAACGCTGAAACACATTTTAGAGCAACATTTACAGCCATCCAGCAAAATCTGCCTCCATTTACAAGTGCATGGCTGCATAAGCAGAGAATGCGGGCACGAGATGTGCAGCCCTGACCTAGTGGGTGTTTTGGGCAGAATGGTGTGTAGACTGTATAGGGGTCTGAATACTTTCTAAATTCACAATTCTATACAATGTGCGTTTGCAGGTATTGTATATTTTATACACAGTTTGTTACGTTACAATATTTAAAGTCTTATATAACCCTATGACTGGTGGGCACCAACTGTACCCTGAGAATCCACTGGTGCGGGTGCCGAGGTCCCAAATGAGGATTGAGAATAGCGGATGTGCAGGATGGCCGTCCTGTTTGCCTTTCTAAGTGTCTTGTGTGCCCTGAACAGATGCAGCTGGGTGCCAGTCACATTCTGTGCCACCTTCACCACCACCCGCTTGGTTCCAGCAGGTGCCATAGTGGGATGTGACTTCACTTTATATATGGAGTCACTTCAGAGCTCCTCAAGCCTGGTGATGCCACCTCTGCGTAGCTATCAAATCTCAGTCCAGACTCTTTGTATGTGAAGCCCCTGCTTGGTTTGAACCAGATGCCCACCTCCATTGAAATTCAGACTCCCTCGGTGTGTTTAAGGAGCATTTCAAGACCCTCTTGGTTGGTGGAATTGTAACTCTCTTGAGTTTTGTTCTGACCTCCTCACTTGTGGGGATGAATTTTGTCACCTTGTCCTGTGACACTTGTTCCCAAACAGTTCCCCAGACAGACGTGTACTTGATGATATTAACCTCATTTGTAAGTCGCTTGGCATAAAAGCGTCTGCTAATCATTTAAAAGTAAATGTGAGGTGAGGATGAACTCTATTGAACACCTGTGGACGTTTCTGAGAAAAGATCGAGAAATGCAGGCTTGTCCTTGGCCGTCTAGGAAAGTTGCACTTTGGGTGGCCTCCTTTCTCTTCTGTGAAGATGGACTGGACAACATCAAAATGTCCATAATGTTTCCATGGGATCTCGGTTTTCTGTACAGCACCTGGCCCAGCTGTCCTCCGTGTAGACGAGAATTCAGGCGGCTCAGTGGTAGGCGCCTCGTCTTTATTACATAAGCGGGTCATCTTGAGGACAAGTCATGTGTGTGCAGATGGCAACATTTAATAAAACATTTGTGTCTGTCACTCTCGCAAATTGCTGACAGAATTCGGTGCGCTCTCACTCACTCCGAGAATTAAATATTCATAGATTTCGAATGTAACAAACAGGCCAGCTTTTTTCAGTCTGCACAGACACGTTTTAGACTCTTGAGGCCCACAGACATTAAAGCTGACAAATAGATGTCACTTGTAGAGGAGGTGATCCTTCAGGGGACTTGGGTTCAAACCCTGCTCTGCTGGCATGTTCAGTTGGGGACTTTCCTTCTGACCCTTCAGTTTTCCCTGTCACATCTGAATGACGTCCACTTTAGGGTGACTGGTGATTGGAATTTGGGCCCGTCAGACAGTCAGTGAGTGAGTGAGGGGACTGGCGTCCCAACCAATGCTGAATCCTTCATTACAGTCAAGGCTACCTGCCACACCCATACGCATAGGGGGAATATGGCCCTGTCAGTCAGCCTGGGAGTGAGTGAGGGGACCGGCACCCCACCTGGGGTTGAATCCTTCACAGCAGTCAAGGCTACCTGTCACACACACACGCATAGGGGGAATATGGCCCTGTCAGTCAGTCAGTGAGTGAATGAGGGGACTGGCGTCCCACCCAGGGCTGAATCCTACCTTACAACCAATAATATTAGTCACACGTGTACGCATATGAGGAATATGGCCCTGTCAGTCAGTGAGTGAATGAGAGGGCTGGTATTCCACCCAGGGTTCAATCCTACCTTATGGCCAATGCCACTTGTCACGCACATACGGATATGAGGAATATGACCCTGGCAGTGAGTCAGTGAGTGAGGGGACTGGCGTCCTACCCAGGGCTGAATCCCTGCCTACAGCCAAGGCTACCTGTCACACACATATGCACAGGGAGAATATGGCCCTGTCAGTCAGTGAGTGAGGGGACTGGCGTCCTACCCAGGGCTGAATCCTATCTTTCAACCAATACCATTAGTCACATGTGTACACATATGAGGAACATTGCCCTGTCAGTCAGCCAGTCAGTGAATGAATGAGGGAACTGGCGTCCCACCCAGGGTTCAATCCTACCTTATAGCCAATGGCACTTGTCACGCATGTACGGATATGAGGAATATGGCCCTGTCAGTCAGTCAGTGAGTGAATGAGGGGACTGGCGTCCTACCCAGGGCTGAATCCTACCTTACAACCAATACCATTAGTCACACGTGTAAGCATATGAGAAACACGACCCTGTCAGTCAGCCTGGGAGTGAGTGAGGGGACTGGCACCCCACCCAGGGTTCAATCCTACCTTACAACCAATGCCACATGTCACACGCATACACATATGAGGAATATGGCCCTGTCAGTCAGTCAGTCAGTGAGTGAGGGGACTGGCGACCCACCCAGGGCTGAATCCTACCTTACAACCAATACCATTAGTCACATGTGTACGCATATGAGGAACATGGCCCTGTCAGTCAGTGAGTGAGGGGACTGAAACCCCACCCGGGGCTGAATCCTTCATTACAGCCAATGCCACCTGTCACACATGTACACATATGAGGAATATGGCCCTGTCGGTCAGTCAGTCAGTGAGTGAGTGAGGGGACTGGCATCCCACCCAGGGCTGAATCCTTCATTACAGCCAATGCCACCTGTCACACATGTACACATATGAGGAATATGGCCTTGTCAGTCAGTGAGTGAATGAGAGGGCTGGCATTCCACCCAGGGTTCAATCCTACCTTATAGCCAATGCCACTTGTTACGCATGTACGGATATGAGGAACATGGCCCTGTCAGTCAGTCAGTGAGTAGTGAGTGAGTGAGTGAGGGGACTGGCATCCCACCCAGGACTGAATCCTTCATTACAGTCAAGGCTATTTGTCACGCCCACATGCATAAGGAGAATATGGTCCTGTCAGTCAGTGAGTGAATGAAGGGACTGGCGTCCCACCCAGGGTTCAATCCTACCTTATAGCCAATGCCACTTGTCACGCACGTACGCATATGAGGAACATGGCCCTGTCAGTCAGTGAGTGAGGGGACAGAAACCCCACCTGGGGCTGAATCCTTCATTACAGCCAATGCCACCTGTCACACATGTACACATATGAGGAATATGGCCCTGTCAGTGTGTGAGTGAGTGAGTGAGTGAGTGAGTGAGGGGACCGGCATCCCACCCAGGGCTGAATCCTTCATTACAGTCAAGGCTACTTGTCATGCACACATGAATAGGGAGAATATGGCCCTGTCAGTCAGTCAGTGAATGAATGAGAGGGCTGGCATTCCACCCAGGGTTCAATCCTACCTTATAGCCAATGCCACTTGTCACACACATACACATATGAGGAATATGGCCCTGTCAGTCAGCCTGGGAGTGAGTGAGGGGACTGGCACCCCACCAGGGGTTGAATCCTTCACAGCAGTCAAGGCTACCTGTCACACATGTACACATATGAGGAATATGGCCTTGTCAGTCAGTGAGTGAATGAGAGGACTGGTATTCCACCCAGGATTCAATCCTACCTTATAGCCAATGCCACTTGTCACGCACGCACGAATATGAGGAATATGGCCCTGTAAGTCATTGAGTGAATGAGAGGACTGGCATTCCACCCAGGGCTGAATCCTTCACAACAGTCAAGGCTACCTGTCACACACATATGCATAGGGGGGATATGGTCCTGGCAGTGAGCCAGTGAGTGAGGAGACTGGCAAGTCCCACCCCGGGCTGAATCCTAACTTACAACCAATGCCACTTGTCACACACGTATGTATATGAGGAATATGGCCCTGTCAGTCAGTAAGGGAGGGGGCTGGCGTCCCACCCAGGTTTAAATCCTACTTTACAGCCAATGCCACCGGTCACACATGTACCCATAGGGGACAGCTGAAGGGCTCTAGTGACTGTAATTCTACTGCCACACCACGGATTTGCGCTTTGTTCTAATGCCTTTCTCTCTTGACTGATGATTGACGGCTGTAACACCTCTGATGTCACTTCCAGGTGTCAGTCCACCTGGACACACCTCTTCCTGCCTACCGGCATAACTGAAAACTGGAAGTTTCGCCATCTTTGCCAGTTCAGTCCTGAAACTAAGTCTGAAAACACCCCTCTATTACTATTGCATGTTTTTTTTTGTTTTTATTAGCTTGGCAACTCTTTATCTTTGTCTTTTGATTCTCTTACACACCATAGAAAATTCCAGATCACAGGTGCTGGATTTTGGACCTGATTCTGATCAAACATGCAGTTTGTGCCCACCAGTCATAAGGTTCTTTTACGACTTTAAATATTGTAATGTAACAAACTGTGTATAAAATATACAATACCTGCACACGCACATTGTATAGAATTGTGAATTCAGGAAGTATTCAGCCCCCTTCACAGTCGGCCCAAACACCCACTAGGCCAGGGCTGCCCATCTCGTGCCCATGTAATGGAGGCAGATTGTTTCCTGGAAAAGATGGCCTCTGGATGGCAGTAAAAGTTGCTCTAAAGTGTGTCCGGAAATTCCAGCATTAATGGTGCCCTCACAGATGCCATGGGCACTGACCCCCCCCCCCCAATAAATCATGACAGGTGCTGGCTGTCATGTGTCGCTGATCACACATGCATTAGAACATTAGAACAATCTCTGGATGAGAAGAGGCCATTCAGCCCAACAAAGCTCACCACTTCCTACCCACTTAACTCCATAAAAAAAAGAAAACACAGAAATATAAAAAAGTTTGGGAGCCCCTCTCAGCCTGCAGAATAATTGACTCGACTTTCAACAAAAAAGATAACAGTGGTCTGTCTTTCATTTCCTAGGAGTACTGCGGTGATTTCCGAACAAAGATTTTTAGTGACACAGTATTTAGTTTTATGAAATTAAATCAAATGTGAAAAACTGGCTGTGCACAAATGTGGATCCCCTTGTCATTGTGCTGATTTGAATGGCTGTCACTGCTCAATGCTGATTACTTACAACACCAAATTGGTTGATGACCTTGTTAAGCCTTCATAGACTGGTGTGTCCCATCATGAGATATAAAGGTATTTAAGGTGGTCAATCGCAAGGTGGGCTTCCTTCCCTTTGACTCTCCTCTGAAGAGTGACAGCATGGGATCCTCAAAGCAACTCTCCAAAGATCTGAAAACAAAGATTGTTCAGTCTCCTGGTTTAGAGGAAGGCTACAAAAAGCCATCTCAGAGGTTTAAACTGTCAGTTTCAACTGTAAGGAATGGAATCAGGAAATGGAAGGCCACAGGCACAGTTGCTGTTAAACCCAGCAGGTCTGGCAGGCCAAAAAAATACAGGAGTGGCATATCAGCAGGATTGTGAGAATGGTGACAGACAACCCACAGATCACCTCCAAAGACCTGCAAGAACATCTTGCTGCAGATGGTGTATCTGTACATCGTTCTACAATTCAGCACAATTTGCACAAAGAACATCTGTATGGCAGGGTGATGAGAAAGAAGCCCTTTCTGCACTCATGCCACAAACAGAGTCGCTTGTTGTATGCCAATGCTCATTTAGACAAGCCAGATTCATTTGGCAACAAAGTGCTTTGGACTGATGGGACAAAAATTGAGTTATTTGGTCAGAACAAAAAGTGCTTTGCATGGAGGAAGAAGAACACCGCACTCCAAGATAAACACCTGCTACCTCCTGTCAAATTTGGTGGAGGTTCCATCATGCTGTGGGGCTGTGTGGCCAGTTCAGGGACTGGGGCCCTTGTTAAAGTCGAGGGTCGGATGAATTCAACCCAATATCAACAAATTCTTCAGGATAATGTTCAAGCATCAGTCACAAAGTTGAAGTTACGCAGGGGTTGGATATTCCAACAAGACAATGACCCAAAACACAGTTCGAAATCTACAAAGGCATTCATGCAGAGGGAGAAGTACAATGTTCTGGAATGGCCGTCACAGTCCCCTGACTTGAATATCATTGAAAATCTATGGGATGATTTGAAGCAGGCGGTCCATCAAATTGAACTGAACTGGAGAGATTTGGTATAAAGAATGGTCAACAAGACCTCCATCCAGAATCAGACACTCATCAGAGGCTATAGGAGGACAGCGTCTAGAGGACAAAAGGAGGCTCAACTAAGTACTGATGTCATATCTCTGTTGCGGTGCCCACATTTATGCACCTGTCTAATTTTGTTATGATCCATATTGCATATTTTCTGTTAATCCAATAAACGTAATGTCACTGCTGAAATCCTACTGTCTCCATAAGGCATGTCAGATATTAAAAGGAAGTTGCTACTTTGAAAGCTCAGCCAATGAGAAACAAAAATCCAAAGAATTAAGAGGGGTTCCCAAACTTTTTCATATGACTGTAAATTAAATTAATTGGAAAATGACAGAACAGAGTGAAGTGTTTAAAAGCAACGGCAGGATATTAGTTATGCACGTGAAGGTCATGTGACTCTGTTCTTCTAAATGCAGAATTAAGAGGAGGATGAAAGTGATCAGTTTAGAGGAAGAATGAAACTGCTGGGAGTCGGAGTCTGGGAACCAAAATCTGCAGCCACAGAAGCACCCAGGAGTGAACTTGAAATCCACTGTGGAGCTCAAAAGAAGAAGCAGAGTTGGACTGAATGCAGTTCTTTTTCCATTGCTTGGCTGTTTTGATCAGGATGTTTTTCTTCACACAGAGAACCACAGACATGTGGAGTAAGTGACCAAGTAGTTTTCTGGACAGGAGGACTTGAGGAGTCTTCAGAACTTGACTTGATGTCATTTTGGAGGAGTTAAGTGGGCAGGACTGGCGAGCTTGTTGGGCTCAATGGCCTGTCCTCTTCTAGATTGTTCTGTTGTTCTAAGGTGGCATGTTTTACTAACATGCTGGAATTCTATGAGGAGGCAACAAAAGGATACGATCAGAGTGGAGCAGATGAGATTATTTATCTTGAGTTTCAGAAAGCTTTTGATGAGGTGCCATGTGAGAGGTGGGCATCAAACGAAAAGAAGTGGGAGTTCAGGGTGTGGTGTCCAGGTGGGTGCAGAATTGGCTCAGACACAGGAAGCAGAGGGTGATGAGGGTGTGAGGAATTTCATCAGAACTGGGTGATGTTAAGTGTGGTGACCAGCAGGGGTCAGTGTGGGGGTCACTGCTATTTTTAATATAAATAAATGATTTAGATCGACTCTCTCTATATATAAAATCCTAAGCCTAAAAATGCAACAATTTTGTGCAACAATTTTATATCACATTTTTGTTATGCTTTAAATCGGGCTTATTTTAAAACCTATATGCAGTATACAGTTAGGTCCATAAATATTTGGACAGAGACAACTTTTTTCTAATTTTGGTTCTGTACATTACCACAATGAATTTGAAATGAAACAACTCCAATGCAGTTGAAGTGCAGACTTTCAGCTTTAATTCAGTGGGGTGAACAAAACGATTGTATAAAAATGTGAGGCAACTAAAGCATTTTTTGAACACAATCCCATCATTTCAGGGGCTCAAAAGTAATTGGACAAATGAAATAACTGGAAATCAAATGTTCATTTCTAATACTTGGCTGAAAACCCTTTGCTGGCAATGACAGCCTGAAGTCTTGAACTCCTGGACATCACCAGATGTTGGGTTTCCTCCTTTTTAATGCTCTGCCAGGCCTTTACTGCAGCGACTTTCAGTTGCTGTTTCTTTGTGGGCCTTTCTGTCTGAAGTTTAGTCTTCAACAAGTGAAATGCCTGCTCAGTTGGGTTAAGATCAGGCGACTGACTTGGCCATTCAAGAATTTTCCACTTCTTTGCTTTAATAAACTCCTGGGTTGCTTTGGCTGTATGTTTTGGGTCATTGTCCATCTGTATCATGAATCAATTTGACTGCTGTATTTAGCTGGATTTGAGCAGACAGTATGTCTCTGAACACCTCAGAATTCATTCGGCTGCTTCTGTCCTGTGTCACATCATCAATAAACACGAGTGTCCCAGTGCCACTGGCAGCCATCACACTGCCTCCCTCCACCGTGTTTTACAGATGATGTGCTATGCTTTGGATAATGAGCTGTTCCACGCCTTCTCCATACTTTTTTCTTTCCATCATTCTGGTAGAGGTTGATCTTGGTTTCATCTGTCCAAAGAATGTTTTTCCAGAACTGTGCTGGCATTTTTAGATGTTCTTTAGCAAAGTCCAATCTAGCCTTTCTATTCTTGAGGCTTAGGAGTGTCTTGCACCTTGCAGTGCACCCTCTGTATTTACTTTCATGCAGTCTTCTCTTTATGGTAGACTTGGATATCGATACGCCCGCCTACCCCCTGGAGAGTGTTGTTCACTTGGTTGACTGTTGTGAAGGGGTTTCTCTTCACCATGGAAATGATTCTGCGATCATCCACCACTGTTGTCTTCCGTGGACGTCCAGGTCTTTTTGCGTTGCTGAGTTCACCAGTGCTTGCTTTCTTTCTCAGGATGGACCAAACTGTAGATTTTGCCACTCGTAATATTGTAGCAATTTCTCAGATGGGTTTTTTCTGTTTTCACAGCTTAAGGATGGCTTCTTTCACCTGCAAGGAGAGCTCCTTTGACCGCATGTTGTCTGTTCACAGCAAAATCTTCCACATGCAAGCACCACACCTCAAATCAACTCCAGGCCTTTTATCTGCTTAATTGATAATGACATAACGACGGACTTGACCACACCTGCCCATGAAATAGCCTTTGAGTCAATTGTCCAATTACTTTTGAGCCCCTGAAATGAAGGGATTGTGTTCCAAAAAATGCTTTAGTTGCCTCACATTTTTATGCAATCATTTTGTTCACCCCACTGAATTAAAGCTGAAAGTCTGCACTTCAACTGCATCTGAGTTGTTTCATTTAAAATTCATTGTGGTGATGTACAGAACCAAAATGAGAAAAATGTTGTCTCTGTCCAAATATTTATGGACCTAACTGTATATATTTGGTATCATTCTTTTCAGAATTTATTGAACTTTAATGTGATGTTGTTAGGTTTTCAGATTCTTAATCCGTTTTTAAATTATAAACTAAAAAATATCAAGAACTCACATCTGGCAAGACAAGACTTTGTCCCAAGAGATTTAACCAGGCCCGGGGCTGTAAATAAAAGACAAGAGTAGGACAGCTGCTGTACAGGCTTTTAAATGTTCGAAGCGCCACGGGAAATGCAGATCACATGACACGGCAGCAGCAGCTCATAGAGCAAAGAGGAGGTAAATAAAAAACTGTTATTTGTTTCCCATTGTATCACCGTTTAAGAGGGGGTTTCAGAGGAGTGGCCGCATCTCCTTGGGGTGCGTTCAGCCCCCTCTTTACAAAAGGAGCAGCAGAGACATGAAGTGGCTGGCACATAGCGCAGGCTGGGGAGATTGGCGAGCAAACCCCCTATAAATAGTAATTTCTCTTTTGTACATTTACAGATTTTACTAATATTCTGGCTGCAACTGGGGGTTGGGCGCCAAAGGCGCTACTGGGGCTTCCCCCCTAGTAGGAATATAAAGAACAAGCTGGTTGAATTTGCAGATGATACCAAGGTAGGTGGGTCTGTTGTGCTGTGTCAGTCAGGTCAGGTTGGGGAGCACCCACTGGTACAGCGCGTTGCTGCACCCACCACATGATGAAACGGCTCAGGATCCTGGTTGGCCACCCCCCAGGTAGACACGTGGTCCAGTCTCATCCTCCGGAAATGACCCTCTATCTGCCACATCCAGGTGTTACATGAGTGTCCCCTTGGCCTGGTCCTCAACAATGAGCCAGATCACCCTCTGGGAATCGTGCCACATGGCCGTAGTGCCATAAGTGACGCCACATCACAGTGCAGGTCATGTGCCTCATTCGGGACTCCATGAGCAACACAAAGTCAAACCAGTGGGACCCACAGCTCAGTATGGGGGTTTCCAAAAATTAATCAGAGCTATGCTGTATATTCAACAGAAATCAAAACTTTCCTTTTTTTGTCTTTGAACAAGTTGTCTGTGCTGTTTTATGTTTTAAATAAAGACGAGGAAGGCTAAACAAAAATCGGTCTGACGTTTCCAGATATTAAGTACCTTGAGAAAGCCCTTCAGGGTTTACATAATCGTAAAAAATAAAAATAACAATCACCCATTTGGTATTTTAAAGCTTTGCACTGCAATTTTATTTTTAACCACAAATATTAAGGAATAATAAATCAAAATCTGGTTGGAGAGAATTTAAAATATTCAAAATGCTCTTCAGTTCAGAGTTCTGTGTAGGAAATAAATCAGGAAAATCTTTCTTTTTATTAATAACAGAAATGTCTGCTGTGAAATACGAATGCTTTGCTTTTGATAGATAGATAGAGTGAAAGGCACTATATAATAGATAGATAGATAGATAGATAGATAGATAGATAGATAGATAGAGTGAAAGGCACTATATAATAGATAGATAGATAGATAGATAGATAGATAGATAGATAGATAGATAGATAGAGTGAAAGGCACTATATAATAGATAGATAGATAGATAGATAGATAGATAGATAGATAGATAGATAGAGTGAAAGGCACTATATAATAGATAGATAGATAGATAGATAGATAGATAGATAGATAGATAGATAGATAGATAGATAGATAGATAGATAGAGTGAAAGGAACTATATAGATAGATAGATAGATAGATAGATAGATAGATAGATAGATAGATAGATAGATAGATAGATAGATAGATAGATAGATAGATAGAGTGAAAGGCACTATATAATAGATAGATAGAGTGAAAGGCACTATATGATAGATAGATAGATAGATAGATAGATAGATAGATAGATAGATAGATAGATAGATAGATAGATAGATAGATAGATAGATAGAGTGAAAGGCACTATATAATAGATAGATAGAAAAGGCACTAGATAGATAGATAATAATAATTCTTTGCATTTATATAGCGCTTTTCTCACTACTCAAAGCGTTCAGCAATTGCAGGTTAAGGGCTTTGCTCAAGGGCCCAACAGAGTAGAGTCCCCATTGGCATTTACGGGATTCGAACCGGCAACCTTCCAATTGCCATTGCAGATCCCTAGCCTCAGAGCTACCACTCCGCCTAGACAGATAGATAGATATTGTGAAAGGCACTATGTAATAGATAGATAGAAAGAACTTTATTTGTCCCTAGGGGGACATTCTGCAATATGCTTTGGTGTTAAAAGTGAACGCGTTTACCAAATGTTTAATAAGTCCTTCAAGATGAAGCGTTTCTTTTAGAGAGTGTAACCGCCCGTCAGAGCCCAGAAGTTCACATTCTGATGGCCACTTTCTCTGCCCCCATGGTGCCCTTTCGTTTTCCTGTTCTGTTTGTCAGCCCCACTGTTCAGTGCCAGGCTTCTCTGATTGCCCCACGATTCTGTGCTGCAGGCTCCGACTTATCATCATGTATACAAAACAGGACTAAACATTTGAGAACTTTTCTCGTCATTTGATCTTTAATCACCACCCATGGCGCTGCAGCCGTGCGAGGAGGAAATCGATTTGTCATCTTTTAAAAACTCTGCCGAAGCTGCGAGCAGCCTGCTGCCTCCAAAACATTCAGGCACCATTTGGTGAGAAAAGAAAAATAAGATTACTGCTGCTAAATTTAAAATCAATTCAGAAAACAGGCTTACCGCGATCGCAGTGAACATTCTGAAAAAGAAAAATTAGTTGGAGGTTTCGCGTGTCATTTATTGACCAAGTCGTCTGGCGTGAGTACGTGACGCGTCTTTATACGGGACGCATTTTAATGTCTGTGTCCAGAAAGGACGTCGGAGAGCCGCCGTGTAAAGATTACCTGTCACCTGTCACTCTGTCTTTATATATTTTAAATGATTTCTAGTTACACCTACTATTAAATATTACCCGCACTTCATACTTTTTTCAACAAAAAAATGGATTTGTATTTTTCATGTTTTTTTCTGTGCCATATTCTGATGTAGAATTTGAATCACCAGTTTGTCCAGGCGTGAGGTGTCCCTCTTCTTTATGCTGCCTCCCCAGCACACCAGACCACACGTAGAAGAGGGCACTCGCCACAACCGTCTGATAGAACATCTGCAGCATCTTGTTATAGATGTTGAAGGACGCCAGCCTTCTAGTGAAGTACAGTCGGCTCTGTCTTTTCTTGCACAGATCATCAGTATTGGCAGTCCAGTCCAGTTTATCATCCAGCTGCACTCCCAGGTATTTATAGGTCTGTACCCTCTGCACACAGTCACCTCTGATGATCATGGGGTCCATGAGGGGCCTGGGCCTCCTAAAATCCACCACCAGCTCCTTTGTTTTGCTGGTGTTCAGGTGTAGGTGGTTTGAGTCGCACCATTTAACAAAGTCCTTGATTAGGTTCCTATACTCCTCCCCCAGTTGACAAAGATCGATGAGTTTAAATACTTGGGATCAACAATTCAGAGTGACGGGGATTGTGGAAGAGAGTACAGATGGGGTGGAATGGCTGGAGAAGAGTGTCAGGAGTGATTTGTGACAGACGGATATCAGCAAGAGTGAAAGGGAAGATCTACAGGACGGTAGTGAGACCAGCTATGTTATATGAGTTGGAGATGGTGACACTGACCAAAAACAGGAGACAGAGCTGGAGGTGGCAGAGTTAAAGAGGCTAAGATTTGCATTGGGTGTGACGAGGATGGACAGGATTAGAAATGAGGACATTAGATGGTCAGCTCAGGTGGGACGGTTGGGAGACAAAGTCAGAGAGGCGAGATGGCATTGGCAGAGGAGAGATGCTGGGTATACTGGGAGAAGGATACTTAGAATGGAGCTGCCAGGCAAGAGGAAAAGAGGAAAGCCAAGAGAAGGTTTATGGATGTGGTGACGAGGACATGAAGGTGATGGGGGTAACAGAACAAGATGACGAGGACAGAAAGATATGGAAGAAGATGATCCGCTGTGGCGACCCCTGACAGGAGCAGCCGGAAGAAGAAAAAGTTGTTAGTGGCTTCTAACCCAGCCACAGAGGATGCACAAACCAGTGTATTTCTTCATGCTGGTCCCAAGCCTGGATAAATGGGGAGGGTTATGTCAGGATGGGCATTTGGTGTAAAACTTTACCAAATCAATATACGGACAACAATACAAATTTCCATACCGAATCGGTCTAGCCCTTAGGTTAACAACGACCGCCACCAGGGTGCTGGAAGAAATTGGGCTACTGTTGGCCAAAGAAGAAGAAGCAGAAGAAGAAGAGGGGGAGAGATGTGTCCGGAGGCAGGAGGAGAGGAAGCAAGTAATGAGAGTGGAGCTGCCGGTAGGAACTTTGTGCGATTGTGTTGCTGTGGAGATGTGCAGAGGAGAGATGCAGAGTATATTGGGAGAAGGGTGCTAAGGATAGAGCTGACAGGTAAGAGGAGAAGAGGATGGACTAAGAGGAGGTTTATGGACGTGCTGAGAGAGGACATGCAGGTGATGGGTGTGACAGAACAAGATGATGAGGACAGGAAGAGATGGAAGAAGATGATCCACTGTGGAAACCCCTAACAGGAGCGGCCTAAAGAAGAAGAAGAAGATGATTCTTGATGCATGTTAAGCTTACTGGCCTATAGTTACTCAAGCCAGTCCCATCACCTTTTTATAGATATTAGGATAATTTTGTTGATCTTCCACACATTGAGAATTTGTAACTGTACTTGGTGACCTCCTAATCACCCAAGGATAAATGTTACATTACATTTATCTGCTGTCACAACCTCTAAATTAAGTGACTCTGCCTAACTGTGTCCTATCAGGAAGTCCCAATCATCACAGATACTAAGAAATGATGTGAGATCACCATCTAAACAAGTGAGGAATATAAGATAATCAAAAA
This sequence comes from Erpetoichthys calabaricus, assembly GCF_900747795.2. Taxonomy (NCBI): domain Eukaryota; kingdom Metazoa; phylum Chordata; class Cladistia; order Polypteriformes; family Polypteridae; genus Erpetoichthys; species Erpetoichthys calabaricus. The sequence goes on along the minus strand of NC_041398.2, from coordinate 242,142,762 downwards.
AAATGAACACACCAGTAAAATAATCAATCCTGTGACACACCTGACACTCGTCCTTGTTATCTCACGGTATGATGTCTTGCTCTGGGTCCACTGAAGCAGGCCACCTCCTCAGTCAGGCACAACATCGTTCTCTTGCATTCAAAGTTGGTCCCCATGTTACCAAAGTTGTGTTGAGAGGTCATCAAGTCCTCAAGAGCTGCCGGCCACCACACACATGACACCAGGAGTCTTTCCAACGCCACTTCTTTAAACCTTCAAGGGAGAATCAGTCAAGTGCAGAGCGGAAAAGGTACAACGTGCCAGCGAAGAGCTCAAGTCTATGGAAATGGAGCCAAAAAAAAAGGAAGACTATGAAGTTATGAGAAGTGTGAACAGCAGGAAGACAAAGTGTGAACAGATGGTGTGCTTCGAGTGAGAGAGAGAGAGAGAGGAAGAGAGAGAGAGAGGGAGGAAGAGAACAAATGAACTCTGAAGGAGAGCGTTTAGAAGGATAACAAAGAAGAAAGTTTCTCCAAACTTGGAGGTGGGTGATGTGGCTTTCAGAACACTCAGAACGGTTTTGATAAGAGCAGGTCTTCAAGTCACACAAACTTTACAAAATATCATCCGGTTGGGTTTGGATGGGTCTCAGCGTACCCTTACCTAACACCCCACCTGGTATCTCACTCCAGGATTGCTAATACAAACTAAACAAACAGAGCCCAAGGCCCAATTAGAACAATCTTAGAACAGCTTCATCTTAGTTTAACCCTGATATTCTGTATATGCATTTAATTATCAATATCATTCCTGGTGGATCTGAAATCCATACTCACCCCTACTTTCTCTTCTGTTCTTTTTTTGGTTTTCTGTGGTGGCGATCTGCGCCCCCCACCACCACCTGATCAGGGCACCGTGATGTGCCTCCATTGATGGACTGAAGGCCAGAAGTCCACATGACCGTCATCATCAAGTTCTTCCATGTGAACCCTGAATACCATGAGGACTGATTGTGAGGTCATTGATGTTAAGTAGAATGCCTAGAGGGGGCTCGGTGGTCTCGTGGCCTCGGACCCCCTGCAGATTTTGTTTTTTTCTCCAGCCGTCTGGAGTTTTATTTTTGTTTTTTCTGTCCTCCCTGGCCATCTGACCTTACTTTTATTTAACATTAATTAGTGTTCCCTAATTCTACTTTCTTATTTATTTTGTCTCTTTTCTCTTTCTTCATCTTGTAAAGCACTTGGAGCTCCATCATTTGTAAGAAAATGTGCAACAGAAAGATATGTTGTTGTTGTAGCTCACCATGCTACTCCACCTCAATTTCCCAAAAAGACCTCAAGTTGAGTTTTGAGGGACCCTAAACTTCTACTGCCTACCACCCCACCTGGTAATGTATTGTGTAAAGAAAATCTTTCCAATATTTGTAACAAATTTAAAAATGAAGCAATACAAATCTGTGCCCCTGTGTTCTTGTTGAACTCATTTTAAAGTAACTGCCGGGATCTACCGTGCCAATTCTTTTCATAATTTTAAGCATTTCAGTTATGTCATCTTCAGTCTCAGCCAATGATAATCAAAAATTAAAAATTAAATTAAATTAAAAAATGAATTAAGAGGGATTAACAGAAAATATGCAATATGCATCATAACAAAATTAGACAGGTGCATAAATGTGGGCACTGCAACAGAGATATGACATCAATACTTAGTTGAGCCTCCTTTTGTCCTCTAGACGCTGTCCTCCTATAGCCTTTGATGAGTGTCTGGATTCTGGATGGAGGTATTTCTGACCATTCTTCATACAAAATCTCTCCACTTCAGTTCAATTTGATGGACAGCCTGCTTCAAATCATCCCATAGATTTCCAATGATATTCAAGTCAGGGGACTGTGACGGCCATTCCAGAACATTGTACTTCTCCCTCTGCATGAATGCCTTTGTAGATTTCGAACTGTGTTTTGGGTCATTGTCTTGTCGGAATATCCAACCCCTGCGTAACTTCAACTTTGTGACTGATGCTTGAACATTATCCTGAAGGATCTGTGTTGAATTGATCTGACCCTCGACTTTAACAAGGGCCCCAGTCCCTGAACTAGCCACACAGCCCCACAGCATGATGGAACCTCCACCAAATTTGACAGTAGGTAGCAGGTGTTTTTCTTGGAATGCGGTGTTCTTCTTCCGCTATGCAAAGCGCTTTTGTTCTGACCAAATAACTCAATTTTTGTCCCATCAGTCCAAACACTTTGTTCCAAAATATATCTGGTTTGTCTAAATGAGCATTGGCATACAACAAGCGACTCTGTTTGTGGCGTGAGTGCAGAAAGGGGCTTCTTTCTCATCACCCTGCCATACAGATGTTCTTTGTGCAAATTGCACTGAATTGTAGAACGATGTACAGATACACCATCTGCAGCAAGATGTTCTTGCAGGTCTTTGGAGGTGATCTGTGGGTTGTCTGTCACCATTCTCACAATATGCCGCTCCTGTATTTTTCTTGGCCTGCCAGACCTGCTGGGTTTAACAGCAACTGTGCCTGTGGCCTTCCATTTCCTGATTCCATTCCTTACAGTTGAAACTGACAGTTTAAACCTCTGAGATGGCTTTTTGTTGCCTTCCCCTAAACCAGGAGACTCAACAATCTTTGTTTTCAGATCTTTGGAGAGTTGCTTTGAGGATCCCATGCTGTCACTCTTCAGAGGAGAGTCAAAGGGAAGGAAGCCCACCTTGCGATTGACCACTTTAAATACCTTTATATCTCATGATGGGACACACCTGTCTATGAAGGCTTAACAAGGTCATCACACCAATTTGGTGTTGTTAGTAATCAGCATTGAGCAGTGACAGGCATTCAAATCAGCACAATGACAAGGCGACCGACATTTGTGCACAGCCAGTTTTTCACATTTGATTTAATTTCATAAAACTAAATACTGTGTCACTAAAAATCTTTGTTCAGAAAACACCTCAGTGTTCCTAGGAAATGAAAGACAGACCACTGTTATCTTTTTTGTTGAAAGGAGAGTCAATTATTATGCAGGATGAGAGGGGTTCCCAAAGTTTTTCATATGACTGTATATAAAATCCAACGTCTGTCTGTATGTCCGCTTTTCACAAAAGAACTATTTAATGGATTTCGATCGGGTTTTTTTCTATAATTTGCTTCAACATTCCAAGTTGATTTTGTGACTTGTCTCATCGCACTATGTATCGTAGTTTACTTGCGGTACCGACTTATTTACGCAAATCTGAGAGGCTACGGGCTGAGGAGAGGGGGAGGCGGGGCCTCAGGAGCAGGGAGCTAGGCGGGGCCTCAGGAGCAGGGGAGCTGGGCGGGGCCTCAGGAATAGGGAGCTGGGCGGGGCCTCAGGAGTAGGGAGCTGGGCGGGGCCTCAGGAGTAGGGAGCTGGGCGGGGCCTCAGGAGTAAGGAGATGGGCGGGGCCCTCCTCTCTCATGCGCCAGCCTCTGTTGGAGTCGCTGTACCTCTCGCCACGTGTTGGAGCACACCCTGTCTAGCCGCTTAGCTAGTGATACCAGTTTGTTCAACAGACATGTTCAATCTACAGATTGTTAAAGAGTAACGTTTGTCGTTTGAGAGAGAGATCAGAGCTATGTGTGTTTTAGAGGGTACCTGCTCATTGGTAGAGATATCATGGCCATGTGCTTTTTCACCCCATGCGGGGAACGCTCTCCCGTCAGAGCTGAACACGATCAGATACAGTACCAACATCTATTGATTTTTAAAGTTTGTCCTGTTTCACCACTACATGGGCGCAGCCGCAGGGGACAGCTAGTAGAATAGAAAATCAGTTAAAATTATCAGGAAGGATAATAAATTCAACTTTTCGGAATATTGTAATTCCCTTTGTGGATTCTTGTGAGAAGAAGTTAGAGGACAAGGAATCTGTGAAGATGAAAGCAAACCAAATTAAAAATGTCTTTGTGTTTATAAATAAATACAATCATTTTTTATTTATCAGTTACTTTTAAATCAACACAGAATGAGGTACATTAAAATATGAATAATAAACAGCAGAGTAAAATGAATGTTTCAACTCCAAGACTATGCTTCATCACTGGATCTTATTAAATCAAATCAAAAACTTTTAAGAAACACATAAAAGAACGTTAGGACAGAGCCCTGAAATATTACAATATCTGAACTTCCAAACCGATATAAAACAACTCGACTAAGACAAAGCTAATTCTGTGCTCTACAGCCACTCACTGACGACAAGGGACCTCCATTAGCGTGGAGTGCGCTGTCCTCGGCGTAAAAGGCACTCTTGGCGCTGCTTCTTCTTCACAAAGATTTATTTTTTCCCAGTCTGTCCTTCAATATTCCGGCTCAGGGCATTCTGCCTCTCTTTTCGTTCTCTGATTGACGTGGCTACCAGATTTCCAACAATCCTCATGTCTGCTTCTTTTAATACTGGGTGTCCAGACACTAAAAGAAGAGGAACAAATATGAAGCTCTACTTTAACCAAAGAATTTAATATGATTCAGTAACCCAACATCTTTACATCTGATCTGCAACCCTCCAGGATCGTGATTGAGGACCCCCGCTTTAATGGCCCTCTCACAGTGTCCATGTGCTGCTACAGGAACATCTGTGTTGCCAGGTGTGACACTAGAGGGCGCTGTCGCTCCTCAAACCACGCAGACAAAACGTTCAAGACACCAGGTAAAAGCACTAATAATATTTTTAATTATTTTCTTAAATAAAGATTGTGCCACAGTGGACCACAATCTCCCCAATGAACAAATCAATAATCAATAATACAATAAATCCTCCTCTCCTCCCAGCAGCTCTGTCACACTACCACCCAACTCTGGCTCAGCTTGCTGTGTCTGCACCAGTCCTTTAAATAGTCCTTGACCTGGAAGTGCTCCTGTCCTTCAGTCATTGTGATTCAATAGCAGATGAAGACTCATATTTTTCTTCAGCCCGGAAGCACTTCTGTTCTTCCGTCCCCACGACTTGGGAGTACTTCCCGGGATACAGGGAAAATAAAAATCTCTGCGTCTCCCTGCAGCGTCACACGGTGGCACCCAGCAGGGCTGTGAAATCTAACTCCATCTCCCATGGTGCCCTGTGGGAATCTGGGGCACCTCCATGCTGCAGGGAAGACGCCATCTAGTGGTTTTATTGGTTATATTGGTTTGAATCCTACCTGGCAGGGAGAAAATTCTTTGTTAGTTGTGGTAATTACAACTCAAAGACACATGATATCCTATATGGTGTTCCACAAGGCTCTATCCTGGGTCCGCTGCTCTTCTCAATCTACATGCTTCCGTTAGGTCAGATTATCTCAGGGCACAACGTGAGCTACCACAGCTATGCTGATGACACACAGCTGTATTTATCAATAGCACCTGATGACCCCGATTCTCTTGATTCACTAACATAATGTCTGACTTGTATTTCAGAATGGATGAATAGTAACTTTCTCAAGCTAAATAAAGAGAAAACTGAAATCTTAGTGATTGGCAATAATGGATACAATGAGGCTATCTTATATATAATTCGCCAGTCTCCTCACTCACTCACTCACTCACTCACTCACTCACTCACTCACTCACTCACGTCAATCCGAAGCCGAATGCGCAGTCGCCTTCTGTGCAGCTGCCCGAAAAACCTTACGAGACTGACATCGCGGCAGGCGGCAGATTTACGGCAGCAAAAATTCAAAGAGAAAGGCGACTTCGACCAACATCGCAGCAGGCGGCGGATTTACGGCCACGAAAATTCAAAGAGAAAGGCGACTTCGAGTAAAGCTCTAGAGGCCTGAAAGACGATTTTGACTACAGCTCGAGGCCTAATTACGTATTCATTCAATACACCTATATCAGGTTTGTGGTGCTTATACTTATTACTATTCCACTCATGCCCGTTTCGTCTTACGTTGTCGAAATGGGCTCTTTGTCTAGTTAGAAATAAACTGGATACATTAGGATTAAAAGTCAAGACGGAGGTTAAAAGCTTAGGGTAACTGTTGACTAATCTGAATTTTAAATCGCATATTAATCAGATCACTAGGACAGCATTTTTCCACTTCAGAAACATAGCAAAAGTCAGGCCTCTTATATCATTGAAAGATACTGAGAAATTAGTTCATGCATTTGTTTTCAGTCGACTAGATTACTGTAACGCACTCCTCTCAGGAATACCCAAAAAAAGACATCAATCGTTTCCAAATAGTGCAGAATGCAGCTGCTAGAATCCTAACTAGGAAAAGAAAATCCGAGCACATCTCTCCAGTTTTCACTACACTGGTTACCTGTGTCATTCAGGATTGACTTTAAAATTCTGCTTATGGTTTATAAAGCCTTAAATAATCTCGCCCCATCTTATATATCGGAATGTCTGACATCTTATATTCCAAATCAGATCCTCAAATGAGTGTCTCCTTAGAATTCCAAGAGCAAAACTTAAAAGAAGTGGTGAAGCGGGGGGCCTTCTGCTGTTATGCACCTAAAATCTGGAATAGCCTGGCAATAGGAATTCGCCAGGCTAATACAGTGGAACACTTTAAAAAACTACTGAAAACACATTACTTTAACATGGCCTTCTCATAACTTCACTGTAAATTAAATCCTGATACTCTGTATATCCAATTCATTATAATAACTATTCATGGTGGCTCTAAAATCTGTACTAACCCCTACTCTTTCTTCTGTTTCCTTTTCCGTTGTCCTTTTGGTGGTGGCGCAACTACTCAAAGCACCATGATGTTCCAACATTGATGGATTAAAAGCCAGAAGTCTGCATGACCATCATCATCAAGTCCTTCTGTGAGAAACCTAAATACAAAGAGGACTATTTCATTTATGTTAGGTAGAATGCTCAAAGGGGACTGGGTGGTCTCGTGGCCTGGAACCCTTTTAGATTTTGTTTATTGTCTCCAGCCGCCTGAAGTTTTTTTTGTTTTTTCTGTCCCCCCGGCCATCGGACCTTACTCCTTTTCTATGTTAACAAATGTTGTCTCATTTTAATTTCTTATTTTGTCTTTTATTTTTATTTTCTTTTCTTCATTATGTAAAGCACTTTGAGCTACTTTTTTGTATGAAAATGTGCTATATAAATAAATGTTGTTGTTGTTGTAGTGACCTAGATGTGTCGGCTGGGATGAGCTGCCGGCCGTCCATCACACAGGCTTGATGTGGCACCTGTGGAAATTCATTCTCGGTTTGTCCAGTTTCTCCCACATGGAGTGCAGTGTCAGGTCATTTCATGCAGAGAATGAGGTAGACCACATTAGATGATCTGCAGGAAGATGATCCCTTTATGTGATGTTCTAGTCGACAGTGTGGTATAACTATACGGTCTGTTTTATAAATGTGAGCACCAGAAGTGGGTAGAGTAGCCAAAAATTGTACTCAAGTAAGAGTAGCGTTACTTCAAAATAATATGACTCAAGTAGAAGTAAAAAGTAGTCATCCGAAAAATGACAAAAGACTACTCAAGCACTGAGTAACTGTTTGAACATAATAAATGATTTATTTTTTAGAAATGTTGCAATAAGACAGACAAAAATATAAAATAATGTGCAAATTCTTAACCGACCAGCTCAGGACTGGACCCATGGCCAGTTGTTGTTTTGGCCAGTTAATGTGACGCATACCTATTTTCATGTAGAAAAATATTTCTAAGGTATGTACTGTACCTCTTCGACGTTCCTGAAGAAACCATATCCACAAGGCTTCATCCACGATTTCGCACACGGGTGTTTTTCTCGTACAACGACTGGACAGTGTGGTGTATGGGTCCACAGCTCAAGTCAAAAAGGCCACTTTTTAAATAAATAATCGGCGCACCTGTGGCTTAGTGAGTATGTGTGGCTGATCGGTTCCCGGGGAATTTGTGATGTGGACGATCCTAGCTTAAGTGCACAGGTGAGGAATCGTCCGCATCTGTAAGTGTTCCCGGGAACTACTAATTGCCACATCTGATCCACATCCCTGTGATAAATAGAAGCACGAGGTGGCTAGGGGGAGAACAGGAAAGAACAGGAGGTTAATGGAGAAGAAAGCAGATAGAGGAAAGGTGCAGGAGAGCGAGAGCAGATTCGATGGAGCAAAGGCAAGCAGCTGGGAGGTGAAACCCTGCAGATGAGTGTTTGGCCAACACTCGGTGGGGCTGAAGAAAGCGGTCGCTCCAGCTGAGCAATCATGGAGCTGGAGTGACCGGTGTTGAAGACAACTGGCCGCTGAAAGGCAGCGGCAGTCAAGGAGGCTTTGGGCTGGATTAGCCCCAGCGTGATCGCCCTGGCCGCTGGGGAAAGAACCCAAGTCTCGATCCGGATGGACCCCGACGTAGCCCGGGATTGGAGGGCTACCAGACCAGTGTGGAAGGCAGCTGCACGTGCAGGTAGGGCGACTCCCCGGTTGCGAAGCCTGATGGGAGAAGGAGGAGAGCCGCCAGGTAGAAAGACGAAGGCACCGTGGAAAATTCATAAAGGAATATGTAAACGGAAATCAGTCTGAAAGTAGGAGCCCTCTCGCCTTCCAGGAAAGAAGGAAGTGCATACATATAATATAAAAAAGAAATCAGGATCAAAAAAAATTTTTTTTAATTTTATTTTAACAGGCCGGTTAAAGCGAGGTCACCTAAGAGGGATTGTACTGTATTTCCAAATAATAAAATAAAAAATGAGTAAAAATAAATAACATCTTTACAAAATATGTAATATTTTAAAAAATATATAATGTGAATTTCCCCTTGGGATTAATAAAGTATCTATCTATCTATCTATCTATCTATCTATCTATCTATCTATCTATCTATCTATCTATCTATCTATCATATAGTGCCTTATCTATCTATCTATCTATCTATCTATCTATCTATCTATCTATCTATCTATCTATCTATCTATCTATCTAAAATAAAGATGCACAAACAACACAAAGTTCCAAATCTCAGTTTTTCACAACAAAGCTTTTGAAGCTGATACCTACAGTAGGTAACGTGTATGTTTGAACAGTGCCAACTGCTTACAGTTACAAGATAATACTGCATATTCACTTTGTCGTGTAGTGGATCCACAGGCCATTTCAAATCCATAGAGCCGTGTCATTCTCCGTAGGCACTATTGCACAACCGTGGGGAGTTAATGAGGTAGTTGGAGCGAGTCACACCTGCATGTGTGGGTGCGATCGTTCTCAATTGCTTTATTGGCGTTCAGCGGCATGTGATTAAGGCCCACGGAGACGGGAGTGTATATATACGGGTCAGCACAAAAAAAAGTGGGGAATCAAAGAAAAGGAGAAAAGAAAAGAGTCTTTAGGGGACCGGCATCGTCACACACTTGCCCTCCAAATAGAACAGCTGATAGAAAATAACTTAAGAAGTCTCACTTTACCTTGACTGTCTGTGTCTGTGCATCTTTGGTTAAAACCTGCTTGTTCTCCACTCAGTGAAGTGATGGTTAAGCTTCAGCAGGAGTTGGCTCTCAAGGTTCTTGCAGTGAAACTGTGACCGTTTAGCAGTGAATAGCAGCCCCGCATGACTAAAAAGTCTCTCACGGGCTGCAGACGCAGGAAGTTTGTTTGTGGTCATGTGACTGCATGGCTACGTCTGATTGGTGAAACAGAGTCATGTGATTATTGTTGCTACGTCTGATTGGTGAAACAGTCATGCAGTAGATCCACTGGCGACTTCTCTCTGGCAAAAACATAGCGTATCTAATGTGTAAATGGAAAAAAGTAAAGAGTCAAGTGTTGCCCAATGTAGCGGAGTAAGAGTAGCGTTTCTTCTTCACAAATGTACTCAAGTAAAAGTAAAAAGTATGGTGAAGTAAAACTACTCTTAGAAGTACAATTTTTTAAAAAGTTACTCAAGTAAATTGTAACTCATTACTACCCACCTCTGGAGAGCACATATTTTACATCTTTTCTGTAGGCAGGGAGTTCTGCCATTCTCTGTTTGTCCACTTAGGGAGTTTCGGACAATTTGTTGTCGGACATCAAGTCATCCCTGATGGAGGATCGCAGGAATCGTGGGAAAGAGGGGTCCTTTCATCGGATTAGCACTATTTCAGCTGTGGAATGACAAAATGGGGGAGGCAGCTTGATGGCTGAGGTCTCCAGGACTCTAAACAAATCCAAATCATATTATGTGATATCATCTACTGTTAAATTCTACTCTTTATTTTTATACTTTATTGAGGATTTGTTCTGTTCTGTGTATTGCATTGTATTGACCCCCTTCTTTTTGACACCCACTGCAAGCCCAACCTACTTGTAAAGGGGTCTCTCTTTGAACGTCTTTCCCGAGGTTTCTTCCACTTTTTCCCTACAAGGGTTTTTTGGGAGTTTTTTCTTGTCTTCTTCGAGAGTCAAGGCTGGGGGGCTGTCAAGAGGCCGGGCCTGTTAAAGCCCATTGCGGCACTTCTTGTGTGATTTTGGGCTATACAAAAAATAAATTGTATTGTATTGTAAGTAGTGGCTGCAGGTTGGGAGGTTGTCTGTATGCCAGGAGGGTAGGGTTCTGGAAATCCATTTTCAGCATTTCATCATTGTGTAGCATTGGCTGAAGTTCTTTTATAATTTTTCGAAGTGCTTCAAGGTGTGCGTTACAGGTGACAACAAGGGGAACGCGGTTCTTGTTTTTTATATTTCAGAAGGTGGTCTCTAGACCCGGGTTCGCTTCCTGGGTCCACCCTGCGTGGAGTTTGCATGTTCTCCCCGTGTCTGCGTGGGTTTCCTCCGGGCGCTCCGGTTTCCTCCCACAGTCCAAAGACATGCAGGTTAGGTGGATTGGTGATTCTAAATTGGCCCTAGTGTGTGCTTGGTGTGTGGGTGTGTTTGTGTGTGTCCTGCGGTGGGTTGGCACCCTGCCCGGGATTGGTTCCCTGCCTTGTGCCCTGTGTTGGCTGGGATTGGCTCCAGCAGACCTCCGCGACCCTGTGTTTGGATTCAGCGGGTTGGAAAATGGATGGATGGAAGGTGGTCTCTAGGTATGGCAGTAGCTCTTCATATATGAGTGTCTGCTGTTTTGGGGGTATAACCTGATTTGCAGTGGTCTGTCGGGTCTGAGCAAATACGGTTGTAACATAAAAAACCTGAAATTTAGAAAGTGGGAATACAAAAGGGAGTGGAATGTGGTGTCATTTGAAAGTTAACACTTTAGTTTGGGTTCTGCAAAAATGCATCAATTACTCATTTACTCGTATGTAACACGACCATAACAAAGGTCGTGCCTTTTGCTGTTTCTGCTGATTCACTATCCTAGCTGGCTTCTCACGTGCCTACCAGGACCATTTTTCTATATTATGTCATTGGTATCATTCCTCAGCTTCCTAACCTTCGAACACAGGTGTCCTGGTCACCCCTTCTTCTGTCCTCGGATAGTTTCTGTGCGTCATTCTTGTCCTGTTCTATTCTTCCTCTCTTAATACTGGTAATTTCCTTTTTTACTAGAAAATGTAACATGACTGATTTTTTAGTTAACCATTTTCTTGACCTCTCTTATTTGCTTAACATTCTAATTTATGCTAAATCTAATGCTTCAGAAACTATTAATTACTTTTCTGGTTATTTATGTTAATATGCTATTTATGCTAATACCGTATTTACTCGTGTACCACGTGCCCTCGTGTAAGACGCTCACCCTAATTTTTACAAAGAAAATCACGAAAAAAATTTGCCTCGTGTACAATGCGCGTTGTGATTGTATAGGAAGAGTTTAGGGCACGTTTTCAGTGAAATGCCCTTCTGTTTTTGTTGCATGGTGAAAGAGCAAACGAGCGAGAAAGAGAGAGAGAGAGCGTGAGCGAATGCGAGAGAGATAGAGCGCGAGCGAATGAGCAAGAGAGAGAGAGAGAGAGCGCGTACGAATGAGTGAGAGAGAGAGAGCATGAGCGCGAGAGAACGAGCAAGAGAGAGAGAGAGAGAGCGTGAGCGAGCGCGAGAGAGAGCATGAGCAAACGAGCAAGAGAGAGTGAGATAGAAAGCGCACACGTGAACGAGCAAGAGAGAGAGAGAGAGAGAGAGTGCTTGAACGAGCAAGAGAGAGAGTGCACGTGCAAACGAGCAAGAAAGAGAAAGAGAGCGAGTGAGCGAGAGAGAGAGAGCGAACAAGCAAGAGAGAGAGGGAGAGAGAGAGCGTGCGCACGCGCAAGAGAGAGAGAGCGCATGAACGAGCAAGAGAGAGAGCATGAGCGCGAGCGAACGAGCAAGATAGAGAGAGCATGAGCGAGCGCGAGAGAGAGAGCATGAGCGAACAAGCAAGAGAGAGAGAGAGCGAACGAGCAAGAGAGAGAGTGCGCGTGCAAACGAGCAAGAGAGAGAGAGCATGAGTGCGAGCGAACAAGCAAGATAGAGAGAGAGAGAGCGTGAGTGAGAGCATGAGCGAACGAGCAAGATAGAGAGAGAGAGAGAGTGTGCTTGAACGAGCAAGAGAGAGAGAGTGCGCGTGCAAACGAGTGAGAGAGAGAACGCGTGGGTGCGAGCGAGCAAGAGAGAGCGCGTGGGTGCGAGCAAGCGAGAGAGAGAGCGAGGGAGAGAGCGAGCGAGGGAGAGAGCCCAAGCAGAAAAAGTAAACATTACAGAAAAAAATTCCCTCATGTATGACGCGCACCTGATTTTCTAATGCTAATTTTCGGGAAAAAATGTGCACGTGGTACACAGGTAAATACGGTATATACATTTTTTACCTCCCATACCACACATTGGAGTACTTCGATGCATGTGATGGAGCATAAAAATCAGGGTCTTCTAGAAAGATGCAGACTTTTTCTTTTACCATTGTTTGAATAAAGTGTCTTTGTCTTCTAAAAACTGGCAGTAGGTTTGGGAGTTGATTTTGAGTCCATCTTAAACCTGAAAAGGTCCAACTAGCTCATCTTTAATAATACCAGACTGAAGTTGAAGTGGAGCTCTGTGCCCGTTACTGATCCAGCCACGGGCCCATCCATTTGCTCTGTCAAGAGTCACTCTCATCTCTCATCAGTCCATAAAACCTTTGAAAAATCTGTCTTCAGATATTTCTTGGCCCAGTCCTGACGTTTCAGTTTATGTGTCTTGTTCAGTGGTGGTCGGGTTTCGGCCTTCCTTACCTTGGCCATGTCTCTCTGAGCACTGAACACCTTTGTACTTCTGGGCACTCCATATAGGTTGCAGTTCTGGAATATGACAGCACTGGAAGATAACGGGTTCCTGGTAACTTCACGTTTGATTCTTCTCAAATCTTTGGCGGTTATTTTGCGTCTTTTTTTGCCCCCCCAACACGTTTCTTGCGACCCTGTTGACAATTTGCAACAAAATGTTTGATGGTTCTATGATCACGCCCCAGTATCTGAGCAATTAGGGTTAAGGTTAGGGTTAGTACTGCATCCCCCTGAAAGACTTTTTACAATTTTTTAATTTTTAGTGTCGGTTAAATCTCTTTTTGCTTGAGGAAAACAAGCTGCCTAATGATTACGCAGACCTTGATATAGAGTGTTGATCTCCTTAGGCCACACCCTCCCTCATTACACAAATACACATCACCTGATATGCTTTTAATCCAATAAGTATTCAAGTTTGTACAGCTTAGAGTCGGAATACATAAATAAAAATGATGATATGGTCAAAATACTCACTTGCCTAATAATTGCGCACACAGTGTATAAAAAGCCAAATAGCACTGACTCACTCATCACGAAATCTCACGAACCATGAGGACCTGGGACTTGAAACTTGGAATGTAGGTTACCCTTGGCCCATAGGTACTCGCTAAGAAACGGTTTTAAAAATTTTGTGGTCCAAGTGTGTTCTGTCTGTATGTCTGTCCACTTTTCACGAGAGAACTACTTAGCGGATTCAGATCGGGTTGTTTTCTAGAATTTGCTTGAACGTTCTGTTGAATTTGCGACTTCTCTCATTATAGTTCGCTTGCGGTTTCCGATTTATTAGCGCGGATCCATGAGAGACTCATCGGGCTGTGGGGTGGGAGCCTTCCTCATTCACGCGTCTGCCTCGGGGCGTATCCTTAACTCCGCTTACTTAGAGGAATCATAGTTTGCTTGCAGGAGTGATATATTCTCGCGAATCCTAGACAGAGGCTGCGGGCCGAGGGCAAGGGGAAGCGTGACGTCAGGAGTGGGGAGCCGGGCGGGGCCCTCCTCACAGTCCTGTGTCACTAATATGCGGGCAAAGCCGCAGGGGATGGCTTGTCTTTATATATATAGGGTGGTCCAGATCTAATTACGCAACTTTTAATGCAATGCAGGAAAACAATGTAAGCCAAAAGAAATCTAAATTAAACAAATGCAGGGCAGGTGCTGCCATCTATCAGCAACAAAAAGAATTTTTTGTGAATTCTCTATGTAATAAACTTAATAAGTTATAGCATAGTGAAAATTGCATAATTAGATCTGTAATACGCTACCGTGGCTGTCCGTTTGTCTGTCCAGGATTTTAAATCACCTGTAGCTCGCAAACCGTTTGACCGATTGACCTGAAATTTGGTACACATATACTATGTGACGTCTACTACCCGCTTTCAGGGTGATTATTGACCTCCTTAGTAATTCCTCTTTTAATTTTAATTTTATTTTATTGTCAAATCAACTCTCGGCAGCAGGGCGGTCGTGTGGTGCGTGCGTACAGGCACCATTCTCATCCCTACCACCATCACCTTCACTTCCCCTACCTCTTCATATCTTAAACCATTCTTAAGGCAGACTGGAGACTTAAGTGCCAGCTTAAGTAAAAATTAAGGAAAACGTACTAAGTAACTGAAACACAAACACTGAATTAATCAGTTTAAATGCGAAAAAGATGCCGAAGGAAGAAGAGAAGAAGCGGGCCGCTAGAGTAGGCTCAGGAAGGAACAAGCGCATCAACCTCTGAGCAAACGAATGCTAAACGTACAGAGAAAGAGGATGAAAACTATGAATGCTCAAGTCAAGTGGATTCACTGCACGTTATCGTGCAGTGCGCCGTTGCTGGTCTTAAATATATTTAGAATTTGGCGGCAAATATACAAGCTATAAAAACCTGGAGGTTGACACAAAAAGATGAACACACACAGACTTGGTCCACAATAGAAATAAAATCCTGCAGTCCTTCTTTATACTCCGTGCTTTGTACCTCAATAAACACAAGTTATCTCCAATATACTAACAACCCAATTGTGCTTCACTAAATCAGAATATGAATCAATGTAGGAAGTGTTTTAAGATAGAGAAGCTTTTAATTGTGATAGCTCTGCACGGGAACCACGTGTTATTAAGCAGTCTCAATTAGAACACTCTGGACGAGAACAGGCCATTTAGCCCAACAAGGCTCGCAAGTCTTATCCACTTATTTCTTCCAAAAAAACATTAAGTTGAGTTTTGAAAATCCCTTAAGTCTTACTGTCTACCACACTACTTGGTCGCTTATTCCAAGTGTCTATCATTCTTTGTGTAAAGAAAAACTTCCTAATGTTTGGGTGAAATTTACCCTTAACAACTTTACAACTGCATCCTTGTGTTCTTGATGAACTCATTTTAATGTCACCGTCTCGATCCACTGGACTAATTCCCTCAGCTCTTTTAATCTTTCCTCATAACTCATCCCCTGTAGCCCTGAATCAGCCGAGTTGCTCTTCTCTGGACCTTCTCTAGTGCTGCTATGTCTTTATGGAGACCAAAACTGCACCCAGGACTCCAGATGAGGCCTCACCAATGTGTTATAAAGCTTGAGCAGAACCTCCTGTGACTTGTACTCCACACATCAAGGCGCTATATAACCTGACATACTGTTTGCTTTCTTAAAGGTAGTCTGATAGTGGCAGTTGATAGTGTCAAGTCTTCTATGACTCCTAACTCCTTCTCATAAGGTGGACTCTCGATTTTCAGACCTCCCATTGTGCATTCAAACCTGACATTTTTACTTCCTATGTGTAATAATTTATATTTTCTGACATTACATTTTCTTTTGCTTAAACTGTAAAGGCTCAGCTCTTTTAATCATCCCTCATAACTCATCCCCTGTAGCCCTGAATCAGCCGAGTTCCTCTTCTCTGGACCTTCTCTAGTGCTGTTATGTCCTTTTTGTAGCCTGGAGACCAAAACTGCCCACCGTACTCCAGATGAGGCCTCACCAGTGTGTTATAAAGCTTGAGCAGAACCTCCTGTGACTTGTACTCCACACATCAAGGCGCTATATAACCTGACATTCGGTTAGCCTTCTTAATGGCTTCTGAACAATGTCTGGAAGTTGATAGCTTAGAGTCAAAAACGAGTCGTAAGTCCTTCTCATAAGGTGAACTCTCAATTTTCAGACCTCCCATTGTGTATTCAGACCTCACATTTTTACTTCCTATGTGTAATAATTCACATTTACTGACATTACATTTTCTTCTATTCAGACTGTAAAGGCTCAGCTCTTTTAATCTTTCCTCATAACTCATCCCCTGTAGCCCTGAATCAGTTGAGTTGCTCTTCTCTGGAACTTCTCTAGTGCTGTTATGTCCTTTTTGTAGCCTGGACACCAAAACTGCACCCAGGACTCCAGATGAGGCCTCACCAGTGTGTTATAAAGCTTGAGCAGAACCTCCTGTGACTTGTACTCCACACATCAAGGTGCTATATAACTGACATTCTGCTAGCCTTCTTAATGGCTTCTGCACACTGTCTGGCAGTTGGTAGTGTGGAGCTTTTTGAATGATGACTGATGAAAAGCACCCACGCTTCTATATTACAAGTGATGTATGAGAGACTTATTTTTTACATTTTAGTACACTTGTTAACTTAAAATAAGCGTGGTTTTTAAAAAGTATTTTTTTTATATATATACTAGCTTTGCTCACTGAGTGCAAGGAAAAAAAAAATGTAGTCTAAAGTTATTAAACAGTAAAACATTAAGATTTAAGAAGTAAAGATAAATTGAGCACAACTGGAGTGGTTTTGGGTAAACTACATTTTAAAGGTGCTATAACACAACAGGTAAGTATTACTAACAGCAGCTAAAACATATTTGGATCATCTTTCGGTAGTAGATCCCTTGTGAAAGGCGCTACACGACAGGTGTGGTATAGAAATTACATTTTCTATGTGATTGTCGAAATTTCTGCCTGACAACCTTGCACTGCGTGCCTGTGATTTAAGAGAAAGATAATTCTGATAAATGTGGACGCTGCCCTTCCGTGCTTAACGGGCAGAAGGTCCGAACAATTCTCAAGTCCAACACTTTACATGAAGAGGTCTGTACATCTGTAAGGTCTGTAAACTCTCCATCTTCTTAAAATAATTGATCACAAAAGCAACTTTGAATGTTGCGGGGTTTTAGTGACCTGAACTCACCTTAAGGGACAGTAAGTAGTCGTGTAGGGCAATTTACAAACAGAGTCCTGCTTCGATGGCGCAGATTACACTCATTCGCTAAGGTTTCCAATCTCCCAGGAGCCGACGGGGCACTTGAAGTGTCACAAACAGGGCGAGAAGAGAGGACGCTGCCCAAAACTGCGAAGCCCTCGACCCGGCGGAGCAGCCCGACATTCCGCGCCTCCCAGCGTCCACTTTGTTCTCACGACCCCTCGCCACTGAAGGCGGTCTCGTTTTCACATTGTTTACAGCTCAGCGCAGTTAAAAAGTAGAAAGAGGCAAAGCTGTTTTCCTCATCTCTTCTACTATCAAGCACTGCCAACTAAAAAAAAGTTACAATGTGGCAGTTTCCGCGACAGTCACGTGGACGAATAAATAAAACTTCTCTGTGAGACCGCGCCTGGCGGCAGACGGCTCAGCGCTGTAGTCCAGAGATGAAGGCTGGGAGAGGGCGACGCAGGGCGCACTTCTATGGGATAGATCGGCGTGTTTGTGTTTACTTCTTTTCAATATCAGTAAAATAACTCTCACACAAATAATAACAATTCGTAAAGATGATATAAAAATGGCGTCCACAAACTAAGTGATTAGTTCCTGTATTATAATATGTTCTGTGGTCATACGTAATTTTCATATCGCGTGGTCATACGTAATTTCCGTTTCATGCGTAATTTCCATATCGCGTGGTCATACGTAATTTCCGTTTCATGCGTAATTTCCATATCGCGTGGTCATACGTAATTTCCGTTTCATACGTAATTTCCATATCACGTGGTCATACGTAATTTCCGTTTCATACGTAATTTCCATATCGCGTGGTCATACGTAATTTCCGTTTCAAACGCAAAAAGAATTTTATATATATAGATATATTATTTTCAACTTTTTAGTCTTGGGTTTGCTTTAGTATAGTTTTGTAATCAATATTTTAACACTTCCTTTAATATTTCTATCCGTTTCTAGCACCATCTATTGGTGAAATCTTGAACTATTCTTCATATGAAAATTTCATTTCTTAATTAACTTGGATTAATTGATCAATTAGTGAAACTGTTTATTGATTCATGTATTGTCATCGGAAATGAGTAAGTGTGCAATATTTCAAGTCATTTGGACAATAGGAAGTGAATTAAATATTGATTACAACATTTGTACCAGACAACAAACAGGTGAAGTTAAAATAAGCGTGGTAATAAAAACAACATCAAAACTAAAATTAGAAAATCGTGAAAAACTAAAACTAAATAAAATTTAAAAGAAACAAAAAAACCTACAAGTAAAAACTATCTTAAAACTAGAAAAACACTGGTCAAAAATCACTTCTTCTGCAATTCTCTTGTCTGCTCCCGTCAGGGGTTGCCACAGTGGATTATCTTCTTCCATCTCTTTCTGTCCTCGTCATTTTGCTCTGTCACACCCATCACCTGCATGTCCTCTCTCACCACATCCATAAACCTTCTCTTAGGCCTTCCTCTTCTCCTCTTGCCTGGCAGCTCTATCCTTAGCACCCTTCTCCCAATATACCCCTCATCTCTCCTCTGCAGATGTCCAAACCAACACAATCTCGCCTCTCTGACTTTGTCTCCCAACCGTCCCACCTGAGCTGACCCTCTAATGTCCTCATTTCTAATCCTGTCCATCCTCGTCACACCCAATGCAAATCTTAACATCTTTAACTCTGCCACCTCCAGCTCTGCCTCCAACCCATATAACATAGCTGGTCTCACTACCGAGCTGTAGACCTTCCCTTTCACTCTTGCTGGTACCCGTCTGTCACAAATCACTCCTGACACTCTTCTCCACACATTCCACCCTGCCTGCACTCTCTTCTTCACTTCTCTTCCACAATCCCCATTACTCTTGTTTCATAATACGAATCCAAGAAGCTGACAATGTTACCACGTCTCCCCTTTTATATGGAAAATTAGGCCGCTGTGCCAACACACGCCTACACATGTGATCCTGCCTACTGCGTGACTTCACAATGTTGCAGCTCTTCCTGGATCTTGAGAAACATGAGGACATCAAAAAGCTAACAAAATCTACAAAAAAAAGAAAAAAGTGGTAGAAAACAATAAGAGGCAAAAATCAATACAAGTGAGGGAAAGCGGAGATTAAAGATGCAAAAATCATAAAAAAGTAACGAAGACAAAAACAATGCAAGAAATCAGAGACATAAAGACACATGGAATCATGAAGATAAGAAAACAAAAGGAAAATCAAATAGTGGACTGACTTGTACAAGTGTAGAAATGTGGAGGTGGGTGGCCAACTGGTCAAAGTCTCCAAGACTGGGAGTGTGTTATAACTGACCTTGGACCCCAGAGGTTTGTTTTTCTCATTCATGCTGCTGAGTGTTTTTTCCCTCTCCTCCACTGTCAACTGTCCATAGCTCAACAATAATATTAATGGCCAGCTATTGTTTAAGTATCTTGTCTGTTTCTCTTCTCTGTATGTTGATGTGACACTTGATACCACCACTCTACTGCCAAGTTGCTCTTCTGTCCACAGACACGTCATCTGAGGTGCTGGGAGTCTTGAAATCCTCAGAAGGACAGACCCCCTCACCAGACTGGATGGCTAGCACATACTCTACTGTAGAATGACCTGGAGGGGATGGGTGACTTTAACCCCTTGTAGACGATTGTCACGAAATCACTTCAAACCGCTTCTGGCCTGAATGCAGCCGAGGTGGCGTATGTAGCAAATACTATACTGTAGAATGACCTGGAGGTGGTGGGTGACTACTGGCAGAGGTCTCCAGGTGACTTAGTGACCATGGACCCCCCAAGAGGTTTATTTTTACCATTAATTCTGCTAACTGGAGTTTTTGTGTTCCTCTCCTCTGTTATCAACTGTCCATAGCTCAACAATAATATTGATGGAAAGCTATTGCTACTGTTTAAGTATCTTGTCTGTTTCTCTTCTCTGTATGTTGATGTGACACTTGATACTACCGCTCTACTGCCAAGTTGCTCTTCTGTCCACAGACACGTCATCTGAGATGCTGGGAGTCTTGAAATCCTCAGAAGGACAGACCCCCTGACCAGACTGGATGGCTAGCACATACTCTACTGTAGAATGACCTGGAGGGAGTGGGTGACCTTAACCCCTTGTAGACGATTGTCACAAAATCACTTCAAACCGCTTCCGGCCTGAATGCAGCCGAGGTGATGTATGTATCCCGCCAATGCTGGTCGATGCATATTCGATACGTACCAAGGATCGTATTGGAAGCACTGGTCATGCCATCTAGCAGTCTAGGATGAATGTAGCAGAGGTGGCGTATGTAGCAAATACTCTACTGTAGAATGACCTGGAGGTGGTGGGTGACTACTGGCAGAGGTCTCTGAGTGACTTAGTGACCATGGACCATACCCCCCAGAGGTTTATTTTTACCATTAATTCTGCTAACTGGAGTTTTTGAGTTCCTCTCCTCTGTTGTCAACTGTCCATAGCTCAACAATAATATTAATGGCCAGCTATTGTTTAAGTATCGTCTGTTTCTCTTCTCTGTATGTTGCTGTGACACTTGATGCCACCGCTCTACTGCCAAGTTGCTCTTCTGTCCACAGACAAGTCATCTGAGATGCTGGGAGTCTTGAAATCCTCAGAAGAACAGACCCCCTAACCAGACTGGATGGCTAGCACATACTCTACTGTAGAATGACCTGGAGGTGGTGGGTGAATTCTGGCAGAGGTCTCTGGGTGACTTAGTGACCATGGACCATACCCCCCAGAGGTTTATTTTTCCCATTAATTCTGCTAACTGGAGTTTTTGAGTTCCTCTCCTCTGTTGTCAACTGCCCATAGCTCAACAATCAATTCATGGACAGGTGTTATTGGTTTCCATTTATCCTAATTAGTATCTATGTTGTCTTCTGTGAGATTAAACAAATCTGAATTTTTATGTGTCATAATTCTGTATTTAGTAATTTATAAAATCTACACTTGCAGTTTCACCTTAGAACTTGTCACAGCGCTCCATGCCTGCACTAAACTGACTTGATTACTGTTAGGATCCTTTCACGTCACTCAGTCTGAAATTGCTTGGTTTTACAGTGTGTCTTTATTTTTAAGTGTTTATCATGTAATTTGTAAAGTTTGCGATTGTATTTTGCCTGTGAACTGTAACAGCCCTGTGAAAATGCTTTCAGTGTAAAGTGCTACGTAAATGTAGATACAGAAAAGGACATTTGGAGGAGCCTGCTTACAAACTGCAGCATTCAAGCACTGAGGACACACCACTTGCACTTCAGAGCAGGTAATCCACTTGAATCCACTGAGTCTGGCCAGTACGCGGATGGGAGATCAAGCTGGAAAGGTTGGGTTGCTGCTGGAAGAGGTGTTGGTGAGGCCAGCAGGTGGCGCTTGCCCTGTGTCTGGATCCCAATGCTCCAGTGCCATGATGGGAATAATGCTCTGAAAAATGGTATCATGCTTTGGATGAGATGTTAATCCAAGGCCCTGACTCACTGTGGCTACAAAAAGTCGATGTCCTGGCTACATTTGCCACCATGGCCTGGTCATTCTGGCCCCCTAATCATCCCCTGTCCCTTATTAGCCGACTTTCTCTATCACACCTTCATCACCTAATAGCTAATGTCAGATGATTGGCTGCCGTTGCCTTGTCCAGGTGGATATTGAACATTGGTGTTGGTTGAAGTGGCTGTCTATGAAAAGCAGTATAGGAATGTAATTAATTAGTAATTATTAAAATGGGCGTCAGTAACAATAAAAGACCAAAAAAAAAACAAAAGCACAACCTGGTCCCCCTGCCATCCTTTTCCTGGTTAATATAGACTTGTGGTTTCCTACACTGCGGTGGGTTGGCACCCTGCCCGGGACTGGTTCCTGCCATGTGCCCTGTGTTGGCTGGGATTGGCTCCAGCAGACCCCCGTGACCCTGTGTTCGGATTCAGCGGGTTGGAAAATGGATGGATGGATGGTTTCCTACAAGAAGTGGCCTTCATACCCCACCTCAGGGTAACCTCAGGGTTGGAGAGATGACGCTCTTAAGCTCAAAGCGGCCTGTAAAATGGTACTCCGTTCTCAGAATCCCAGCTCTTTGTTGTGGGCAGCAGAATCTGATTTCCTACCAACTGCAGACCCGGAAGAATGGATCTGTCCTCCTTCCCCTCCTACACGATTTCTGGTTTCTCACTGTCACTTCCTCAGAATTCGCCTCCTGTTCACCCACGGCCCATACCGGATGGCTGCTGTCTTCCCACATTGGTGCGCAGTGGAGCTCTCACCTCTGACAGTGTTTGTTTCTCGCTCTCTAGGTGGCCCGAATGCCCCTTGCCTTCTGCCATCCTTTGCCCAGCAGTTCCTTCCCAGCAAGACAGTGCCTTGTAAACAAAACATTATTTCCAAAATACAGCCTTTTAAGAACTGTTGATGTGCCCACAATGTTTTGCAGGAGTAAATGTCATGGAAATTTACAATATTACAAATGCATCCTTAACTGGTAGGCAAACTGGTCATGTAGCCCATACTCAGCAGTCACAAATTTGGCCAGGACAAGACACTGGAGGAAATGGGATCGCGATGGGACAGCAGTTATATTTTGTAGTCACTTATCTTCTGAACTGGGAGGATAAAATGGCGACAGAGAATCCCATTAGAACTTAAGAATATAGGAAATTTGACAATTGAGAGGAAACCATTCTGTCCATCAAGCTCATTTGTTTAATTAAGAGTTAAAACTGTCTGCATATCTCATCCAGATACTTCTTAAAGCATGTCAAATTTTCTCTTTCACTTGAGACTCGGCCACTAGAGCAGGAACAAAGAACGTATGAAGTGTCCCTAAATAAACTCACCTTAATTAAGTAGCAGCACGTACAGTGCATCCAGAAAGTATTCACAGCACATCACTTTTTCCACATTTTGTTATGTTCCAGCCTAATTCCAAAATGGATTAAATTCATTTTTTTCCTCAGAATTCTACACACAACACCCCATAATGACAACATGAAAAAAGTTGTACTTGAGGTTTTTGCAAATTTATAAAAAATAAAACAACTGAGAAATCCCATGTCCATAAGTATTCACAGCCTTTGCTCAATACTTTGTCGATGCCCCTTTGGCAGCAATTCCAGCCTCAAGTCTTGTTGAATATGATGCCACAAGCTTGGCACACCTATCCTTGGCCAGTTTGGCCCATTCCTCTTTGCAGCACCTCTCGAGCTCCATCAGGTTGGATGGGAAGCGTCGGTGCACAGCCATTTTAAGATCTCTCCAGAGATGTTCAATCAGATTCAAGTCTGGGCTCTGGCTGGGCCACTCAAGGACATTCAAAGAGTTGTCCTGAAGCCACTCCTTTGATATCTTGGCTGTGTGCTTAGGGTCGTTGTCCTGCTGAAAGATGAACCGTCGCCCCAGTCTGAGGTCAAGAGCGCTCTGGAGCAGGTTTTCATCCAGGATGTCTCTGTACATTGCTGCAGTCATCTTTCCCTTTATCCTGACTAGTCTCCCAGTCCCTGCCGCTGAAAAACATCCCCACAGCATGATGCTGCCACCACCATGCTTCACTGTAGGGATGGTATTGGCCTGGTGATGAGCGGTGCCTGGTTTCCTCCAAACGTGACGCCTGGCATTCACACCAAAGAGTTCAATCTTTGTCTCATCAGACCAGAGAATTTTCTTTCTCATGGTCTGAGAGACCTTCAGGTGCCTTTTTGGCAAACTCCAGGCGGGCTGCCATGTGCCTTTTACTAAGGAGTGGCTTCCGTCTGGCCACTCTACCATACAGGCCTGATTGGTGGATTGCTGCAGAGATGGTTGTCCTTCTGGAAAGTTCTCCTCTTTCCACAGAAGACCTCTGGAGCTCTGACAGAGTGACCTTCGGGTTCTTGGTCACCTCCCTGACTAAGGCCCTTCTCCCCAGATCGCTCAGTTTAGATGGCTGGCCAGCTCTAGGAAGAGTCCTGGTGGTTTCGAACTTCTTCCTCTTACGGATGATGGAGGCCACTGTGCTCATTGGGATCTTCAAAGCAGAAGAAATGTTTCTGTAACCTTCCCCAGATTTGTGCCTCGAGACAATCCTGTCTCGGAGGTCTACAGACAATTCCTTTGACTTCATGCTTGGTTTGTGCTCTGACATGAACTGTCAACTGTGGGACCTTCTATAGACAGGTGTGTGCCTTTCCAAATCATGTCCAGTCAACTGAATTTACCACAGGTGAACTCCAATGAAGCTGCAGAAACATCTCAAGGATGATCAGGGGAAACAGGAGGCACCTGAGCTCAATTTTGAGCTTCATGGCAAAGGCTGTGAATACTTATGTACATGTGCTTTCTTAGTTTTTTTTATTTTTAATAAATTTGCAAAAATCTCAAGTAAACTTTTTTCAAGTTGTCATTATGGGGTGTTGTGTGTAGAATTCTGAGGAAAAAAATGAATTTAATCCATTTTGGAATAAGGCTGTAACATAACAAAATGTGGAAAAAGTGATGCGCTGTGAATACTTTCCAGATGCACTGTAAGTAAATTCACTTATTCGAGATGAGTATAATTCTCACTTGTCATCTCCTTCAGTATCATAGAGGTGGCCAGGGATATCGAGTCTAAATGGACCGTGTTCAGTTTAAGCAAAAGAAGATTAAGTGTTTAAAATTATGAAGGGAATTAGTCTAGTGGATCGAGACGGTGACTTTAAAATGAGTTCATCAAGAACACGGGGACACTTGTTGGAAACTTGTGAAGGGGAAGTTTCACACAAACATGAGGAAGTTTTTCTTTACACAAAGAATGATAGACACTTGGAATAAGCGACCAAGTAGTGTGGTAGACAGTAAGACTTTGGGGACTTTCAAAACCTGACTTGATGTTATTTAGGAAAAAATAAGTCGACAGGACTGGCGAGCTTTGTTGGGCTGAATGGCCTGTTCTCGTCTAGAGTGTTCTAATGTTCAAGACATCTGCAGTAGAGCCTACTGAAAGGAGTAGTGGCCAGAATGTTGCTAGCGACTGTCATTGCAGAAACTCTACCACACATTGGTGAACATTAGCAGTAAGAGAAGCTGTTAATTTGAAGAAAGAGACCGTCTGTGCAACATTACCAGGACAGACTCCAAATCTGGAAAGGCCACTTGTTCTCGGCAAGGGAGGGTAAATATGGAGAAGTAGAAGGAGCACTTTGAGGAACTCCTGAGCTCATCTGCCCAAAGCACTGCCTGGATTTGGGTGCATCTCTGTGACTGAAGTCGCTGCAGTAGATAAAATGCTCCATATTACCAGAATTGCTGAGGTGGATGAGATCCAAGCAAACATTCTGAAAACACTGAATACTGTGGGGATGTCTGCACAAACAAGTCTCTTCAATGTTACATGACAGGGAGGTTTGGAGCCTTAGGACAGACAGACTAGAGTGAGGGTGTCTATTTAAAAAAAAACGGGGAGCAAAAAGTCGTGATGTAATTGCTGATGGATCACATTCCTAAGCTTTACTGGAAATGCCCATCTATATGTCAGTTAACTGGAAAGGAGAATCCTCCGACTCATTAGAAACTGTACAAACTCTGTTCTGGTCATGAAGGAGTATATTAACTGTTCACACTTGCACAGATATCTGAGGGGTCATGGCAATCTGCTGCTCCTGTGTGTGTGTGTGTGTGTGTGTGTGTGCGTGCTTTGTGAATTTGGAAAAAGCAAAGGGGGTAATGAGGGATTAGGACAATAAATAATAAATCAATGTAGGTGGCAGCAGGTTTGTAGATAGATAGATAGATAGATAGATAGATAGATAGATAGATAGATAGATAGATAGATAGATAGATAGATAGATAGATAGATAGATAGATAGATAGATAAGGCACTATATGATAGATAGATAGATAGATAAGGCACTATATGATAGATAGATAGATAGATAGATAGATAGATAGATAGATAGATAGATAGATAGATAGATAGATAGATAGATAGATAGATAGATAGATAGAAAAGGCACTATATAATAGATAGATAGATAGATAGATAGATAGATAGATAGATAGATAGATAGATAGATAGATAGAT
Organism: Erpetoichthys calabaricus; assembly: GCF_900747795.2. Lineage (NCBI taxonomy): Eukaryota > Metazoa > Chordata > Cladistia > Polypteriformes > Polypteridae > Erpetoichthys > Erpetoichthys calabaricus. Next base: position 242,116,459 of record NC_041398.2, on the reverse strand, counting down.
AGATAGATAGATAGAAAAGGCACTATATAATAGATAGATAGATAGATAGATAGATAGATAGATAGATAGATAGATAGATAGATAGATAGATAGATAGATAGATAGATAGATAGATAGAAAAGGCACTATATTATAGATAGATAGATAAGGCACTATATGATAGATAGATAGATAGATAGATAGATAGATAGATAGATAGATAGATAGATAGATAGATAGATAGATAGATAGATAGATAGATAAGGCACTATATGATAGATAGATAGATAGATAGATAGATAGATAGATAGATAGATAGATAGATAGATAGATAGATAGATAGATAGATAGATAGAAAAGGCACTATATTATAGATAGATAGATAGATAGATAGATAGATAGATAGATAGATAGATAGATAGATAGATAGATAGATAGATAGATAGATAGATAGATAGATAGATAGATAGATAGATAGATAGATAGTGTCACAGGTGGCTGGCGGGGTGACCTCCCTGGTGGCTATGGGGACCACATGTACAGAGCTTTGAAGCTCAACCCTGTAGGGGCCCGTGGTCACCGCCAGGGGGCACCCCAAGCCTAGGGAGCCCTGGGCCACAGCACTTCCGCCACACCCGGAAGTGCTGGGGGGCAGAGGATCAGGGACACCCGGAGTACTTTCGGTTGTGCAGCCGGCACTTCCACCACACTGGGGAGTGCCGACGTAAGATTGTCGGGAGGCACCTGGAGCAGATCCGGGTGATTATAAAAGGGGCCACCTCCCTCCATTCGTGGGCTGGAATTGGGAGGACAAGAAGACAAGGTCTTGGAGGAGAGGTAAGGAGGCGGCCTGAAGGAAGAGGCATTGGATTGTTGGCCTGGACTTTTGTGGACTTTGGGGTGTGTGTTGCAATTATGTAAATATGGAGAAGGAAAATAAACGTATGTTGGGTGATGTAAACATGTCCACCTGTCTGGGTCCGGGCCACGTTCCACAATAGATAGATAGATAGATAGATAGATAGATAGATAGATAGATAGATAGATAGATAGATAGATAGATAGATAGATAGATAGATAGATAGATAGATAGATAGATAGATAGGGGTAATTTGGGTTTTTATAAAAGCTTTTTCAATGAAGATATAAATAGTTAGATAAGTATGTAAATAAATAAATAAATAAGTAAATATGCACAGACACTTTGGTCTGAACACGCACCAGAATGACTACAAAGCAAGAAAATAAAAAAAATAAATCAAAGTTCCGACATGGCCGTCCCAGTCCCAGTCCCAGTCCCAGTCCCAGTCCCAGTCAGAGTGAGGCATTATGCTGTTGGTATTTAAGGATCCCCATCGCATTTCTTGTCAAAATTCTACTTAATGATTTGTTGGCTGAAAGTCCTGAGTGTTGTTGCATCAGAGAGAGGATGTGCAGCGTTGTTCATACTGGCCCTCAGTTTTGTTCGCTATGACCTCCAGGAGGTCCACAGTGTCTGTCCCATAACTGCTTACCCTTTAATGAATGTTGTACCAGATTGTCATAATGGTAGTTAAAGTAATTCTTGAGATGAAGAATTTAATTCACTTAGAATTTTATTTACTTCCTCATCTTTACCTAAGTTCATGTGCTTATGGTAGTGACTAAAAGAATGAGATTATGAGTACAAAACAATAGTAGGTGGAGTGGTGGCTGCGTGAAGGTTGCTGGTTCAAATCCCATTACTGTCAGAAGGTTTCCTACTCCATTCAGCCCTTGAGTAAGGCTATTAACCTGACAATGACTCCTGGGGCGCATTACCATGGCTGACCCTGCACTCTGGCCCCCAAAGGTCATACAGAAGGACATTTTCCCCTTAGGGATTAAGTATTTCAAAGTATATGAAAAAACAGGTGCCAGCCCAGGGTTGCTGGGCTTATTTTCCAAGACAGAGTGAGCACTTTGGCAATATGGCTGAACCTGAAGTAGAATCAGTACTCTTCTGGCCTGAGAGGAGCACCTCAGCATGTAGTTATAATGTCCCTTTGGCTCCTCCTTTGGCTTACTGGGTGAAGACCCAGAGTAGGCCCAGGACATACTGGAGGAATTGTCCTCCTCAAATGGCACGGAAGTTTCCAGGTGTTGGGAGGAAGGGTGGCCTGGTTAGCCCAGTTTAGTGTGTTGCTACTACATCAGGATAACTGGAATGAAAACAATGACGATAATGCTGGAATACTGTCTGGCCGCAGAGAAGTCAGAAGCGAGTCCTGCTGGGTGGCGCTAAGAAGCCATTATATCATTTCAAAACAAATGTACTAAATGTAACGTTTTGATTTAAAATACATATAGTGTGCCATTTTAGAATATACTGTTTTTGGCAAACACTTTCATGTCATATTTGTTTCCACGAAAATATATCCCATCTGGTAACTTATTTGCTATTTTTAGTTTACTGGCATTTAAACAAAAATGTACGCATTCACAAAAAAGCTGTCCAATATTGGATGCTTAAAATCCACCATTAAAAGAAATGTTTTAACATGACATAATTAAATACACAAACAGAAGGCAGCTCTCCACATGAGTTCTTAATGCACAGTGTAAGCACACCAGCCTTCAGCAACATAACAGAAATATAAATTGAGACTGGTGTGGGTTCTGCATTCTGCTGGAAGCAGTTATTATGTGGTGATTATTAAAACAAAAAAATAAAACTTGAAAACAAGTTTGACCAGGTAGTGTGCCATTTTAAAATCACATGAAGTACTATGATGTCCATCCATCCATCCATTGTCTCCCGCTTATCCGAGGTCGGGTCGCAGGGGCAGCAGCTTGAGCAGAGATGCCCAGACTTCCCTCTCCCCGGCCACTTCTTCTAGCTCTTCCGGGAGAATCCCAAGGCGTTCCCAGGCCAGTCGAGAGACATAGTCCCTCCAGCGTGTCCTGGGTCTTCCCCGGGGCCTCCTCCCGTTTAGACGTGCCCGGAAAACCTCACCAGGGAGGCGTCCAGGAGGCATCCTGATCAGATGCCCGAGCTACCTCATCTGACTCCTCTCGATGCGGAGGAGCAGCGGCTCTACTCTGAGCTTCTCCTGGATGACTGAGCTTCTCACCTTATCTTTAAGGGAAAGCCCAGACACCCTGCGGAGGAAACTCATTTCAGCCGCTTGTATTCGCGATCTCGTTCTTTTGGTCACTACCCATAGCTCGTGACCATAGGTGAGGGTAGGAACATAGATCGACTGGTAAATTGAGAGCTTCGCCTTGCGGCTCAGCTCCTTTTTCACCATGACAGACCGATGCAGAGCCCGCATTACTGCAGATGCCGCACCGATCCGCCTGTCGATCTCACGCTCCATTCTTCCCTCACTTGTGAACAAGACCCCGAGATACTTGAACTCCTCCACTTGGGGCAGGATCTCGCTCCCAACCCTGAGAGGGCACTCCACCCTTTTCCGGCTGAGGACCATGGTCTCAGATTTGGAGGTGCTGATTCTCATCCCAGCCGCTTCACACTCGGCTGCGAACCGATCCAGAGAGAGCTGAAGATCACGGCCTGATGAAGCAAATTATTATATTTAATGTTTAATATTTAATCAAGAGGTTCATTGAAAAACCTCATGTGGTGGACGGCCATGTCCCATGCCCGTTTGGGATGCCCCTTCACTATATATTCAGGGGGAGCAGCCCTGTATGGTGCAATACCTCCCCCTGGACGCTGGATGGCTGCCCCCCTTGGGTTGGAGCAGTGCCTCAGCCTCCCGCAGGGCTCTATGGGAAATGGAGTTCTCCACAGCCCTGTTGGGATATGGGGTGGCTGCCAGGAGGCGCTGCATGGGCTTCTGAGCCCAACTGGACAAATCTTCAACCCCACCCAGGAGTGCAACTAGAAGCAGGTGATCAAGCACCTGGAGCACATCCGGGTGGGCCATAAAAGGAGCCAGCAACCACCACTCAAGAGCCGGAGTCGGGAGGAGGAGGACAAAGCTTGGTGGAAGAGAGAAAGGAGTATTGTGTGTCTTGTGCTTGGGACTGTGTTGTGGCGGTGGAGATTACGGGGAAGACGTGCCCCACAGGTGAAGAGAAATAAAAAGTCTTTTATTTTTATATGTGCCTCCCGTGTCCAATCTCAAGCTCGTGCAGAAGGAACTCCCAAGTCCATCTCAGGACGGCGAAGGAGCAGTACAGGAGAAAGCTGGAGCAGAAGTTGCAGAATAACAGCATGAAGGAAGTGTGGGATCGGATGAAGATCATCACTGGCTGCAGCTCGAAGCGGGGTGCCACCATCGAGAGAGAGCAAATCTGATGAACAACTTCTTTAACAGGTTTTACCACCCTAACCCACTCTCACCTCGGAGTACTGCACCCTCCATCCATCCTTCTGCTGATGCCAGCATAGGAGAGAGTTCCCCCCCCCCCCCCACCGACAATTACAGCAGCCCAGGTAAGCAGAGAGCTGAGGAGACTTTGTGCCAGCAAAGAAGTGGGTCCAGATGGAGTATCGCCACGACTGCTGAAGGTCTGTGCGCTGGAGCTGGGGAGTCCTCTACAGCGCATCTTCAACCTGAGCCTGGAACAGGGGAGAGTCCCCAGGCTTTGGAAAACATCTTGCATCACCCCAGTCCCAAAGGTGTCACGTCCTAGTGAGCTGAATGACTTCCGGCCTGTCGCCCTGACATCACATGTGATGAAGACCATGGAGCGGCTGTCTGCTTCACCACCTGAGGCCACAGGTCCGCCACGCCCTCGACCCTCTGCAGTTCGCATACCAGGAGAAGGTGGGAGCAGAAGATGCCATCATCTATATGCTACACCGATCCCTCTCCCACTTGGACAGAGGCAGTGGTGCTGTAAGAATTATGTTTCTGTTTGATTTGTCTTCAATTCTTTTTTGTATAAATTGATCTATTTGTATGGAATGATTACAATCAAATTAATAAATAAATAAAAAAAATAAAAAAGAATTATGTTTATAGACTTCTCTAGCGCCTTCAACACCATCCAACCTCTGCTCCTCAGGGACAAGCTGACAGAGATGGGAGTAGATTCATACCTGGTGGCATGGATCGTGGACTATCTTACAGACAGACCTCAGTATGTGTGTCTCAGGAACTGCAGGTCTGACATTGTGGTCAGAAGCACAGGAGAGCCACAGGGGACTTTACTTTTTCTGGTCCTGTTCAGCCTATATACATCGGACCTCCAAAACAACTCGGGAGTCCTGCCACGTGCAAAAGTTCGCTGACGACACTGCTATCGTGGGCTGCATCAGGAGTGGGCAGGAGGAGGTGTATAGGAACCTAATCAAGTACTTTGTTAAATGGTGCGACTCAAACCACCTACACCTGAACACCAGCAAAACCAAGGAGCTGGTGGTGGATTTTAGGAGACCCAAGTCCCTCATGGACCCCGTGATCATCAGAGGTGACTGTGTGCAGAGGGTGCAGAACTATAAATACCTGGGAGTGCAGCTGAATGATAGATTGGACTGGACTACCAATACTGATGCTCTGTGTAAGAGAGGACAGAGCCGACTATACTTCCTTAGAAGGCTGGCGTCCTTCAACATCTGCAATAAGATGCTGCAGATGTTCTATTAGACGGTTGTGGTGAGCGCCCTCTTCTATGCGGTGGTGTACTGGGGAGGCAGCATAAAGAAGAAGGACGCCTCACGCCTGGACAAGCTGGTGAGGAAGGCAGGCTCTATTGTTGGCATGGAGCTGAACAGTCTGACATCCATGGCAGAGCGACGGGCGCTGAGCAGACTCCTGTCAATCATGGAGAATCCACTGCATCCACTGAACAGGATCATCTCCAGACAGAGGAGCAGCTTCAGCGACAGACTGCTGTCACCGTCCTGCTCCACTGACAGACTGAGGTGATCGTTCCTCCACCACACTATGCGACTCTTCAATTCCACCCGGGGGGGTAAACGTTAACATTATACAAAGTTATTGTCTGTCTGTATACCTGCATTGTTATTACTCTTTTATTTAATATTGTTCTTTATCAGTATACTGCTGCTGGAGTATGGGAATTTCCCCTTGGGATTAATAAAGTCTATCTATCTATCTATCTATCTATCTATCTATCTATCTATCTATCTATCTATCTATCTATCTATCTATCTATCTATCTATCTATCTATCTATGTCAGGTTGGGCGCTTATATAGCGCCTTGTTACACTCTTTATAAAGGCAAAAATAAATAAATAAAAAGTATTCAGCCCAAAAGACTTGGAATCACATTGGATTTCATTTGGCTTTGTTCACATCGATAAACTGAAAACAACTTTGTTGTCAAAATGAAAGCAGATCTCTGCAAAGTGATCTAAATTAATTACAAATATAACAACAACAACATTTCTTTCTATCGCACATTTTCATACAAATGATGGAGCTCAAAGTGCTTTACAGGATGAAGAAAGAGAAAAAAGACAAAATAAATAAGAAAATCTATATGCAATAAATCATCACTGGCGGTGGCACAGTCAGATGCTTTTAGAAATCACAGAACTACTTCAATGGCGTCAGTGGCGTAGCTAGGGGGCGGGCAGAGGGCGGCACATTTTCAGGAGGCGACATTATTGGCCTAAAGGCTCAGTACAATTTGTGTGTAAGCAGCAGGGATCGGAAAAATATCACTCATGAATGAAAAAAGTCAAATTCTCTGATTTTTATCCACAAATGCTTCAAAAATAATTTTCAGACTCGGCAACAGGCACAGCAGTTGAAATTTATGAGGCAATAACAAAAATAAACATAAAATTACTGTACACCAATAATAATTTCTAATTTACAATTTATAATTTTGTTTCATTATCAATCCCAATGCGTTCTTGCTCTGCGCAGAAAACATCCCCACCTGTCACTTGCACACTACACTGGTTCTGGTTAATTATATTAAACTAATAATTAGAGCACGGCTTATCAGTGCATCTATACGATATTCTTGTCTAGTTAATGCTTATAAATAATTATATGTGAAAACTTATTGCTGTTTCTCTATATATGAATAAATCTACGCAAAATTTACCTTAATTTTTCTTTATACGTCATTTTAATTTTCTATTTAAATAGGTTAACATATTTAGATATGTTGGAGGGCGGCACATTGAAGCCACTGCTTGGCGTTCACCGGTCTGGGATTTTAGCTGATTGTAGTCTAAATGTACCTGTAGGTATCTGGATGGTCCAACTTGAGGTGAGTCAGTATGGTGGCTTAACCTACAGTCGTGGCCAAAAGATTTGAGAATGATGCAAATATGAATTTTCACAAAGTTTGCTGCATTAGTTTTTATGATTGGCAATTTGCATCAACTCTAGAATGTTCTGACGAGTAATCAGATGAATTGTAAAGTCCCTTGTTGCCATGAAAATGAACTTCATCCCAAAACACGAATTTCCACTACATGTCTGCCCCACCACAAAAGGACCTGCTGACATCATTTCAGTGGTCCTCTCGTTCACATGGGTGAGAGTGTGGATGAGGACAAGGCTGGAGATCACTCTGTCATGATGATTGAGTTAGAATAGCGAGGTTCAAGTGCTGTGAAGAAGGCTTTAGGGCATCCAAGAAAGCCCAGCAAGCGCCAGGAGCATCTCCTAAAGGTGATTCAGCTGCGGGCACCACCAGTGCAGAGCTTGCTCAGGAATGGCAGCATCCAGGTTTGAGGGAGGCGAAGACTTTTGGAGGATGGCCTGGTGGGTCAAGAAAAACATCAGGGACAGACTGATATTCTGGGATTGGACTGCTGAGGACATCATTTTCTCTGATGAATCCCCTTTCTGATTGAAGAAAATGTGAGTGGCGCTACCATCAGTCCTGTGTCAGGCCAACAGTAAAGCATCCTGAGACCATTCATGTTAGCCAAGGCAGTGGACTCACTCCCAATTTGGCCTAAGAACACAGCCATGACTAAAGAATGGGACCAAAACATCCTGTGAGAGCAACTTCTCCCAACCATCCAAAAACAGTTTGGTGACAAACAATGAGCAATCCAGCATGATGGAGCACTGGACCATAAGGCAAATGTGAGAGCTAAGTGGCTCAGGGAACAAAACATGGACATTTTGGGGTCCATGGCCAGGAAACTCCCCATTGAGAACTTGTGGTCAGTCCTCAAGAGGCAGGTGGACAAACAAAAACCCACCAATTCTGACAAACTCCAAGCATTGATTATCAAGAATGGGCTGCCATCAGTCAGGATTTGGGCCCAGTAGTTGATGGTCAGCATGCCAGGGTGAATTGCAGAGGTCTTGAAAAAGAAAGAAGGGCCAACACTGCAAATATGGACTCTGTGCATAAACTTCATGTCATTGTCAATAAAAGCCTTTGAAACTTCTGAAATGTTTGTAATTCTACTTCAGTGCACCACAGAAACATCTGACACAAAGATCTGAAAACATTGAAGCAGCAAACTTTGTGAAAACCAACACTTGGGTCATTCTATAAATTTTTGGGCACCACTGTACACAATGAAGACAGAAGAACACTCCATGAAAAGCTCAAGTCAGGGAATGGAGTCAAGAAAATATCAAAGTCACAGAATATCTCATGGAGTCTGGTTAAATCAATCACTAAGAAACAGAAAGAGTATGGCACAGCTGTGAGTCAGTATTTAGTAGCTACACCTTTGGTAGGCCTTAAATCTCTGTGTACAGGGCTCTCTTTCTATCAGCTTTGCCATTGTACCCCATTCTTCTTTACAAAAACTGCTCATGGTGACTGTGAGTGAAGAGCCTTTTTAAAAGTCCAGCCATAAATTCTCAAGGGGATTGAGATGTGGAGTCTGACCCGGACACTCCAGGACATCCACGCTGTTGATTAGAAGCCATTCCTGTGTAGCACGGCTTTATTTTTGGAGTCGTTGTCTTGCTGGAAAACAAATCATCCAAGGCACAGGTTTCTTGCAGACTACCTCAGGTATAACCCATAATCTGCTGCATTGATTTCAATGTCAGAAGCCTTCCTGGGACTGCTGCAGAGAAGTATCCCCACAGGATGATGCTGCCACTGCCAGGCTTCATGATGGATTTGATAATGTAAAGTGTAACGTACCATTTATTCAAATGGACAAAAAAGCTCAGCTTTGGTCTCATCAAACCATAGCACCTTCTTCCAGTTGACGTCTCATGAGCCTCACGGGCAAACTCTAGTGAAGATGTCATGTGTGTGTATTTTCTCTCTGCCACTCTCCCATAAAGCAACCTGGACAACAGCTGTCTAAGAAAAAACTCTCAAATCTTAGCCACTGCAGCTGGCAACTCCTTCAGAGTTCTCGGTGTTCTCTTGGAGAGCTGCCTCGTTCGTTTTCATCTTGTACTGGTCACTCACTTTTTAGGGATGGCCTGTTCTTGGCAGATTTACAGCTGCACCATACTCTTTCCATTTCTTAATAATTAATTTAACTGGACTCCAGGGAATATTCCGTGACTTAGATATTTGCTTGTCTCCATTCTCTGACTTGAGTTTTTCACGGAGAGTGTTGTTTTGTCTTCATTTGGTAGTTTAGGTCCGGGGTTCTCAATGTCAGTCCTGGGGGACCCCCTATGGCTGCAGGTTTATGTCCCAACCAGCTTCTGTTTTTAATTGTAATCCTGGGCTAGTTAATCCATCCATCCATCCATGTTCCAACCCGCTGAATCCGAACACAGGGTCACGGGGGTCTGCTGGATTCAATCCCAGCCAACCCAGGGCACAAGGCAGGAACCAATCCTGGGCAGGGTGCCAACCCACCGCAGGAGGGCTAGTTAAGTGAACTGTTATTGCCCAGATTCTGTGTTTTGGAATAATATATAAATTAGAAAACTAAGTTTGGTAAAATATATATATGTATAAATATATATATATATGTATCTTAATACATAATTCGCCTGCCTCCTCACTCACTCACTCACTCACGTCCGTCCAAAGCCGAATGCGCATGCCTTCTGCACAGCTGCCCGAAAAACCTTACGAGACCGACATCGCAGCAGGTGGCGGATTTACAGTCGCGAAAATTCAAAGAGAAAGGCAACTTCGAACAACATCCAACCCCAAAATCGCGGGAGGCGGCGGATTTACGGCTGCAAAAATTCAAAGAGAAAGGCGACTTCGATTAAAGCTCTAGAGGCCTGAAAGGCGATTTCGACTACAGCTCCAGGCCTAATTACGCATTCTGATTCAATTACGCATTCATTCAATACACCTATATCAGGTTTGTCCATATTGTACTGGAACATTCATCATTCAATATTATACTATAGGCCTGGAAAATTCATCAACTAACAGTACAAGCCTGTACAGTAACGAGTAAAGCGGACTACAATCATTACAAAACAACTTCTTCGTTACTTATCATTTGTTCTTCATACACTGCTAACACAAACTCGTGCCCGTTTCATCTTACGTTGTCGAAACAGGCTCTTTGTCTAGTATCTATATATATATATATATATATATATATATATATATATATATATATATATATATATATATATATATTGTGGCGGACGGCCGGGGCCCATCCAGCTGGGCCATCCCTTCACTATATATTCAGGGGGTTGCAGCCCAGGACAGTGCAATACCTCCCCCTGGACGCTGGATGGCCACCCCCTGGGATGGAGCGGTGCCGCAGCCTCCCGCAGGGCTCCATGGGGATGGAGTTCTCCACAGCCCTGTTGGGTTCCGCAGGCGCCGCCAGGGGGTGCTGCAGCAGAAGCTGCTGGACAGAACCTTCTGGGCATTAGTTTCGCCACGCCAGGAAGTGCAGCCGGATGTCGGCAATCAAACACATGGAGCACCAATAAAAGGGGCCAGCAACCACCACTCAATGGCCAGAGTCGGGTGAAAGGAAGACAAAGCTTGGTGCGGAGTGGTGGTGGAAGAAGAAGAGAGTGTTTTGTGGTGGTGATTTGCTTAAGTACTGTGCTTGGGACTGTGTTGTGGCTGGAGGGATTACGGGGAAGACGTGACTTTCAGCTGAAGAAAAATAAAAGTTTATTTATTATCTGTGTCGGGTCTGGGCCCAGTATAGCGCCTTTCTTTATATATATATATATATATATATATATATATATATATATATATTATATATATATATATATAATTATATATATATATATATATATAGATATATATATATATAATTATATATAGGGTGGCACGGTGGCGCAGTGGGTAGTGCTGCTGCCTTGCAGTTGGGAGATCTGGGGACCTGGGTTCACTTCCTGGGTCCTCCCTGCGTGGAGTTTGCATGTTCTCCCCGTGTCTGCGTGGGTTTCCTCCCACAGTCCAAAGACATGCAGGTTAGGTGGATTGGTGATTCTAAATTGGCCCTAGTGCGTGCTTGGTGTGTGGGTGTGTTTGTGTGTGTCCTGCGGTGGGTTGGCACCCTGCCCGGGATTGGTTCCTGCCTTGTGCCCTGTGTTGGCTGGGATTGGCTCCAGCAGACCCCCGTGACCCTGTGTTCGGATTCAGCAGGTTGGAAAATAGATGGATGGATGGATATATATATATATATATATATATATATATATATATATATATATATATATATATACTAGGAGTCTGTCCCCTGTTAGCTTTGCTCACCAACCCCATGCCACTCACGTATGGAGAAGCGGATGTACAATTTAAACAGATTACTTTCATGGGAATTGTTACATATGCATAATAGAAATAACTATTTTGCATTTCAACGAGTAATTAACCAGAGTAAAAAATAGTATAACGTAATAACATGTTGCGTTAGAGGTATTTGTTGCGTTATACATTTTTGTTCTGTTTGGCTTTGAAATTAACATGCAATTACTTTTTAAACTTACACTTTTACTGTAAAACTTCAGTAAAAATAATTTTCTGAATTACTTTTCATCAATATCGCACTGAGGTTTGATTCTGTGTTTGGACTTTCATCGTGACAATGCAACGTATAACTACCCGTGAGAGAATTTCATTTCTTCCTCTCTAATAAATAAACCGACTATTTTGAATGTTTGTCCCTGTGACTTGTTAATTGTCTTTACAAAAGCTATTCTAACAGGAAACTGTAAACGTTTTAATACGAATGGCATATCAAGATCTCCTTTGCTGTCTAATGTTAGATGTACTACATTACCGTTCTTGTCGCCTGTTAATATTTTACATGTCAGAAATGTTTGACCAAATTTCAATACGACTAATCTTGTCCTATTGCATAGCCCATCATTCAGACATAAATTACAAAATAACATTACAATACGTCCTTCTTTCAACAGTAATTTGGCTAATGTTAACGGTTGTAGATATTCTTCATGATATTGTAAATTTATGTTTTCATCTTCCGCACCATCACCACCGACTGTTTCAGCAGACTCTATCGATACGCGGTTAACCAATTTGCTGTGTAACCGATCAACAATTTTTGCATAAATTCATTTGATTTCATCGTTTCTCAGTGCTAGGATTGCCTGTGTATTTATTTCTTCTGTTGATAACCCTTGGTGATGAAATTCATCAATAAGATTTGGACATAATACGTCTTCTTTAATTGGGAACTTAAAGTGAGGAAAACGTAAAAATTTATAAGAGCTGAGCGTGCAGGAACTGTGTCTGCCAAAAGCATTCATATGAATGAGAGGTGAGAGTACCATGTGCGGGCGTGGGCCGTGAACCAGAAATGGTGGAGAGAAGGGCGGGACTTGAAAAAATCTCACGGCAATAGTCTCAACTCACAGGCCATGAAAAAAATCTCTTCAAAAAAGTCTTGTTTCATCCCAGGATTTTTTTATATAATAGATTTTATTTTCTTCGATAGCATCTTAAATAAGAATGAGAAAAGCATTCACACCAATGAGAGATGAGAGGACCGCGGGCGTGGGCCGTGAACCGGAAATGCTGGAGAGGAGGGCAGGACTTGAAAAAATCTCATAGCAATAGTCTCATCTCGTCTTAAGATTTTCTTTTATAATAGAGAGATATATTAAAAATGTATTAAGCAGTTATATGGGAATAATGTATTTTTTATTCTTTTTAACAATATTTTCATCTTGATGTTCATTCTATTTTTCCAGGTATTCTAAGTGTTTAATTAATCCATTGTTTTCTAATTAGTGGGTCTGACGCTAAAGTAGTTGCAGCCTTTCCCGATTTAGTGTCATTTGCCTGGGTGTCTGCTCTGCTCGTTTTTAATTGTCGTTAACATAGAATGAAGGGAGCAGACTGCACAGAGAAAGGGGGATATAAAATGAAAGCAACAAAAGTGAGTTAAGTATTTAAATCTATAGCAAAAGCAGAAATATTTCTAAATGTCTTATAAATGTAAACATCATGCCTCTCTGGTTTCTTAATATAGAATAAGATAGATAGATAGATAGATAGATAGATAGATAGATAGATAGATAGATAGACGTGAAAGGCACTATATGATAGATAGACGTGAAAGGCACTATATGATAGATTGATACTTTATTAATCCCCAAGGGGAAATTCACATACTCCAGCAGCAGCATACTGATAAAAAACAATATTAATTAAAGCAGTGTTTCCCAAACTCGGTCCTGGGGACCCCCTGTAGCTGCAGGTTTTTGTTCCAACCAGATTCCTAATCAGTGACAACACCTGATAGCACTGATCTAATTAATTAGCGGGTATTCTTTTTCTTTTATTCTACATTCAAAAAAGCACAGCAGCATGATTTTTACATTTATAAGACATGTAGAAATATTTCTGCTTTTGCTTAACTCTCTTCTGTTGATTTCATTTTATTTTGCCCTTTCTCTGTGCAGTTTTTCCCCTTCGTTGTATCTTATTAATGACAATTAAAAATGAGCAGATCAGACACCCTGGCAAACAACTCTGAATAATCAAAGGCTGCAATACTTTAGCATCAGACCCACTAATTAGTAAATAACGGATTAATTAAACAATTAGAAGACCTAGAAAAGTAGAATGAAAATCAATATGAAAATAATGTTAAAAAGAAAAATTACATTATTCCCATATAACTGCTTGGTACATTTTAATATAATATATATATATTTTTTTTACCAAACATAGTTTTCTAATTTCTAGATTGTTTCCAAAACACAGAAGCCCAGGAGTCCAATTAAAAACAGAAGCTGGTTGGAACAAAAACCTGCAGCGACAGGGGGGCCACAGGACCGAGGTTGGGAAACACTGAATTAAAGAGTAATAAAAACACAGTGTAAGTTAAAAAAATGCAAGGTGGAGAGTGCCAGGCAGGTATAACAGACAATAACTTTGTATAATGTTAACGTTTACCCCCCCGGGTGGAATTGAAGAGTCGCATAGTTTGGGGGAGGAACGATCTCCTCAGTCTGTCAGTGGAGCAGGATGGTGACAGCAGTCTGTCGCTGAAGCTGCTCCTCTGTCTGGAGATGATCCTGTTCAGTGGATGCAGTGGATTCTCCATGATTGACAGGAGTCTGCTCAGCGCCCATCGCTCTGCCACAGATGTCAGACTGTCCAGCTCCATGCCTACAATAGAGCCTGCCTTCCTCACCAGTTTGTCCAGGCGTGAGGCATCCCTCTTCTTTATGCTGCCTCCCCAGCACACCATCGCGTAGAAGAGGGCGCTCGCCACAACCGTCTGATAGAACATCTGTAGCATCTTATTGCAGATGTTGAAGGACGCCAGCCTTCTAAGGAAGTATATAAGTATAAGAGAAGAGAAACAAACTACCAGCTAATTAATTGAGATCAGTGTTATCAGGCGTTGTCACTGATTATGAATCTGGTTGAAGCAAAAACCTGAAGCCACAGTGAGCCCCCTTTGAGAACCCCTGGGTTAGACCACCATACTGACTCTCCAGAAATTGGACCTTCCAGATACCTACAATCAGTTGAAATCCCAGACAGGCGAACTTTGTGACTTCTAAAACCAACTGACTGCACCGGTGATGATCTAGGTGTGCCACATTAAGGCTAAATCATTATGCGATCGATTATTTTGTGTTTTTATTTGTAATGAATTTAGAACAAGTTGCAGAGATCCATTTTCACTCTTTTTTGAATCTTGTTTGGTTGATCAGCGTCAAAAAAGCCAAATTAAACTCACTGGGATTGAATCTTGCATACATTCAAGAAGGTGAAAACGTTTATATAGACATTGAATGAATAAAACAGATTTGGCCTCAGTAGCAAATTAGCGTGAGGTCTCTGAGCCTCTTCTAGCAGCACTGGATACAATAAGACAATCGTGTTTGTTAAATTCCTCCATCTGACCATCCATTTTCTTAAACTGCTTATCTAGGGCTGAGTCTCTGGGAAGTCTGAGCCCAGGCTGGCACACATCAGGCACAAGGCAGGAATAACTCCTGGACAGGGTGGACACACACACACACACACACACACGCACGCTAGCGCCAATTTAGCAACTCCAGTATACTTAAAATTGCATGTCTTTGGACTATGGGAGGAAACTGGAGCGACTGTTAGTTACATTTTTAAAGAAATCAACATAACGTTCTCAAACCTGATCAATCCAATTCAGGGTTGCAGACAGCTGGAGGCCTCTCTTAACAGCACCGGGCACACGGCAGCAAGCAATCCAAAACTGTACTTGCAAAACTCTATTTAAGTTTGTATGTGTCACAAAATTTCACTGATAAATGTTTTCTCACACAGTTTATTTCTATACAAGTGTGAACATCTCAAGTAGGTCTGTAATTACATTTGCTTTTTCAAGGTGGCTTTCAGACTCTGGCTGTGCTCTCATATCCATCGCTGATCACTTTAGATCTGATACGAAAATGTGCATTCAAGCTGTGAAGCCTACAGGCTAATGGATGAGAAAATCAGTAACAAGTCAGTTATTTCACACTATCTCCTGGGAAGAAAATCACTCGGTGTTAAACAGACATTTGGCACTTCCAGGCATTTAATAAAATGGTTTTGGGGTTAGGCTTCATTAAATAGAAGGCATTCTCATGTGTGCAGAACGTGGTGACCAGCTAATGTGAGATGTGTGACTTTATTTTACAAGCACACTTTAAACAAAAAAACTAAAACAAAGTTATAGCCAAGTGAATTGAGAATGACTTGTAATGCAGGAGTTGACTACAAATCTCTTCTTCTTTCGGCTGCTCCCGTTAGGTGTCGCCACCTCATCTTTTTCCATCTCTTCATGTCCTCTCTCGCCACATCCATAAACCTTCTCTTAGGCCTTCCTCTTCTCCTCTTGCCTGGCAGCTCTATCCTTAGCATCCTTCTCCTAATATACTCAGCCTGTCTCCTCTGCACATGTCCAAACCAACACAATCTCGCCTCTCTGACTTTGTCTCCCAACCGTCCAACCTGAGCTGACCCTCTGATGTCCTCATTTCTAATCCTGTCCATCCTTGTCACACCCAATGTGAATCTTAGCATCTTTAACTCTGCCACCTCCAGCTCTGTCTACAACATAGACTCCCTGAAGACTTCTTCTTCTGGCTGCTCCCGTTACGTGTCGCCACCGTGGATCATCTTTTTTTATCTCTTCATGTCCTCTCTCACCACATCCATAAACCTTCTCTTAGGCCTTCCTCTTCTCGTCTTGCCTGGCAGCTCTATCCTTAGCACCCTTCTCCTAATATACTCAGCCTGTCTCCTCTGCCACTGTCCAAACCAATGACTACAAATCTCTCTTGTGGGAGATGGCCGGCTGTTTATCCCGGCCAGCACCCCCAGGCCGCTAGATGGAGCCCTCCCTGTAGCATGGGAGTGCCCCAAAGACCAGCAGGGAATTATGGACAATGGAGTTTTTATTCCCAACCCTGCTGGACACCGTGGGGCCCACCAGAGGACGCTGCAGGGAGGCTCAAGGACTTATGCATGCCCTATAACCCAGAAGCACGTCATGATCATATGACCAGAAGGAACGACGTGTTTCCGGGTTGAAGAAAAGGACTTTTAATCTGACCCGCAAGTGATAAGAACTCATGGACTGCTGGGCTGGAGCCACTTCCGGGTCGGAGAGTATAAAAGGACTATGGGAGAGCCCAGACGCTGAGCTGAGCTGGGAGGAAGGGTGGCAATGCACCTGGGAGAGGAGGATTGGTTTGATTATTGATTATTGGATAAATAATAGTATTGTATGTGTAGTGTGGAGTGGAGGGTGCTTAGTGCACATTATTATAAAAAAAATAATAATTATAGTTTTACCTGGTGTTTGGAGTGGTATCTGAGGGTTCAAGGGAGCTCTAGCGCCCCCTACTGCTACACTCTATATATAAAATCTGTCTGTCTGTCTGCTTTTCATGACAGAACTACTTGATGGATTTAGATCGGGTTTTTTCTAGAATTTGCTTGATCTTTCTGGTTGATTTTGCGACTTCTCTCATCGCGCTATCATTAGAACATTAGAACACTCTAGATGAGAACAGGCCATTCAGCCCAACAAAACTCACCAGTCCTGTCCACTTATTTCTTCCAAAAAACATCAAGTCGAGTTTTGAAAGTCTCTAAAGTCTTACTGTCTTCCACACTACTTGGTCACTTATTCCAAGTGTCTATCATTCTTTGTGTAAAGAAAAACTTCCTCATGTTTGTGCGAAATTTACCCTTAACAAGTTTCCAACTGTGTCAGCGTGTTCTTCATGAACTCATTTTAAAGTCACCGTCTCGATCCACTGGACTAATTCCCTTCATAATTTGAAACATTTCACTCAGGTCTCCTCTTAATCTTCTTTTCCTTAAACTGTAAAGGCTCAGCTCTTTTAATTTTTCCTCATAACTCATCCCCTGTAGCCCTGAATCAGCAGAGTTGCTCTTCTCTGGACCATTTCTAGTGCTAATATGTCCTTTTTGTAGCCTGGAGACCAAAACTACACCCAGGACTCCAGATGAGGCCTCACCAGTGTGTTATAAAGCTTGAGCAGAACCTCCTGTGACTTGTACTCCACACATCAAGGCACTATATAACCTGACATTCTGTTAGCCGTCTTAATGGCTTAGGAACACTGTCGGGAAGTTGATAGCTTAGAGTCCTCTACGAGTCGTAAGTCCTTCTCATAAGGTGAACTCTCGATTTTCAGACCTCCCATTGTGTATTCAGACCTCACATTTTTACTTCCTATATGTAATAATTCACATTTACTGACATTACATTTTCTTCTGTTTAGACTGTAAAGGCTCAGCTCTTTTAATTTTTCCTCATAACTCATCCCCTGTAGCCCTGAATCAGCAGAGTTGCTCTTCTCTAGACCTTTTCTAGTGCTGATATGTCCTTTTTGTAGCCTGGAGACCCAAACTGTACCCAGGACTCCAGATGAGGCCTCACCAGTGTGTTATAAAGCTTGAGCAGAACCTCCTGTGACTTGTACTCCACACATCAAGGTGCTATATAACCTGACATTCGGTTAGCCTTCTTAATGGCTTCTGAACACTGTCTGGCAGTTGATAGCTTAGAGTCCACTACGACTCCTAAATTCTTCTTATAAGGGGGTCTTTCAATTTTCAGACTTCCCAATGTGTATTCAAACCTTCCATTTTTACCTCCTATGTGTAATACTTTACATTTAATTAAAATACATTTTCTTTTGCTTAAACTGTAAAGGCTCAGCTCTTTTCATCTTTCCTCATAACTCATCCCCTGTAGCCCTGAATCAGCTGAGTCGCTCTTCTCTGGACTTTCTCCTATGCTTCTATGTCCTTTTTGTAGACCAAAACTGCCCACCGTACTCCAGCTGAAGCCTCACCAGTGTGTTATAAAGCCTGAGCAGAACCCCCTGTGACTTGTACTCCACACATCAAGGCGCTATATAACCTGACATTCCGTTAGCCTTCTGAATGGCTTCTGAACACTGTCGGGAAGCCGATAGCTTAGAGTCCACTATGACTCCTATCATGGTTCACTTGCGGTACCGATGTATTTGCGCAAATCCGAGAGAGATGCAGCGGGACGAGGGGAGGGGAGCAGGGCCTTCCTCAGTCATGCACCAGACTCAGGACTTGTTCCTTAACTCCGAATGAGAGAACTACTTAACGGATTTAGATCGGGTTGTTTTCTAGAATTTGCTTGAACTTTCCGGTTGATTTTGCAACTTCTCTCAACGCGCTAAGTGCCGCAGTTCGCTTGCGGTACCGATGTATTCATGCAAATCCAAGAGAGTGGCTGTGGGCCGAGAGCGGGGGGGGGCGGGGCCTTCCTCATTCACTCGCCAGCCATCTGTTTGAGTCGCTCTATCTGTCGCCACGTGTTGGAGCGCACCCTGCCTAGCCGCTTAGCTAGCAATACCTGTTTGTTGAACAGACATTATCACCTACAGATTGTTAAGGAGTAATGTCTGACATTGTTGAGAGAAAGAGAGATCAGAGCTATGTGTGTTTTAGATGGTAGCTGCTGATTGGCAGAGATATCACGGCCATGTGCTTTTCTTCCCATGCGGGGAACGCTTTCCCGTCAGAGCTGAACACGATCAGATACAGTGCCAGTGTCTATTGATTTTTAAAGTTTGTCCTGTTTCATTTCTAGGTGGGTGCAGCCACGGGGTACAGCTTGTTAATAAATTAATGAATTAATTAAACTTGTGAAACTTAATATACATAACTATTGTGACACTGGCTTGTTAATATTTCGCCATATGTTTTCCATTCATCTTGCAGCAGAGAGGCATAAATGTGGATGAAAGCCAAATTTCTTTGAATGCTGTTTCATGACACTCTCTTGCATGTTGTAATCGTTCTAGTTAGCCAATAAAAGGAGCCATTTTCCTTAACTTCTCACCACATCCATAATGGCTAACACGGTACAACACCCTAGTACTACAGTCCATCCAGAAAGTATTCACAGCGCATCACTTTTTCCACATTTTGTTATGTTGCAGCCTTATTCCAAAATGGATTAAATTCATTTTTTTCCTCAGAATTCTACACACAACACCCCATAATGACAACGTGAAAAAAGCTTACTTGAGGTTTTTGCAAATTTATTAAAAATAAAAAAACTGAGAAATCACATGTACATAAGTATTCACAGCCTTTGCTCAATACTTTGTCAATGCCCCTTTGGCAGCAATTCCAGCCTCAAGTCTTGTTGAATATGATGCCACAAGCTTGGCACACCTATCCTTGGCCAGTTTTGCCCATTCCTCTTTGCAGCACCTCTCAAGCTCCATCAGGTTGGATGGGAAGCGTCGGTGCACAGCCATTTTAAGATCTCTCCAGAGATGTTCAATCGGATTCAAGTCTGGGCTCTCGCTGGGCCACTCAAGGACATTCACAGAGTTGTCCTGAAGCCACTCCTTTGATATCTTGGCTGTGTGCTTAGGGTCGTTGTCCTGCTGAAAGATGACCCGTCGCCCCAGTCTGAGGTCAAGAGCGCTGTGGAGCAGGTTTTCATCCAGGATGTCTCTGTACATTGCTGCAGTCATCTTTCCCTTTATCATGACTAGTCTCCCAGTCCCTGCTGCTGAGAAACATCCCCACAGCATGATGCTGCCACCACCATGCTTCACTGTAGGGATGGTGCCAGGTTTCCTCCAAACGTGACACCTGGCATTCACACCAAAGAGTTCAATCTTTGTCTCAACAGACCAGAGAATTTTCTATCTCATGGTCTGAGAGTCCTTCAGGTGCTTTTTGGCAAACTCCAGGCGGGCTGCCATGTGCCTTTTACTAAGGAGTGGCTTCCGTCTGGCCACTCTACCATATAGGCCTGATTGGTGGATTGCTGCAGAGATGGTTGTCCTTCTGGAAAGTTCTCCTCTCTCCACAGAGGACCTCTGGAGCTCTGACAGAGTGACCATCAGGTTCTTGGTCACCTCCCTGACTAAGGCCCTTCTCCTCCGATTGCTCAGTTTAGATGGCCGGCCAGCTCTAGGAAAAGTCCTGGTGGTTTCGAACTTCTTCTACTTACGGATGATGGAGGCCACTGTGCTCATTGGGACCTTCAAAGCAGCAGAAATTTTTCTGTAACCTTACCCAGATTTGTGCCTCGAGACAATCCTGTCTCGGAGGTCTACAGACAATTCCTTTGACTTCATGCTTGGTTTGTGCTCTGACATGAACTGTCAACTGTGGGACCTTCTATAGACAGGTGTGTGCCTTTCCAAATCATGTCCAGTCAACTGAATTTACCACAGGTGGACTCCAATGAAGCTGCAGAAACATCTCAGGGATGATCAGGGGAAACAGGATGGACCTGAGCTCAATTTCGAGCTTCATGGCAAAGGCTGTGAATACTTATGTACATGTGCTTTCTCAATTTTTTTTATTTTCAATAAATTTGCAAAAACCTCAAGTAAACTTTTTTCACGTTGTCATTATGGGGTGTTGTGTGTAGAATTCTGAGGAAAAAAAAGAATTTAATCCATTTTGGAATAAGGCTGTAACATAACAAAATGTGGAAAAAGTGATGCGCTGGGAATACTTTCCGGATGCACTGTACATGACACTCTCTAGAAACTGTAGATGTAACTTTCTGCCAGCTTTTGTCATTTTTGTGCAATCAATACATCAATTAATTTTGTTACAGTAATGCTTTTCACAGCTACGTTCATCCGTCACAAGAAGCACATCACAATTCAGAAAAAAAATCATTGAACGTACAATCAAAGGTGTGGAGTGGATGTAAGAAAAGAAGGAGATGGCATGACTACGTCAGGTCAGGTTTATTTCTGTTGAAATCTAATCTGTGGGCAATGGCTTAGGCAGGCTGTCAATGAGAATCTCTGGTGAGTTTAGCACCTCAGGACAGATTAAAAGGAAAGAGACAAAGAAGGCAATTAAGGAGTACGCTGATAAGTGATCATAAAAGGAAGAGACAAGGATCGAGATAGCCAGCAAAGAGAAATGGACTTTCTAGAATTTCCTTACCTGGATTACTGAGCATGCATCGAGACAGATAAACATGAAGAGAACGGGCAAGTGCCAGTGCTAAAGATGAGCAAAATTTTCACACACACACACATATTTATGCTATTTTTGAGTATTGCTGTGATTAATAATGAAAATTAAAAGAAGATAATAATAAATGTAGATGTAATAAATGTCGTTTGACACTCTCTCCTCACACAGACACACTGCTGTGCCCAAGAGGTCATTAAAGGCCTGAATCTTTGGTTTTTATCAGCACCCTCACAAGCCCAGACCCTCGGACTCCTCACTCAGTCTCTCAAGAGCCCCGATCAGAGCCTCCATCGACTCCGTGAAGATCACAGCATCGTCAGCAAAGTCAAGATCAGTGAATCTCTCTTCACCAACAGATGCCGCCCAGCCACTGGACCCAATGTCCCCACCTCAACACCCGGTCCATGCAAGCATTGAAGAGAGTTAGGAGCAGAACACACCTCTGACAGACCCCAAAATCAACTGGGAAAAACACAGACGGTCTGCACAGCACTCATAGTACCAGAGTACAGGCCAGCCATGATATCTAGCAACTTCGGGGGCTCCTACAAAGTCTCTGGATGTCCCACAGGGCAGCTCAATCAACTAAGTTGAATATTTTACGAAAATTGACAAAGGCTGCAAAGAAACTCTGCCAATATTCGCTTTGCTGCTGCTTACAAGTATATACAGTGCAATTCTGAGGAAAAAAATGAATTTAATCCATTTTGGAATAAGGCTGTAACATAACAAAATGTGCAAAAAGTGATGCGCTGTGAATACTTTCCGGATGCACTGTAAGGATGGTATGATACTGCAGTACTGAGTACTGCTACCTTAAGGTTCAAGTATCCTGGTTTCAAATCATGTGCTTTATCATTCTCCCCTTGCAAACTCCACACAGTCAAGATCCTAATGCAAACTCTTCTGAAACTGCTAGAACAGATTAAACAGAATAATAAGTGTAGTTAATTCATTCTACTTACCTAAATATTTATATCCTTCCTCTCCATCCACAATAGGATTAAGCCATGTTGACTGATGCAGGGTTCTTCTCAAACACCTTGCTGCTGCCGGTGGGTACAGAGTAAATGCCAGTTCCACTGCTTGCTGTTTTTTAACTGCCTCAGCTGCTTTGCCAAATGTACCTGTAAAATTAAAATAAAAAAAAAAATTAATGTACTGAGACAACAAGTTTTTAGGCAAATTGGAATCTTCAATGGTGCTGCACTTTTATAATGACAGGTGAGCTAAAAGCTAACTACTATCATATATACTCACTGTAGCTGCAAAAATATAAGGTGTCATCAGGCACGGGTAAGACACGTGTCAAAAGAATTCACAGAGTCCAAGAGTTTGTTTTTAAAGGTTTTATAGTGAAAGTTAAAAGTGAATACAGTAATCCACACAAGAATAAAAGAAAATATAGTTACACACATAGAATAAAAGGCAAAAAAAAGGGAAAAATGAATCTTCTATAAACTTAGCTTTTCTTGAAAGACTTTAGTATTTTTATACTTAAAGGTTCTTAATTTCTTCTTTCCTACTTAAAGGTTCTTAATTTCTTTTTCTGTACGCTTTACGTACGGCACAACACATACATTAAGTGCTGTTAAGTGCATATTTACTTCACGCACTCTAAAGGCTCGTAAGCCGGTTGGCACATAGGCAAGTGCCCAGGCACGGTGACGTGCGATCACGGTTAAAAACTGTATGCCTCTACACCATATACAAGGCAAGGCTGACACTAACTCATTGGAGAATAATGTTTACTCCAAGCTATTAGAAATGGCAAGAACATACCAAAATGATTCTAATCACGGGGGTTATAGGAACTTTCCATAGTTTATGCATTGTCATCTAATAAACATTCATGAATCTTATAGAACAAGGAAAATGGCTCTTACACTCACGTATAAGCTGGGTCTTGAAACCCAAAAAATTGATCATAAAATCAGACCCCGACTTGAATGCACGTTCAAAAATGCAACGCTTAATTTTTTATTGTTATTTTTTTTTTACATGTTCTTGCTTCCTCCAATCTCGAACCAGTTTCTCAGACGCATCGAATTTTGTTGAAGCAGCCACTTCAACGACTTTTCATTTCAAACCAGCTTCATATTTTCTTCTGATCGAACGCTCCATCGTAGATATGTGCACCCACATAGAAAAATAAAGGCCGTGTGCGCCGTGGTGACTCACCCAGGTAGGTGTTAGCGTATCGTAATCGCTTGGACCAATAGCGTGAGTTTTCCACATTCGACTTATATGACTGACATTATAAAATACCAGAAATTATACTGTAAAATCAAGCCCTGACTTATCCGCAGGATAACTTATCTGTGAGTATATACGGTACATATATTCAAAGAGAATCATAAGCATTTATGAAAATAAGTATTACCGCATGTACTCGTGTATAAGTATGGTCTTGAAACCCAAAAAATCGATCATAAAAATCAGACCCCGACTTATACGCCTGTTCAAAAATGACACTTAAATTTTTTTTTACAGTTTCTTAGGCATATCCAATTTTGTTGCAGCAGTGTAGTTACCGATTTCTTTCGCCACTTCAACGACTTTTCATTTCAAACCAGCTTCATATTTTCTTCTGATTGAATGCTCCATCATAGATAAGGGATGCTCTTACGATAAATGTGTATGAGGGTGTGAGATACAAAAAACACTAATCAGTGCAAACGTCGCTTTGGAATAGTGCGGATCTTACCGTGTGGTCACGTAGACACAATAGAGAGAGACAGAGAGAGGTGAGGAGCACACGCTGATACAGCGCACTGCTACACTCACATAGGCCGTGTGCTCCGTGGTGACTCTCTCAGGTGGGCGTTAGCATATCGTAATCTCTTGGACCAATAGGGTGAGTTTTCCACATTCGACGTATACGAGCGACAATATAAAATACCAGAAATTATACGGTAAAATCAAGTCCTGACTTACTTATCTGCGAGTATATACGGTAGCTCTCAGGGTCTCAGAGATGTAAATTCTCCTTATGTTCAGGTGTTAGGCACAGCTTTGCTAATTTTTGTTTGTCTATTTGTTCATCCATCCATCCATCCTCTTCCGCTTATCCGAGGTCGGGTCGCGGGGGCAGCAGCTTGAGCAGAGATGCCCAGACTTCCCTCTCCCCGGCCACTTCTTCTAGCTCTTCCGGGAGAATCCCAAGGCGTTCCCAGGCCAGCTGAGAGACATAGTCCCTCCAGCGTGTCCTGGGTCTTCCCCGGGGCCTCCTCCCGGTTAGACGTGCTCAGAACACCTCACCAGGGAGGCGTCCAGGAGGCATCCTGATCAGATGCCCGAGCCACCTCATCTGACTCCTCTCGATGCGGAGGAGCAGCGGCTCTACTCTGAGCCCCTCCCGGATGACTGAGCTTCTCACCCTATCTTTAAGGGAGAGCCCAGACACCCTGCGGAGAAAACTCATTTCAGCTGCTTGTATTCGAGATCTTGTTCTTTCGGTCACTACCCATAGCTCATGACCATAGGTGAGGGTAGGAACATAGATCGACTGGTAAATTGAGAGCTTCGCCTTGCGGCTCAGCTCCTTTTTCACCATGACAGACCGATGCAGAGCCCGCATCACTGCGGATGCCGCACCGATCCGCATGTCGATCTCACGCTCCATTCTTCCCTCACTCGTGAACAAGACCCCGAGATATTTGAACTCCTCCACTTGGGGAAGGATCTCGCTACCAACCCTGAGAGGGCACTCCAACCCTTTCCGGCTGAGGACCATGGTCTCGGATTTGGAGGTGCTGATTCCCATCCCAGCCGCTTCACACTCAGCTGCGAACCGATCCAGAGAGAGCTGAAGATCACGGCCTGATGAAGCAAACAGGACAACATCATCTGCAAAAAGCAGTGACCCAATCCTGAGTCCACCAAACCGGACCCCCTCAACGTCCTGGCTGCGCCTAGAAATTCTGTCCATAAAAGTTATGAACAGAATTGGTGACAAAGGGCAGCCCTGGCGGAGTCCAACTCTCACTGGAAACGGGTTCGACTTACTGCCGGCAATGTGGACCAAGCTCTGGCACCGATCATACAGGGACTGAACAGCCCTTATCAGGGGGGCCGGTACCCCATGCTCTCGGAGTACCCCCCCACAGGATTCCCCGAGGGACACGGTCGAATGCCTTTTCCAAGTCCACAATACACATGTGGACTGGTTGGGCAAACTCCCATGCACCCTCCAGGACCCTGCTAAGGGTGTAGAGTTGGTCCACTGTTCTGCGACCAGGACGAAAACCACACTGTTCCTCCTGAATCCGAGGCTCGACTATCCGACGGACCCTCCTCTCCAGGACCCCCGAATAGACTTTTCCAGGGAGGCTGAGGAGTGTGATCCCTCTGTAGTTGGAACACACCCTCCGGTCCCCTTTCTTAAAGAGGGGGACCACCACCCTGGTCTGCCAATCTAGAGGCACTGTCCCTGATGTCCATGTCTGTTTGTTAAAGTTGATTTTTACTAAGTCAAGTACAAAGTGCAAACACTCTACAGGTTTTCTAATTTCTGTATATTTTTTCTCTAAACTGTGTGCATAACTGGTTTAACAATATGCTATTTAATTCATAATAGTCACTTTACTGGGCCTTCCCATTTTCTCATTATACCACACTATAGCAAATTCAGTTTTAAAAAACTGAATAAACCAACAGTAAGTTTCTTCAAAACACTTTGTAAAACATAAGCCACGCTGTTGTGCTTTGTTTTCAGTTTCCAATTTCAGTTCTCTAGCCAGGTGAGACACATCTGGACTGAACACGGACTGGCACCCAGTCCAGGGATTATTTCAGCCTTCAGGCTTCAGCTTCTCCGTACCGTACGGCTGAAGAGAAATAAAGAAAGTTTGTTAATTTTACCTGCGGTGGGTTGGCACCCTGCCCGGGATTGGTTCCTGCCTTGTGCCCTGTGTTGGCTGGGATTGGCTCCAGCAGACCCCTGTGACCCTGTGTTCGGATTCAGCGGGTTGGAAAATGGATGGATGGATGGATGGATGTTTATTTTACATGTGCCTCTGCGTCAGTCTGTGCCGGGTCGGGCGCTATACAGCACCTTATTACAGACTCTAAATCATAATGACACAACTCAGACACGACGGTGCAGTAGGTGCTCGGTTTTACTATTAAACATGACATTGCATTTCAGGACATTTTCTTCATTAGATTCACCATTACTTTGAAACTTTTGTCAAGGCGATGGACAGAAACGGTGATGCTGTTCAGCATTTAAGAAATAAGTTTGGTCTCGAGAAAAGTGAAGCCAAAATTTAAGGAAGGTGTTTTTGTTGGCCCTGAAATCCGTAAACTGATGCTTGACGAGGAGTTCAAAAGGAAACTGAAGCCCACTGAATCAGCACCCACATTCGTGCGGGTTGTCCAGAATTTTCTTGGCAGTCACAGAGCAGAGAATAACGCTGAGCTTGTGGAGAACCTGCTGAAAATGTATCAGCTTACGGGAAGAAGACGCATTTTTTACATTCTCATCTCGACTTTTTTCCACCAAATCTAGGTGATGTCAGCAATGAGCATGGGGAAAGATTTCATCAAGATATAAAGGTGATGGAAAAATGATATCAGGGAAAAATCACTCTGAGCATTAGAACATTAGAACACTCTAGACGAGAACAGGCCATTCAGCCCAACAAGGCTCACCAGTCCTATCCACTTATTTCTTCCAAAAAAACATTTGATTTGAAAGTCCCTAAAGTCTTACTGTCTACCACACTACTTGGTCGCTTATCTCAAGTGTCTATCGTTCTTTGTGTAAAGAAAAACTTCATGTTTGTGCGAAATTTCCCCTTCACAAGTTTCCAACTGTGTCCCTGTGTTCTTGATGAACTCATTTTAAAGTCACCGTCTCGGTCCACTGGACTAGTTCCCTTCATAATTTTAAACACTTCACTCAGGTCTCCTCTTAATGTTCTTTTCCATAAACTGTAAAGGCTCAGCTCTTTTCATTTTTCCTCATAACTCATCCCCTGTAGCCCTGAATCAGCCAAGTTGCTCTTCTCTGGACTTTCTCCTGTGCTTCTATGTCCTTTTTGTAGACCAAAACTGCCCACCGTACTCCAGCTGAGGCCTCACCAGTGTGTTATAAAGCCTGAGCAGAACCTCCTGTGACTTGTACTCCACACATCAAGGTGCTATATAACCTGACATTCTCTTAGCCTTCTTAATGGCTTCTGCACACTGTTGGGAAGTCGATAGCTTAGAGTCCACTATGACTCCTATCATGGTTCACTTGCGGTACCTCCCCCGTAGCTCTGAATCAGCCTAGTCGCTCTTCTCTGGACCTTTTCTTGTGCTGTTATGTCCTTATTGTAGCCTGGAGACCCAAACTGCCCACAGTACTCCAGATGAGGCCTCACCAGTGTGTTATAAAGCTTGAGCAGAACCTCCTGTAACTTGTACTCCACACATCAAGGCACTATATAACCTGACATTCTGTTAGCCTTCTTAATGGCTTTTGAAGACTGTATGGCAGTCGATAGCATAGAGTCCATTATGACTCCTAACTCCTTCTCGTAAGGTGGACTCTTGATTTTCTCACCGCCCATTGTGTATTCAAACTCACATTTTTACTTCCTATGTGTAATTCTTTACATTTACTGACATTAAATTTTATCTGCCACAAATCTGCCCAAGGCTGTCTGCTGTCCAAGTCCTTCTGTGATGATATAATGGTATCGGCTTCTCATTAAGAAAGTGATTAGAGTGAAATTGGTTGGAGTTTGAAGCCCCAGTTTAGCTGGTCATCTATTGGCTCGTTTCATGTCTCAATTCTGTTTGGCCATCATTTAATGAAGAAAGGAATAAATTCAGAGGGCCGAATCCTTAAAAACAGGGCTACTAAAATGAAGGGAAAACGAATTTAATTAGCAGTGGAAACCAGTCACTGATTAGGAAAAGGGTCTGAATGAAAACCTGCAGCCACTGCGGTCATCCAGGCCCAGAGTTCGACACCCCTGCCTTAGACGGACCAGCAGCAGTGAGCACATCACACCCATCCTGCTTCGCCTTCACTGGCTCCCTGTGTCTTACAGGATTGAATATAAAATTCTATTAATGACCAACAAAGCCTTTAGATAGATAGATAGATAGATAGATAGATAGATAGATAGATAGATAGATAGATAGATAGATAGATAGATAGATAGATAGATAGATAGATAGATAGATAGATAGATAGATAGATGTGAAAGGCACTATATAATAGATAGATAGATAGATAGATAGATAGATAGATAGATAGATAGATAGATAGATAGATAGATAGATAGATAGATAGATAGATACTTTATTAATCCCAAGGGGAAATTCACATTCTCCAGCAGCATACTGATACAATAAACAATATTAAATTAAAGATTGATAATAATGCAGGTAAAAAACAGACAATAACTTTGTATAATGTTAAATGTTAACGTTTACCCCCCCGGGTGGAATTGAAGAGTCGCATAGTTTGGGGGAGGAACGATCTCCTCAGTCTGTCAGTGGAGCAGGACAGTGACAGCAGTCTGTCGCTGAAGCTGCTCCTCTGTCTGGAGATGATCCTGTTCAGTGGATGCAGTGGTTTCTCCATGATTGACAGGAGTCTGCTCAGTGCCCGTCGCTCTGCCACAGTTTAATGTCCTCGCACCAGACTACATCAGTGACCTTCTCCATCACTATGCTCCTGTTCGCCTAATAAGGTCCTCTGATTCTGGTAATCTTGTTGTGCCCCACACTAAGAGCGCCCTCTTCTACGCGATGGTGTGCCGGGGAGGCAGCATAAAGAAGAAGGACGCCTCACGCCTGGACAAACTGGTGAGGAAGGCAGGCTCTATTGTTGGCATGGAGCTGAACAGTTTAACATCTGTGGCAGAGCGAAGGGCACTCAACAGGCTCCTATCAATTATGGAGAATCCACTGCATCCACTGAACAGGATCATCTCCAGACAGAGGAGCAGCTTCAGTGACAGATTGCTGTCACTGTCCTGCTCCACTGACAGACTGAGGAGATCGTTCCTCCCCCAAACTATGCGACTCTTCAATTCCACCCAGGGGGGTAAACGTTAACATTTAACATTATACAAAGTTATTGTCTGTTTTTCACCTGCATTATTATCATTCTTTAATTTAATATTATTTATTGTATCAGTATGCTGCTGCTGGAGAATGTGAATTTCCCATTGGGATTAATAAAGTATCTATCTATCTATCTATCTATCTATCTATCTATCTATCTATCTATCTATCTATCTATCTATCTATCTATCTATCTATCTTTCTTTCTTTCAGTTTATCTCTCTGTCCAGGTGCTCAGGATAATTTGTGTGTCTGTTATATCACAAATGAGGTTATTTTTTTAGGTTTTTCTTTTAGTATTGAATTTAGTATTTCACTCTGGTTTATTGTCCTTTATTCTATTTAATGCTTTGTTATCTGTTTCATTGTTCTATTCAGGTAAACATTTGTATCCAATGTTACATATACCCTGCTGTTTTTTCTAAGACTCTGTGAAGCTCCTTCAGCATGGGAAAGGCACTATATAAATAAAATGTATTATTATTATCCAACCCGCTATATCCTAACTACAGGGTCACGGGGGGTCTGCTGGAGCCAATCCCAGCCAACACAGGGCACAAGGCAGGAAACAAACCACGGGGAGTGTGCCAACCCACCGTAGGACACACACAAACACATCCACACACCAAGCACACACTAGGGCCAATTTAGAATCACCAATCCACCTAACCTGCATGTCTTTGGACTGTGGGAGGAAACCTACGCAGACACGGGGAGAACATGCAAACTCCATGCAGGGAGGACCCGGGAAGCGAACCACAGATCCCCAGGTCTCCCAACAAGTGATGAGGCCAGAACAAAAACACCTAGACAATTTAGACAAAAATTCACCAAACAAGAGAGTCTTCGGACGCTTCTTAAACACATTGAGAGACACTCGTTAAAGCTGCCAGGAGCTACAATGAAAAGAGTCTGGACTGAGATTTGAATTCCACACAAAGGTGGCATCATCAGGCGCTGCTGCTGCTGATCGATAGACCAGAGTGGTCGAGAAGGAGCACAGGACCTCACAAGTGTCTTCATATACAGTACTCTGTAGGTGAGCATCAAGGATTTGAACTTAATATGTGTCACCACAGGGAGCCAATGGACTGATCTGGAAAGAGGAGTGACATGTTCCCACCTTGGCTGATTGAACATCACATGCGCCACTGCCTTTTGCATCATCTGCAGCAGCTTACTGACGCAGGCCGGTACTCCTGCCAGCAGAGAGTTGCTGTGCTACAGATGTGACAAGACCAAAGCCTGGACGGGGAGTTGTGCTGCATACTGATACGGTCTGATCTTGCGGATGTTAATCAGAGTGAATCTGCAAAACCGAGAGTCCATAACCACATGCACCTTGAAGGACAGCTGGCCATCAATCACAATCCCAAGTACTGCGTACTGCATACTGACTGGGCGGGTGTCAGATAGAAAATGATCCAAGCTGAACAGAGATGAATGAGACAGACTTTCAGATTTTTGCAAAAATTATATTAGAGAAGTTTAATCATTTAATTCATTTTAACACTAAATATGGCCTTATCATAAATGCTGTTTTATTTGGTGATAGTCTTGACTGTGTTGCAAACATTTAATTTCATATTGAATTATGTTCTTCTTTTTCTTTTTGGCGTGTGTTTTATTAATAGTTGCCATGAATGGACTGGCAATCCCAGCTGAGATGGATCCTGCTCCTAGTAAAATGGATGGTCTCTGCCAGGAGGCTGGCATCAAGGGCCAGTGTGACAGAAGCCTACAGTAGGTCTGGTATTTTGGCAGGGTACAAATGAGGTACCGCCTCACGTGTTCAAATCATTCCTCAAAGCAGCTCCCATCTGCACACCTGCAGGGAAAAAGGGAAGTGGTGGTTCCACAGGGCTGCCCTGTTTGGAATAGTACAGGTCCTATAAGGTGGGCAGACTGGCACCAATGATATTTTCGGCAGACCTGACTATTCATTGTGGCCCTTTTTGTCACTGATCCAAACCACACTGTGTGGCCACGTCTGGAGGTGTTGTCCAGAGAGGGCGTCTGAGTGGCAGAGATGTCGGGGCAGCACCCCCAGACCTGTTAATTATATTTCCACAGGGGGGAGCCGTGGATCTAAGGATGCCAACTCCCTATCCTGGAGAGGACCGGCCCTTGCGGTACAGGGCTTATCTAAGAGAGGGACAATGTGGCGGGCGACCGGGTCCCATGCCCGGCCGGGATGCCCCTTCTACTTATGTTCTGAGGGAGCAGCCATGGGCTTCTCAGTACCTCCCCCAGGACGCTTGGTGGCAGGCTCCCTGGCTGATGGTGCCTCAGTTTCCCGCAGGGTTCCATGGGAGATCTGGGGTGGCCACCAGGGGGTGCTGCATGGATCCCCCTCAACCCCCCCCACCCCAGCCACAACACAGTCCCAAGTACTAAGCACAACACAAATCACAACCCTTCTTCTGGCACCACTACCCCTCCCAGGCAACCTCATCCTCTTCCTCCCGATTTTGGCCTTGAGTGGTGGTTGCCAGTCCTTTAAATAGCCCATCCAGAAGTACTCCAGGTGCTTGATCACCTGTTCCTGGCTGCACTTCCAGGCGGGGCTGTAGAGTTGTCTTGTATCACCCCCTGGCGGCCACCCCCAGATCCCCACAGGGTTGTGGAGAACTCCATCTCCCATGGAACCCTGCAGGAAACTGAGGCACCATCACAAGTGTCCCGGGGGAGGTACTGAGGAGCCCATGGCTGCTCCCCCAGAACATAAGTTGAAGGGGCGTCCCGGCCGAGCATGGGACCCGGTCACCCACCACAACTGTTATGGATGAGCTGACTCAATGACTGTCGTGTAGAACTGAATCAGCAGC
The DNA here is from genome assembly GCF_900747795.2 of Erpetoichthys calabaricus. Taxonomy (NCBI): domain Eukaryota; kingdom Metazoa; phylum Chordata; class Cladistia; order Polypteriformes; family Polypteridae; genus Erpetoichthys; species Erpetoichthys calabaricus. Next base: position 242,083,792 of record NC_041398.2, on the reverse strand, counting down.
TCCATTTGAGGGTTGAACTTCCTCAGCTGTCGCTGGACGTACATTCACTGTTGTGTCTTTTTATGATGGATCCTACATTGGTCTCCCATTCAGATTATGGTTCCTAGAAACATGAGGGTTTCCACAACTGTCACAGCAATATTAAGTATGGAGACATGGGGATAATATTGTGAGACATCTCCAAAAGTCCACTGTCATCTCCACAATTCTGAAAGGTGATGCAAAAGGCACCATGTCTGTTATGGGAACTGCAGTTCTCCCTTTACTACATCATTATTAGGTGCCAAGTTAAATGAAATCTAACCAATGCCAATATGGCCTCGAGCTCCTCCTAACGCAAACATGCATTTGTATTCCACAAGCTTGTAATGATTAATTCTGATTTAATAAAGAAAAACAAACAAGTTATGTTTCCATTCAGACTTGAGTTAAGTTAGAATATTAAAAGAGAACCAACATTAACACAGCTCCTATTTAGGCATGTTAGTGGAATAATCAGATTTAAAAAGAAAGCAGCCTCTGCCTGAGATGCAGGGAATTAGTATGAAGGCCGAGTAGAAACGGATAATCAGTGCAACTTTGATATCGTAGCCTCAGGGTGCACCTTAATATCCCATGTGCAATACGGGCACACTCCTGGCATTAAGGCAGGCTGTTAGTTATATTTTTAGACCATTCAGCTAGTATTCAAGGAAAATGGATGCTGAATCTATGACTTTTCTGATTTCCTTTCAATTTTAATATGAAAACTAAGAACAGAAAAAGTCTAAACCTTTCATTCCGAGTAACTCACTGTAAAAGGAGACCATACTGTCATTTACTATGACAGCAATGACTGGGCAAGAAAGGCCAGTTTGCTTCTGTGCTGTCACATAGTGGACAGGAGGTCTGGTGGCATCTTGCATACTCACCCTGGCATTACCTCCACTCTTAGCCAGTCATCTCAAGCATATGTAGATAGATAGATAGATAGATAGATAGATAGATAGATAGATAGATAGATAGATAGATAGATAGATAGATAGATAGATAGATAGATAGATAGATAAGGCACTATATGATAGATAGATAGATAGATAGATAGATAGATAGATAGATAGATAGATAGATAGATAGATAGATAGATAGATAGATAGATAAGGCACTATATGATAGATAGATAGATAGATAGATAGATAGATAGATAGATAGATAGATAGATAGATAGATAGATAGATAGAGTTAGGTTCATAAATATTTGGACAGAGACAACTTTTATCTAATTTTGGTTCTGTACATTACCACAATGAATTTTAAATGAAACAACTCCGATGCAGTTGAAGTGCAGACTTTCAGCTTTAATTTAGTGGGGTGAACAAAACGATTGTATAAAAATGTGAGGCAACTAAAGCATTTTTGTTAACACAATCCCTTCATATCAGGGGCTCAAAAGTAATTGGACAAATGAAATAACTGGAAATCAAATGTTCATTTCTATAACTTGGTTGAAAACCCTTTGCTGGCAATGACAGCCTGAAGTCTTGAACTCCTGGACATCACCAGATGTTGGGTTTCCTCCTTTTTAATGCTCTGCCAGGCCTTTACTGCAGCGGCTTTCAGTTGCTGTTTGTTTGTGGGCCTTTCTGTCTGAAGTTTAGTCTTCAACAAGTGAAATGCCTGCTCAGTTGGGTTAAGATCAGGTGACTGACTTGGCCATTCAAGAATTTTCCACTTCTTTGCTTTAATAAACTCCTGGGTTGCTTTGCTGTATGTTTTGGGTCATTGTCCATCTGTATCATGAATCAATTTGACTGCTGTATTTAGCTGGATTTGAGCAGACAGTATGTCTCTGAACACCTCGGCTGCTTCTGTCCTGTGTCACATCATCAATAAACACGAGTGTCCCAGTGCCACTGGCAGCCATCACACTGCCTCCACCGTGTTTTACAGATGATGTGCTATGCTTTGGATAATGAGCTGTTCCACACCTTCTCCATACTTTTTTCTTTCCATCATTCTGGTAGAGGTTGATCTTGGTTTCATCTGTCCAAAGAATGTTTTTCCAGAACTGTTCTGGCTTTTTTAGATGTTCTTTAGCAAAGTCCAATCTAGCCTTTCTATTCTTGAGGCTTATGAGTGGCTTGCACCTTGCAGTGCACCCTCTGTATTTACTTTCATGCAGTCTTCTCTTTATGGTAGACTTGGATATCGATACGCCCGCCTACCCCCTGGAGAGTGTTGTTCACTTGGTTGGCTGTTGTGAAGGGGTTTCTCTTCACCATGGAAATGATTCTGCGATCATCCACCACTGTTGTCTTCCGTGGACGTCCAGGTCTTTTTGCCTTGCCGAGTTCACCAGTGCTTGCTTTCTTTCTCAGGATGTACCAAACTGTAGATTTTGCCACTCGTAATATTGTAGCAATTTCTCGGATGGGTTTTTTCTGTTTTCGCAGCTTAAGGATGGCTTCTTTCACCTGCAAGGAGAGCTCCTTTGACCGCATGTTGTCTGTTCACAGCAAAATCTTCCACATGCAAGCACCACACCTCAAATCAACTCCAGGCCTTTTATCTGCTTAATTGATAATGACATAACGACGGACTTGACCACACCTGCCCATGAAATAGCCTTTGAGTCAATTGTCCAATTACTTTTGAGCCCCTGAAATGAAGGGATTGTGTTCAAAAAATGCTTTAATTACCTCACATTTTTATGCAGTCGTTTTGTTCACCCCACTAAATTAAAGCTGAAAGTCTGCACTTCAACTGCATCGGAGTTGTTTCATTTCAAATTCATTGTGGTAATGTACAGAACCAAAATGAGAAAAGTTGTCTCTGTCCAAATATTTATGGACCTAACTGTATGTGAGATAGAATGCCTAGAGGGGGCTGGGTGGTCTCGTGGCCTCGGACCCCCTGCAGATTTTATTTTTTCTCCAGCCGTCTGGAGTTTTTTTTTGTTTTTTCTGTCCTGCCTGACCATCGGACCTTACTTTTATTCTATGTTAATTAGTGTTCTCTTATTTTAATTATTTATTTTGTCTTTTTTCTCTTTCTTCATCATGTAAAGCACTTTGAGCGACATTATTTATATGAAAATGTGCTACAGAAATAAATGTTGTTGTTGTTGTAGCTGAGATCTCACTGAGGAGTTTCTAGGGTCAGAATGGGCAAAATGTTGACACAAGATGAGGTAACAATAGCAAGTGTAATAACATTAACTTATTTGGGATTACACCTGAAAGCTTTGCACTTTGCAGTCCTACACTTGACCCTGGTGGAGAGGAATCTCTGTATTGTTAAATTTTCTGAACCCAGTTTTTCCTTTACATTCTCATAGGGAACCTTAGACTACTCCAGATTCTGGTGTATCACAGGGCATACCCATGCATTCACCCAAACAATCCCACATTTCATAAATGTAGCTTCCAATTAGTACAGCTTCAGAAAGTGGTAGGAAGATGGTTTACTTGGAGAACGAATGGCCACTCAAACACAAAGTAGGGAGCAAATGTGGTTGAGAAGTCAGTTCATCACAGGGTTGACTCACACACACACATACCCACACACATAGGGCCTTCATAAAACTGTTGAAAAGGATATGTTTTTGGATTGGGACAAGATTCCTTAGAAAAAATCCACATGAGGCTACCGAGAAAATACAAAACTCCTTAACATGGCTTTCTCATAACTTCATCTTAGTGTAACCCTGATATTCTGGATATGCATTGAAATATCATTCTCATTCGTAGTGGCTCCGATATCCGTACTCACCCCTATTTTCTCTGCTGTTCTTTTTCCGGTTTTCTGTGTTGTCGATCTTCCCCCCCCCCCCCCCACCACCTAATCAAAGCACCGTGATGTCCCTCCATTGATGGATTGAAGGCCAGAGGTCCACATGACCGTCATCATCATCATCATCAAGTTCTTCCATGTGAAGCCTGAACACCATGAGGACTGCTTGAGATCATTTATGTGAGGTAGAATGCCTAGAGGGGGCTGGGTGGTCTCATGGTCTCAGACCCCCAGATTTTTTGGTTTTTTTTCTGTCCTCCCTGACCATCGCACTTTACTTTTATTCTATGTTAATTATCCATCAATCCATTATCCACCCTGCAATATCCTAACTACAGGGTCACAGGGGTCTGCTGGAGCCAATCCCATCCAATTTAGGGCACAAGGCAGGAACTCCGGGCAGGGTGCCAGCCCACCGCAGGGCACACCCACACACCAAGCACACACACACGGGACAATTTCAGATCGCCAATGCACCTAACCTGCATGTCTTTGGACTGTGGAAGGAAACCCACGCAGACACGGGGAGAACATGCAAACTCCACGCTGGGAGGACCCAAGAAGTGAACCACAGGTCTCCTTACTGCTAAGCAGCAGCGGTACCACTGCGCCACTGTGCCACCCCTGGCACTAATCAGTCCATTTTAATTTTAAGGCACATTTTAAGGCCCTTCTATGTTAATTAGTATTGCCTAATTTTATTTTTTTCTCTTTTTTCATCCTGTAAAGCACTTTAAGATACATATTTTGTATGAAAATGTGCTCTATAAATAAATGTTATTGTTGTAAAGTCCTGCCAGGGTAGTAACTTCAGACAAGTTCTGTCGGATGCCCAAACTATCCCACTGCACTGCACAGGGACAACACCATTACAATCATATTCCAGTTTCTTTGGCTATAATTCTTGAAAAGTGCTTTCCACAAAAAATATCTTTCTAAATATAAGAATTACAAAATCAACAGAAAAACTTCTTCTATCCATCTGTGGCGTGATGCATTATTAAATAAGACATATGATGTTGTTTTTGCAATAACTTATAGAAATGACTCATACATGTTGAAAAGAAGGGCTGAAGTTGAGCAACATCTTAATACGATATGATATGGAAAAGAGAAAGTGCTCATATAAAGAAAATACTTATTATATAGATTTTTATTTATTTTGTTAACTGATTTCAAACTATACCCAGAATGAATGCTAAAAGTAACGACCGTCCATGCACTGCATTTTGTTTATAAACTGCCCAAAAAAAATTCAAGGACCACTTTGAAAACCCATCAGATCTCTAATGCTGGCTCTCTCTACTGCTATGGACTGATATGGTGATGTGTGAGGAACGAAAGGATGGCAAGGAAAATGATCAAGCGACAGAGGGACACCCCGAAAATCAAAGGGAAACAATGATGTGGCAGGCAGGCAGGCAGGCGAGTCCATTTGGCCAAAATGTCATTGCAGCAACTCCAAATCGTACTCAGTAGTTTGTATGCCCCAATGCCTGACAGCATCCTAATGAGATGACGGATGTTGTCCTGGGGGATCTCCTCCCAGATCTGGACCAGGGCATCACTGAGCTCCTGGATAGGCTGAGGTGTCAGATGGACCCAAACATAATGTCCGACCCAGAGGTGTTCTATTGGATTGAGGTCAGGCGAGTGAGTGTGGGGCAGTTAATAGTTCATCCTCTCGCCACATGAGGTTGGGCATTGTCGTACACCAGGAGCCACTGCACCAGCATAGGGTCTGACAGTGGGTCCAAGGATTTCATCCTGATACCTAATAGCAGTTCTGCAGTGCTGTTGTCTAGCCTGTAGAGGTCTGTGTGTCCCTCCATAGATATGCCGCCCCAGATATACCATCACTGACCCACCACCAAACCGGCCATGCTGAACGATGTTACAGGCAGCATAACGTTCTCCACAGCTTCTCCAGACCCATTCATGTCTGTCACATGTGCTCAGTGTGAACCTGTAATCATCTGTGAAAAGCACAGGGCGCCAACGGTGGACCTGCCAATTCTGGTATTCTATGGCAAATGCCAATCGGGCTCCACGGTGCCCACTAGAGGACATCAGGCCCTCAGGCCACCCTCATGAAGTCTGTTTCTGATTGTTTGGTCAGAGACATTCACACCACTGGCCTGCCTACTGGAGATCATTTTGTAGGCTCTGGCAGTGATCATCTTGTTCCTCCTTGGCCAAAGGAGCAGATACCGGTTGGTCCTGCTGATGGGTTAAAGACCTTCTATGAGGGGCCCTGTCCAGCTCTCCTAGAGGAACTGCCTGTCTGTCTCCTGGAATCTCCTCCATGCCCTTGAGACTGTGCTGGGAGACACAGCAAACCTTCTGGCAATGCCACGTATTGATGTGCCAACCTGGAGAAGCTAGAGTACCTGTGCCACCTCTGTAGGGTCCAGGTATGGCCTCATGCTACCAGTGGTGACAATGACCGTAGCCAAATGCAAAATGAGAAATGGGAAAAATGTCAGCAGCCTCCCTCCACCTGTGAAACCATTCATTCCTGTTTTGGGAGTCGTCTCATTGTTGCCCCTCTAGTGCACCAAAGCACCTGAAACTGATGAACAAGCCCCTCTGCTACTTCACTGACCAGATCAGTAGCCCACAAGTGTTATTGATTTGATGCTGTACTCGGATTAAAAAGTGGTCTTTTAATTTTTCTGAGCAGTTCATATTGTAAAGGAAAACCTGGGTGAGACCAAATCACAGCACATATCAGATGATTCTAGATAGGATACAATCTGTACAGTTTTCTAGGACTGGACACAATGCAGAAAGCTGTCTGATTGGTCAGAAGTTGAGTCTCAAAATAATGTAAAGATCCCTAAAAGAAACTGTTCTAGGAATATTAGAATAAGAGAAGGACAGTGGGCACTTTAAGTGATAAACTAAGAACTCCCCAAGCTGACATGAGGCCACCTGGTGTTCCTGCAGTCCTAAAAGGACCTGGAACTTCCCAAAGTGGTCCAGAAAATTTACCTTGAAGTTGTTCTTGGATGGGGCTTACAATCTCCTTGTAGACACATTGTCAACATGTTTGGACTAAGGGGTGCAGTAAGACGCAAAAGCTCAACTGGTAGGTGGGAGACAGGAATAGGAGTTAAGGAAAGAGTGTCCATTTATGGTTCATCTTGAGTAAGTGAGCTAGTGTCAGCCATGATAGTACGGGACAAATTTCTCATTTACTGCTCCTTTGTACTATTTTACCTCTTTTGAATTTACCTATCCATTCATCCATCCATTTTCCAACCCGCTGAATCCAAACACAGGGTCACGGGGGTCTGCTGGAGCCAATCCCAGCCAACACGGGGCACAAGGCAGGGAACCAATCCCGGGCAGGGTCCCAACCCACTGCAGGACACACACAAACACACCCACACACCAAGCACACACACTAGGGTCAATTTAGAATCGCCAATCCACCTAACCTGCATGTCTTTGGACTGTGGGAGGAAACCCACGCAGACACGGGGAGAACATGCAAACACCACGCAGGGAGGACCCGGGAAGAATCTCCTTACTGCGAGGCAGCAGCGCTACCACTCCACCACCATGCCACCCCTAGTATGAATGTATGATGTGTATTTGTTAGTATGAACGGCTGTTAAGTAGCCTTTTGACCCACAAACCCTAGTAATAGATGATTAGAACATTAGAACACTCTAGACGAGAACTGACCATTCAGCCCAACAAAGCTCACCAGTCCTATCCACTTATTTCTTCCAAAAAAACATCAAGTCGAGTTTAGAAAGTCCCCAACATCTTACTGTCTACCACACTACTTGGTTGCTTATTCCAAGTGTCTATCGTTCTTTGTGTAAAGAAAAACTTCCTAACGTTTGTGCGAAATTTACACTTAACAAGTTTACAACTGTGTCCCCATGTTCTCGATGAACTCATTTTAAAGATCACCGTCTTGATCCACTGCACTAATTCACTTCATTATGTTAAACACCTCACTCAGGTCTCCTCTTAATCTCATTGTGTTTAAACTGTAAAGGCTCAGCTCTTTTAATCTTTCCTCATAACTCAACCCCTGTAGCCTTGAATCAGCCAAGTCGCTCTTCTCTGGACCTTCTCTAGTGCTGTTATGTCCTTTTTGGAGACCGAAACCATACCCAGTACTCCAGATGAGGCCTCACCAGTGTGTCATAAAGCTCATCAGTCCTGTCTACTAAACTCCTCTGAAATTACATCAAGTTGAGTTCTGAAAGTCCCTAAAGTCCTCCTGTCCACCCCACTACTTGGTCATTTATTCCATGTGTCTGTGATTCTTTGTGTCAAGAATAATTTCCTAATATTTGTGCCTAGTTTACCCTTAACAAGTTTCCAACTGTGTCCCCATATTCTCATTGAACTCATTTTAAAGTCACCGTCTCGTTCCACTGGACTAATTCACTTCATAATTTTAAACACTTAATCTTCTTTTGCTTAAACTGAACACGGTCCATTTAGACTCGATATCCCTGGCCACCTCCATGATACTGAAGGAGATGACAAGTGAGAATTATACTCATCTCGAATAAGTGAATTTCCTTACTTGCTGCTATTTAATTAAGGTGAGTTTATTTAGGGACACTTCATATGTTCTTTGTTCAGCTCTAGTGGCCGAGTCTCACTAATTCACTTCATTATGTTAAACACCTCACTCAGGTCTCCTCTTAATCTTCTTTTGCTTAAACTGTAAAGGCTCAGCTCTTTTAATCTTTCCTCATAACTCATCTCCTGTAGCCCTTGAATCAGCCGAGTTGCTCTTCTCTGGACTTTCTCTAGTGCTGTTATGTCCTTTTTGTATCCTGGAGACCAAAACTGCACACAGGACTTCAGATGAGGCCTCACCAGTGTGTTATAAAGCTTGAGCAGAACCTCCTGTGACTTGTACTCCACACATCAAGGCGCTATATAACCTGACATTCTGTTAGCCTTCTTAATGTCCTCTGAACACTGGAAGTCGATAGCATAGAGTCCACTATGACTCCTAACTCCTTCTCATAAGGTGGACTCTCGATTTTCCAACCACCCATTGTGTATTCAAACCTCACATTTTTACTTCCTACGTGTAATTCTTTACATTTACTGACATTAAATTTCATCTGCCACAAATCTGCCCAAGCCAGTCTGCTGTTCAAGTCCTTCTGTGATGATATAACGGATTCTAAATTATCTGCTAATCCACCTATCTTGGTATCATCTGCACACTTAACCAGCTTGCTACTTATATTCCTATCTAAATCATTTATATACAGTATATTAAAAATAGCAGCGGCCCTAACATTGACCCCTGCTGGTCACCACTCTTCACATCGGCCAGTTCTGATGTCTGATTAATAGGTGTTAAGAAAAAAAAATGTTCTATCCAAAGAAATGTAAAGATCTTGTTCTGCTTAGCCAATAACAATACGTACCTTCATATGCATGTTAAAAAATGGAAGGATAAAATGCAAGTTTGGCTTACGTCAAGGGCTACAGTGGAAATCCGAGTGTGTGGAAATCTGTAGGACCTATGTCAAGTCTAAACAGAACTGGTCAAAGAGAAGCCTGAACATGAGCGGGGAGTCAGCCTTATACTGCAGCGTTCCATTGGCCCAAGACGTGCATCAAGAAATCTTAAGACAAGAATAAATTCGGGCTAATAGAGAAACTCAGAGGCCGTTTCTTACTCCATCATTCCATCCAGAGACCGCACGAGATAAGAGAGCAATCAGCTTACTAAGACAAAAATCCACCTGGTTATGTAGGAATATTGAACATCTAGACTCCTAGGAAGATGAGCAGCTACACACTTCAGTTGTATTGGTATTATTTTGTTGCACTCATTTTACTTTACTTCTGTTCTGGGCACATTTATTGTGTTTACCGTATCTACTTGCATTTACGTTCTCCCGTGGATAAGTCAGGGCTTGATTTTATTTTATAATGTCGGTCGTATAAGTCGAAGGCAGAAAACCTTATGTTATTGATCCAAGAGATTACGATATGCTAACGTCCACCTGAGAGAGTAACCACAGAGCACACGGCCTTTATTTTTCTATGTATGTTGCCTAAATGTTTGTGAATTTCCCCTTGAGATTAATAAAGTATCTATCTATCTATCTATCTATCTATCTATCTATCTATCTATCTATCTATCTATCTATCTATCCTACGTGACCACACGGTAATACCCGGACCATTCTGAAGCAACGTTTGCACTGTTTTGTGTTTTTTGTATCTCACACCCTCAGATACTTTTATCGTAAGAGCATCCCTTATCAACGATAGAGCGTTCAATTAATAGAAAATATGAAGTTGGTTTTAAATTAAAGGTCGTTGAAGTGGCAAAAGAAATTGGTAACTGCGCTGCTGCAACAAAATTCCATGTGTCTGAGAAACTGGTGTGAGATTGGAGGAGGCAAGAAGATGTAAAAAACCAAAAATTTAAGGGTCACATTTTTAAACGGGGCGCCAGGGCTGCCATTTGTCACCAATTCTGTTCATAAGTTTTACAGACAGAATTTCTAGGCGTAGCCAAGGAGTGGAGGGGGTCTTGTTTGGTGACCTCAGAATCTCGTCTCTGCTATCTGCGGATGACGTGGTTCTGTTGGCTTTATCGGACAGTGACCTCCAGCTCTCTCTGGAGCGGTTCACAGCCGAGTGCGAAGCGGCGGGGATGAGAGTCAGCACCTCTAAATCCGAGGCCATGGTTCTCTGCCGGAAAAGGGTGGAAAGCTCTCTCCAGGTTGGGAACACATTAGGGTTACGGTTAGGGTTAGGGGGGTCAAGTGGAGGAGTTCAAGTATCTCGGGGTCTTGTTCACGAGTGAGGGAAGAATGGAGCGGGAGGTCGACAGACGGATTGGTGCGGCATCCGCAGTAATGCGGGCTCTGCAACGGTCCGTCGTGGTGAAGAGAGAGCTGGGACAAAAGGCAAGACGGTCGATTTACCAGTCGATCTACGTTCCTACCCTCACCTATGGCCGTGAGCTTTGGGTAGTGACCGAAAGAGCAAGATCGCGGATACAAGAAGCTGAAATGAGTTTTCTCCACAGGGTGGCTGGACTTTCCCTTAGAGACAGGGTGAGGAGTTCAGTTATCCGGGAGAGACTCGGAGTAGAGTCACTGCTCTTCCGCATTGAGAGGAGTCAGTTGAGGTGGTTCGGGCATCTGGTCAGGATGCCCCCTGGACGCCTCCTTAGGGGGGTGTTCCGGGCATGTCCCACTGGGAGAAGGCCACGGGGCAGACCCAGGACACGCTGGAGGGATTCTATCTCTCAGCTGGTCTGGGAACGCCTCGGGGTCCTCCTAGAGGAGCTGGAGGGGGTAGCCGGGGAGTGGGAGGTCTGGGCTTCCCTGCTTAGATTACTGCCCCCGCGACACGACTCACACGGATAAGCGGTGGAGTCAGGGCCCGATTTTGTGATCAATTTTTCGGGTTTCAAGACCTGACTTTTACGTGAGTATATATGGCAGTTAATTTAAGTTAATATACAAAGGGGTACTCAAAAATAAATGGAATTGAAAAAAATTTTTTTTTAACAATTTTACTTACTGAAACTTTAGTCTCCTTCAAAGTCCTCTCTGTCTCTCCATGTGAATGAATGCACTCGTCCCAATGGTATTCCCACTGGTAGAAACATTTTTGGAATCGCCAAAGAGGAATCTTGGCCAAGGCCTGCAGCGTTTTATTTTTCTCTGACTTCCTCCATGGTACAAAAACCCTTTCCTTTGAGTTCTTTATTCATAGGCGGGAACAAGAAAAAGTCGCACGGAATAAAGATCAGGCAAGTAGGGAGGGTGGCGAGAACTCCAAAGACACACAAGTCAGTTCAGAAATCTCTTCAATAGTCTGATGACGATTGTTGTGATGTGAGATCTATACGAATTAATAAAAGGCAAAGCCCTCACTGACTCACTGACTGACTGACTCACTCATCACTAATTCTCCAACTTCCCGTGTAGGTAGAAGGCTGAAATTTGGCAGGCTCATTCCTTACAGCTTATTTACAAAAGTTAGGCAGATTTCATTTCGAAATTCTACGCGTAATGGTCATAACTGGAACCTGTTTTTTGTCCATATACTCTAATGGAGGAGGCGAAGTCATGTATCGCGTCATCACGCCTCCTACGTAATCACGTGAACTAAAAACAAGGAAGAGATTTACAGCACGAGTCAAACGCGGGAACGAAGGTAAATGACTTTAATTTTTGAGTGTCTTTTAAACGTGTGCATTTACGGGGTGATTTCTCAAGCTTAAAAGCTCGCCTTTTATTAAGAAAGTAAATGCAAACTGTTTTCATTCTGAAGGGCACAAACCACGTTGGATTTTGTAATGATAGTTGATTAGTAAGGTCTATTAAGGGATACTTACAGAATGATTAGTAATGCCTGTGAATGCCGATGCAAGTAGGAGAATGGGCGTGAACTAAAGAACGAATAGTAACATGTACAGTAAATGTCTCTAAAGTCTGTCTATTAAAAAGTTATTATATCTTTCAATCCTGTGTATTGATTAAACTACGAACCTAACAAGATCACTACATGGTGTCAGGAGTGGCGGATTGGAAGAGGAATGTGAAGAAGAGGTTCAGCTTTTGAACGAGTCTCGTGTCTGTGAGTAACCCGAAAACGTGGTCAGAAAGCGCTAAGACGTTCTAGCAAAAGAGAAAAAAAAATATGGAAGGATTACAGCCCCCACCAAATCTCCAGTTAAAGGGAAATGTAGCTGAAAATTGGAAAAGATTTAAACAGAGATTCAAGTTGTATCTTGCTGCGACTGAAGCAGATAGGAAAAGTGAAAAAATGAAAGCGTCTATGCTTCTACATGTAATTGGCGAAGAGGCGCTAGAGGTGTATAACAATTTTCAGTTTGAAGAAGATGGAGACAATATGAAATTGAACAAAATAGTTGAAAAATTCAAAGCGTATTGCAACCCAAAGCGCAATGTGACGTTTGAGCGTCACAAGTTTTTTACGTTTCCAGAAAAGCGGCGAAACAATAGACCAGTATGTGACGGAATTGCATAATAGGAGCTGTTCTAAGAAGAAACCGTCGAGACATCAAAGGACCAATAACCTCTAATCAGAACACTAATACCAGCGAAACAAATATTAACGAGAAAACAAGTATAAACCAGGAAAGAACATCTCAACTGCAAACAATAAACATTTTTATAGTTTAAGCCTTAAAATACCCATCCCACACACTTTAAACACATGTAAACTTATAAAACACACTTTGTTAACACATATGATATGTGGATGTCGGACTAAGGATATGAGTAACATCTCTCAATTATAAAACATTTTAAGTTCATTCAAGACAAGGCAGTGAGACAGGAAAACAGCTGCTGTACAGGCTTATTGACACGCAGAGCGACAAGCAGCACAAAGTCCACTTCTCCTTAGCGTGCATTCAGCAAGCCCGCTTCACCCCCCCCCCTTCACAATGCGAAGTGGCAGGACCATCCTGCGCCTCGGAGAGGGGGGTTTGAGCGAACGTGCGTTCAGCCCTCACACACCCACACACACACTCCTCCTCCTCCTTCAGAACGTGCAAAGCGACAAGCAGGCATTTTGGCAGAAGTAGCACAAAGTCCACCTCTGCTTAATGTGCGTTCACCTGCCCCCCTCTTCACAAAGCGAGTGGCAGACACATCAACGTCTGATCGCTGCGTGTTGTGTTGCTCTGCGGTGTTAAGAGTGTAGAAAGTGTTTAAGAGCATAGGAAGTGTTTATAAGAGTGTGGGAAAGGTTAAAAAGAGACACAGAAAGGTTTATAAGAGTGTGGGAAGGGTTTATAAAGCCTTAAAATATTTATAAATAATAAAATAAATATAGGTCGGTACTTCACGGATTTTCACTTATCGCGGGGGGCTCTGGAACGTCACCCCCGCAATAGGTGAGGGATGACTGTATTTCTGTTTTATTTAAACCTTTTAAGTTCGTATGCATAGCCCCATTTGGCTGTTTTAGTTTTTTTTTTCTTTCTTCAGTAATATTTAATCTCCTTAAAGAAAAACAACATATGCATTTTACTTTTTTTGTATCTCTTTAGTAATATTTTAGTGTAAAAGGATAACCAGTATTTAAACCTTTTATGTTACTTTACAAAGTTATTTTACACAATGTTGAAAAATTAATAAGAAAGCTACATATTTTGGCAGCTGCTGCTTTAATTTTCAATGAAATGAAAAAAGCTCTCCAAGAGAAAACGTCAATGAAGAAGAAACAGTTTGCACTATCTAAAAAGGAGAAACCCTCATTTATAAAGGTTTGCTGCAGATGACTTAACTGAAAATAAATGAATAGTTCCTATGTGTATAATACATATTTATCTATTTTACTTATGCCTTTATTCCACCAACTTACAACATCTGTGGTACAATTTGTTACATTACTTTTGTTTTTTGCAGCACAGGCAGGTGAAGTGACTTCCTCAGGGTCACACAGTGGTGTCAGTACCAGGATTTGAACTGACAAGCTCCGGGTTTGCTGAAATATTACTGAAGAAAGAAAAAAAATGAAAACGGGCAAATGGGGCTATGCATACAGATGTCCATCCATCCATTATCTAACCCACTATATACTAAATACAAGAGCCAATCCCTGCCAACACAGGGCACAAGGCAGGAAACAAACCCCGGGCAAGGTGCCAGCCCACCGCAGGGCGCACACACCCACACACACCCACACACCAGGGACAATTTAGAATCACCAATGCACCTAACCTGCATGTCTTTGGACTGTGGGAGGAAACCGGAGTGCCCGGAGGAAACCCAGACAGACACGGGGAGAACATTCAAACTCCACGCAGGGAAGCAAACCCAGGTCTCCTAACTGGCACCTTTCACTGCGCCACCATGCCGCCCGCATACAAACTTAAAAGGTTTAAATAAAACAGAAATATATACCTTTATTTTTACTTCCTTAACTTGTGGAGGGTGTATCCTGTAGCAAAGCCCTAAGTTTTTTCATGACAGCCCCTTTCAGTCAATAAGCCTTAAAAGCAGGTGTAAAGCTAAACTTGCAGCACCGCTATTTAATTACACTTGCCTAACGCCTCTCCTAAGGGGACATACTGTGGGATCTGGGCATCAGTCAAAGCACTAATCACAGGCCCGATTAGAAAGCGGGAAGCTGTGATTTGTCGTCTCCCTCCCATGTAACAATCACAGCCCGTGTTACAACGCACTATGTATGTATGTGTATATGTATATATGTATATGTGTGTGTTTATGTATGTGTGTATATGTATGTGTATATATATATGTTGATATGTGTATATATATATATGTATATATATGTGGATGTGTATATGTATATATATATATATATATATATATGTATATATGTATATAAATGTATATGTAGATATATGTATATGTAGATATATGTATATGTAGATATGTATATATATGTAGATATATGTATATGTAGATATGTATATATATGTATATATATGTATATGTATATATATGTTTACATAACCTCTTTAACACACTACTTCTCCGCTGCGAAGCGCGGGTATTTTGCTAGTTATTGATAATATTCATAAATATTAACAATCTGCAATGTACATTTGAATATTGGCAACCATACAACCTGATAAAATGGTGATGTGTAGTTTCAGGCGGCACACAGACTTGTAGTTACTTAAAATGTCTCTAGTTAAGGCATCATTGGTAGTCAGTTTTCTTCAGAACAGGCCACATGCCTGTCTCGATATGGCTGCCGAGCTGTGCTCTTCATTGTGTTGTCCATTCATCAGTTTGGTAAGAGAGTGAGAGTGAGGGAGTAAGCAAATTTATAGATGTTCTATCCAACCTCTAGAGCCAATAGGATGTCATAGTACTTAAAAGCTTCTGATACAAGCCAGTCCCAAACAGCCACACTTCAGACCATACATATGCACATATATATATATATATATATATATATATATATATATATATATATATATATACTAGCAAAATACCCGTGCTTCGCAGCGGAGAAGTAGTGTGTTAAAGAGGTTATGTAAACATATATATATACATATACATATATACATATATATACATATCTACATATACACATATCTACATATACATTTATATACATATATATATATACACTAGCAAAATACCCGCGCTTCGCAGCGGAGAAGTACTGTGTTAAAGAGGTTATGTAAACATATATATACATAAACATAGTGTATATACATAAATATATACATATACACATCCACATATATATACATATATCAACATATATATATACACATACATATATATACATATATATATATATATATATACACACACATGCAGACACATATACATATATATACATATACATATTTGTATATCTACATATATATACACATATATACATATATATACATATACATATTTGTATATCTACATATATATAAACATATATACATATATATATACATATTTGTATATCTACATACATACACATCTATCTATCTATCTATCTATCTATATATATATATACACACATATATATATACACATACATATATATATATATATATATATATATATAGCTGATTAGCCAGTGGATTCGCTCACTGAGTGCAAGAGAAAAAAATAAAATGTATGTATAAAATAAGTTAAATTGCCAAATTTATTTTTCCACAAATAAAGAGCACTTACAATAACATAGAAATCAATATAAACAACATTAACATCATTACTATTTGAGAATATGAAGTAATATATAAGAAGCACATTGCATATAAATAAAAATTATTAAACATTAAAATGTTCTTCTATAAAACAGTACCGTGGCTATTAGTTTGTCTGTCCAGGATTTTAAATGAGCTGTAGCTCGCAAACCGTTTCACCTATTGACTTGAAATTTGGTACACAGATACTACGTCACGTCTACTATTCGCTTTCCCACACATATGAACACATATATATATATATATATATATATACACACATACATATACACACACATACACATATATACATATACATACATAGTGCGTTGCAACACGGGCTGTGATTGTTACATGGGGGGGAGACGACAAATCACAGCTTCCCGCTTTGTAATCGGGCTTGTGATTGCTGCTTTGACGGATGCCCAGATCCCACAGTATTTCCCCTTAGGAGAGGCGTTAGGCAAGTGTAATTGAATAGCGGTGGTGCAAGTTATTACTCTTTTTATCTTTATTTTATTTTATTGTAGAATCAACTCACAGCTGCGCGCACCAGTGCATGCGTGGCGGATGCGTACGGCTGACGTTTTCATTGTCTACCACCTTCGCTAATCATTCTTGAGGCAGATTGAAGACTTAAGTGCCAGCTTAACTGAAAAATTAAAGAAAAACATACTAAGTTTTAAAAGAAATCAGTTTTAACGGGAAAAGATGCCGACGAAAGAAGAGAAGCAGCGGGACGCTAGGGTCAAGAGCTGCTCATTAAGCAGCAAGCGCATCAACCTCTGAGCAAACGAATGGTAAACGTACAGAGAAAGAGGATAAATACTATGAATGGTCATGTCAAGTGTATTCACTCCACGTTATCGTGGAGTGCGCTGTTACTGGTATTTTGATAAAAGAATCTGAATAACATATAAGAATCGTATAAATTATTAAACAGTAAAACATTAACATTTAAGAAGTAAAGATACATTGAGTAGTACTGTAGTGCTTTCGGGTATAGTACATTTTTTGTTTGCCCATTACATGCATAAATGTATACATTTTTTGGTGTACCTACCCAAGAACACGCGACATGACCCGGCAGTTAAAAATTTATCGCTCCAGCAATTTTAACTCTGTTACAAAGTCATCTAATATGGTATTGCAAACGGCAGCAGGAGCGTTTCTATAAACTCAATTTAAACTTACTGTTTACACCGTGCTTTGAAGATGCATAGTATGCGACACGTGTTTCGCCGTAATTGTGGGCTCATCAGGAGTACACAGTCACTGCACTCCCTTACGGGAATCGATCCTCGGACGTAGAGGCGAAGCCCCTAACGTTGTGCCACGGCGTGAGGTTCGTTCATTTGACAGCATGTAGATCGGGGGTAATTACATTGCAGGCATTCGTAGTCTGATTCACAATCTGATTGTATGGGTGGTTACCTACCAGGTAACGCTTGTGGTTGGTGAGCAAGTCGGCTAACTTCTGCCACGGTGCCCTCTTTCAGTTGCGAGAAGCAGATCATACAATGGTTGAAATAGTTTAATATATATAGCAAAATCACCGCGCTTCGCAGGGGCGAATATGGTATTGCAAACGGCAGTGTTTCTATAAACTTAAAGTTACGGTTTATACCGTGCCTTGTTTCATATTCTTTTCCTACCTTATCAATTGTGTAATGTGTTTTTTGAACAGGTTTGCTTAATGCAAGTGATCACTCCTGCTGCGTTCAGTCACTTCACGTGAGCCAGTCTCTTGTGTGATGTTGCGATGTCCACGGGTTTATTTAATGTTAGCTAAGACCCGGCAGTTAAAAGTTTCTCGCTACAGCAATTTTAACTCTGTTACAAAGTGATGCAAACTGTCGTTTATACCTCATGTCTTCTCATTAAACTTGTATCTCGCGAATATGGCATTGCAAACGGCAGCGGGAGCGTTTCTATAAAGTTAAGGTTACGGTTTACACCGTGCTTTTTTTATACCTCGTGTCTTCTCATTAAACTTGTATCTCGCGAATATGGTATTGCAAACGACAGCGTGAGCGTTTCTATAAAGTTAATTTAGACTTACGGTTTACACCGTGCTTTTTTATACCTCGTGTCTTATGAAGATGCTTGTATGCGTCACTCACTCGCTTCTTATTGTTTCGCTGCCTTGTCAATTGTGTAATGAATGTTTTCTTCTGCGCTCTTTGGGGCTCCTCCTTCTTTTCTACGTACTGAGTTCACAGTCAGTTCACGTGATTACGTGGGAGGCGAGATGACGCGACACGCAACTCAGTCTCCTACGGCCATCTTGCTGCCTACCATTACAGTATATGGACAAAAAATAGGTTCCAGTTATGACCATTATGCGTATAATTTTGAAATGAAAACTGCCTAACTTTTGTGAGTAAGCTGTAAGGAATGAGCCTGCCAAATTTCAGCCTTCCACCTACACGGGAAGTTGGAGAATTAGTGATGAGTCAGTCAGTCAGTCAGTCAGTGAGTGAGTCAGTCAGTGAGGGCTTTGCCTTTTATTATTATAGATATACACATCCACATATATATACATATATATATACACATATCAACATATATATACACATACATATACACACATACATAAACACACACATATACATATATACATACATACATACATACATAGTGTGTTGTAACACGGGCTGTGATTGTTACATGGGAGGGAGACGACAAATCACAGCTTCCCGCTTTCTAATCGGGCCTGTGATTAGTGCTTTGACTGATGCCCAGATCCCACAGTATCTCCCCTTAGGAGAGGCGTTAGGCAAGTGTAATTGAATAGCGGTGCTGCAAGTTTAGCTTTACACTTGTTTTTAAGGCTTATTGACTGAAAGGGGCTTTCATGAAAAAACTTAGGGCTTTGCTACAGGATACACCCTCCACAAGTTAAGGAAGTAAAAATAAAGGTATATATTTCTGTTTTAGATAGATAGATAGATACTTTTTTATTTAAACCTTTTAAGTTTGTATGCGGGCGGCATGGTGGCGCAGTGAAAGGTGCCAGTTAGGAGACCCGGCTTCGCTTCCCTGCGTGGAGTTTGAATGTTCTCCCCGTGTCTGTCTGGGTTTCCTCCGGGTACTCCGGTTTCGTCCCACAGTCCAAAGACATGCAGGTTAGGTGCATTGGCGATTCTAAATTGTCCCTGGTGTGTGGGTGTGTGTGGGTGTGTGCGCCCTGCGGTGGGCTGGCACCTTGCCTGGGGTTTGTTTCCTGCCTTGTGCCCTGTGTTGGCAGGGATTGGCTCTTGTATTTAGGGTATAGCGGGTTGGATAATGGATGGATGGACATTTGTATGCATAGCCCCATTTGCCCGTTTTCGTTTTTTTTCTTTCTTCAGTAATATTTCAGCAAACCCGGAGCTTGTCAGTTCAAATCCTGGTACTGACACCACTGTGTGACCCTGAGGAAGTCACTTCACCTGCCTGTGCTGCAAAAAACAAAAGTAATGTAACAAATTGTACCTCAGATGTTGCAAGTTCCTGGAATAAAGGCATAAGTAAAATAGATAAATATGTATTATACACATAGGAACTATTCATTTATTTTCAGTTAAGTCATCTGCAGCAAACCTTTATAAATGAGGGTTTCTCCTTTTTAGATTGAGGTTTTCTCTTGGAGAGCTTTTTTCATTTCATTGAAAATTAAAGCAGCAGCTGCCAAAATATGTAGCTTTCTTATTAATTTTTCAACATTGTATAAAATAAATTTATAAAGTATCATAAAAGGTTTAAATACTGGTTATCCTTTTACACTAAAATATTACTAAAGAGATACAAAAAAAGTAAAATGCATATGTTGTTTTTCTTTAAGGAGATTAAATATTACTGAAGAAAGAAAAAAAAAAAACTAAAACAGCCAAATGGGGCTATGCATACGGACTTAAAAGGTTTAAATAAAACAGAAATATATACCTTTATTTTTACTTCCTTAACTTGTGGAGGGTGTATTCTGTAGCAAAGCCCTAACTTTTTTCATGAAAGCCCGTTTCAGTCAATAAGTCTTAAAAAGAGGTGTAAAGATATTGACAATAAGCTACGCAAACCCACCAAGACATGCAATCGTTTAAATCAAGGCGCAAGTCGAAAAACACCATCCCATACTATTAGTTAACGATTAACACATTTCTATATGTATTGTAAGCATACAATACAACTGATAATATGTTGCACTTATTTATCTGATGTACCGACATTTTTGCGCGTTTAACAGCTGAAATCCAACGTGGTTTGTGCTCTTCAGAATGAAAACAGTTTGCATTTACCTTTTTAATAAAAGGCGAGCTTTTAAGCCTGAGAAATCACCCCGTAAATGCACACGTTTAATTGCACATGTGTTAATATGTATGCTTACACACTGTTTCTTCTTCATTGAGGTTTTCTCTAGCATGTAGATCGGGGTAATTACATTCATGGCATTCCTAGTCTGAATCACAATCTGATTGTATGGGTGGTTATCTACCAGGTAACGCTTATGGTTGGCCAGCAAGTCAGCTAACATCAGCCACAGTGCCTTCAGTTGTGAGAAGCAGATCATAGAATAGTTGAAAATAGTTTACTGTCAAATAATGCAAAGAGTACGCGACACGTGTTTCGCCCTAATTCTTGGCTCATCAGGCGTACACACTCACTGCACTCCCTTACGGGAATCGAACCTCGGACGTCAGCGCTAGAGGGGCTTCGCAGCGGTGAAGTATTGCTTTTAAATTTTAATTAAGAAGAAAAGAAAACCTTTTTAAATTTAGGGAAAATATACCAATAACAATTTGTTAAGGATCTGTTTTTTTGTGAAGCTGCCTTTACACAGCCTGTCCGCTGTTTTATAAACGAACGCCATATAAGGCCATTCTTTCTCCTTCACAGTCAGTTCACGTGATTACGCATGAGGCGTGATGATGCGATACGCAACCCCGCCTCCCACAGCCAGCGAGCTGCAGTCCATTACTGTATATGGACAAAAAAGAGGTTCCAGTTATGACCGTTACGCTTTGAATTTCGAAATGAAACCTGCCTAACTTTTGTAAGTAAGCTGTAAGGAATGAGCCTGCCAAATTTCAGCCTTCCACCTACACGGGAAGTTGGAGAATTAGTGATGAGTGAGTGAGTGAGTGAGTGAGTGAGTGAGTGAGTGAGTGAGTGAGTGAGTGAGTGAGTGAGTGAGGGCTTTGCCTTTTATTAGTATAGATATATTATATACACACACACACACACAAACAAACACACACACATATACATACATACATATATATGTATGTATGTATGTGTGTATATACAGTACTGTGCAAAAGTTTTAGGCAGGTGCGAAAAAATGCTGTAAACAAAGAATGCTTTTCAAAATGGAAGTGTTAATCATTTATTTTCATCAATCAACAAAATGCAGTGAATGAACAAAAGAGAAATCTAAATAAAAATCAATATTTGGTGTGACCACCCTTTGCCTTCAAAACAGCATCAGTTCTTCTAGGTACACTTGCACACAGTTTTTGAAGGAACTCAGCTGGTAGGTTGTTCCAAACATCTTGGAGAACTAAGCACAGATCTTCTGTGGATGTAAGCTTCCTCACATCCTTCTGTCTCTTCATGTAATCCCAGACACACTCCATGATGTTGAGATCAGGGCTCTGTGGGGGCCATACCATCACTTCCAGGACTTCTTGTTCTTCTTTACCCTGAAGATAGTTCTTAATGACTTTGGCTGTATGTTCGGGGTCGTTGTCCTGCTGCAGAATAAATTTGGGGCCAATCATACGCCTCCCTGATGGTATTGCATGATGGATAAGTATCTGCCTGTATTTCTCAGCATTGAGAACACCATTAATCCTGACCAAATCTCCAACTCCATTTGCAGAAATGCAGCCCCATACATTCAAGGAACCTCCACCATGCTTCACTTTTGCCTGCAGACACTCATTATTGTACCACTCTCCAGCCCTTTGACGAACAAACTGCCTTCTGCTACAGCCAAATATTTCAAATTTTGACTCATCAGTCCAGAGCACTTGCTGCCATTTTTCTGCACCCCAGTTCCTATGTTTTCGTGCATACTTGAGTCGCTTGGCCTTGTTTCCACGTCGGAGGTATGGCTTTTTGGCTGCAACTCTTCCATGAAGACCACTTCTGGCCAGACTTCACCGGACAGTAGATGGGTGTACCTGGGTCCCACTGGTTTCTGCCAGTTCTGAGCTGATGGCACTGCTGGACATCTTCCGATTTCGAAGGGTAATAAGCTTGATGTGTCTTTCATCTGCTGCACTAAGTTTCCTTGGCCGACCACTGCGTCTACGATCCTCAGCATTGCCCGTTTCTTTGTGCTTCTTCAAAAGAGCTTGAACAGCACATCTTGAAACCCCAGTCTGCTTTGAAATCTTTATCTGGGAGAGACCTTGCTGATGCAGTAGAACTACTTTGTGTCTTGTTGCTGTGCTCAATCTTGCCATGACATGAAACTGTCTTCCACAACCTCACCTTGGTAGCAGAGTCTGGCTGTTCCTCACCCAGTTTGAAGCCTCCTACACAGCTGTTTCTGTTTCAGTTAATGACTGTGTTTCAACCTACGTGTGACATTGATGATCATTAGCACCTGTTTGGTACAATTGGTGGATCAGACACCTGACTAGAATCCTACAAAATCCCTGACTTTGTGCAAGTGGACCTATAAGAATTGATGCTGGTTTGAAGGCAAAAGGTAGGAACACCAAATATTGATTTGATTTAGATTTCTCTTTTGTTCACTCACTTTGCATTTTGTAAATGGATAACAATAAACAATCAGTATTTATATTTCTGAAAGCATTCTTTGTTTACAGCATTTTTTCATACCTGCCTAAAACTTTTGCACAGTACTGTATATATATATAAGCTGTATATACACAGTATATATGGCATTCATTGCATTCAGTCTATGATGTTGTATTCATTGTCTGTTGTTGATACTGTATTATGGCTGCTGCTCTATCAAAACATTCAAGAATGAATATCTTTATGCTGTCTGCTGGCTAGCATATGCCAAAATAAACTGACATTGTAGTAGTAGATAGTAATTGAATGGTTAGTACAGAATGGCTACTTTGTTTAACCTCTAATAATTGCCGGTGCTATGGTTCAGCTTTTAAGCAAGTATTCTCATTAACCCATCTGCCATTAATTAAAGTTTCATTCCTTTCATAATTACATATATTTTATTTTAGTGTCATCACCTTCACATAAGTGATGTTACTTGCTAGTTGTTAATTATCACTGTCGCATTCAGCTCCTGTATGAAAAATTCCAAATCAAGCTAAGCTATCAGTGGGACAGGAGACCACTATGCCAGTATTATAACTGCAGAAATTATAAAACGAAACACAACATTACTTCCAAAAAAATTGAAAAATACATTATTGAACGCACTGTGGTTAGTGCTGCAGATTTATATCTCTGGGTTCAGATTCGACTCCCAAGCACGGCCTGTGAAGACTCGGCACATTTTTTTTTTTATGTCTCTGTTCTTCATCCTCCCGTGTCGCTTAGGTGAGTTACTTCATGACTATTGTGAATTTCCCCTTGGGATTAATAAAGTATCTATCTATCCATCTATCTATCTATCTATCTATGTATGTGTGAACGTTTCCTGCTGTGTGATGGACTGGCACCCTGAAAAGGATTGGTTCCTGCCTTGCTGGAAAGGCCACTAGCGCACTTCTGAGCTTGCCACAACCAAAAACTGGATAAATGCCTTACAAAAAACATGGGCAATTAATGCCTTAAAATAGTATGGAGAAAAGAGAAATTCTGAACTGAAATTCAATAACAAAAAAGCACAAGAACAAAAGGGTAAGTCATAAAGCCATGAATCAAAAGCAGATGATTAAGAAATAATCTTGAATTGAAAAAGAGAAGCAAAAGTGAATGGATGGAGAAATCCCTATATATAATCTTCATTTGGATCTTGATCTTTGTTTGTCCGCGAATGAATTAGAAGAAGAAGCACTAGATGGCAGTAGAGAGACAGCTAAAACATAGGCATTGCATTAAGAATCTCCTCCAGGTTTATACTACTGAAGTCTGTAGTACTCCAGTCACACCTCAAAACACAGACATTCAAACTAAACAAATTGTTGTGCTATAAATTAACTAATCTTTATATATAATCTTCATTTGGATCTTGATCTTTGTTTGTCCGTGAATTCCACGCATGCGTAGACCACCTTCCAGTTTAATACGTTGTTGTTACTCACGGATGTCAACAATGTGCCGGAATAACGAAAGGGGTGGTGGACAGTGTTACGCTGGTTAGCTCCTGAGGCCTGGTTAGAGAATGAGATTGCCGAAGATAAAAGGTACGTGCCTACGTAACATATGAATGAAAGAAAGACAGTGGGTAAAATGAATGACAACGTAACGGCACGTTCTGGAAATTATTATTGTTACGTTGTAGCCGGCGAGTGCTGCGCGTCTCACAGTTGTATCCTGGCTTGCTCACATGTCAGTGAAGTGATCCCTATTTATGCTTTAAAGAGCCTGGATACCTATGTGTCCCCCTTTTATAACCATTGCTCCGTGTATATTGCCTTACTCTTTGGATTACCACAAAGCAACCTGCGAGATTGGAGAAAGGTTGACAAGAGATTGTGAGAGGAAACGACAGCGTCGTGAAAACGAGACGGACTGTGAACGGAGAGAAGCAGAAATGCTCCTACACCACCACATAATTACTATTCGGACAGTGATTCTGAGTAGGCCGTTCCTATCAAATCAATGTCCAAGGGTTTTGTTTTGTAATTTTGTTTCCCTTATAAAAAATCATAATGCTGTGCGACGAAGGGCCCAGTTCACGACTGGCAGCCGCGTTTAAACAGGGAGCCCTTCACAGACAACTTTAACACGCGCAACGTAATTGGGCGCACATGGCTAGTGTTAAATACTGTATCAAGATAAAGTGTGAAAAAGATAAAGAAAGAAAACGTGAAAAGAAAGGCTTAACAAATTATAAGAGAACATTTCACTACTCTGGTGAAAAAGTTCAGTGAAGTCAAATCAAAGATAATGGAGTTCAGGTCCCCACTGTGTATGATTTTTGTTGTGATTAATTATTCATTAAAACTGAAATGGGATACACAACACTTTGAAAAAATGTATCTAATTACATATAAGGAAAGAACAGATATCTGAAAAATCACAATATTCAAGACGTTAGACATTAGAGGTAGAGGGGTCATAAA
Source organism: Erpetoichthys calabaricus (assembly GCF_900747795.2). Classification (NCBI taxonomy): domain Eukaryota; kingdom Metazoa; phylum Chordata; class Cladistia; order Polypteriformes; family Polypteridae; genus Erpetoichthys; species Erpetoichthys calabaricus. Next base: position 242,058,145 of record NC_041398.2, on the reverse strand, counting down.
CATACGCCCCCCAGTAGAACCCTTGGCTGGAACTGCAGAATGCCCCTCAAACTCCATGAGACCTGGGAAGTGAATGGTGGCCTACCTTTTAAAGTTCAAAATATACTTTTAAATCCCCTAAAATATATCAAACATTCTCCATAAGGGAGATGAACTATAAAACATCTGGCATGGAGACAAATCCAACAGAACATTTTTATAAATGAAAATTAAATTATATGAAATGGAAAGAAACGCAAAAAATGACATAATACAGCAAAAATGATTTGCCAAAAAAGGCAGTTCAAGGTAAACAAGTCCAAAAATCACAATCCAATACTAAAATCCAAAACACCAGTAGTAAAAGAACTTTGAACTAGAAAATCTATATTTACAATACGTTACATTATTGTATTTATGTGATGTTTACTTTTATTTTTAAATTACAGTTGACCCTTGACTTATGAACTCAATTCATTCGCGAGGGCTGGTTGTAACTCCAGTTGGTTGTAAGTCAAGACTATTTTTCCCATGAGAAATAATGGAAATACCCATAATGCATTCCGAACCTCCCACAGAAACACTTACTTAACCTTTTCATAATAAAAAAGGGTTGTATAATGTGCATAATTTACCAAAAACACCAATAATTTTTCTAATGTACTAACCAAAAAGTTATAAAAAGTGCCCAGCATACCAGAAACAATTTCATACTGTACTCACCATGTCCAAATCATATTATGTGATATCATCTACTGTTAAAATTGTGCTCTATACTTCTAAAATTTTTTATTTTTATACTGTATTGAGGATGGGCGGCACGGTGGCGCAGTGGGTAGCGCTGCTGCCTCGCAGTTGGGAGACCTGAGGACCTGTGGTTCGCTTCCCGGGTCCTCCCTGCGTGGAGTTTGCATGTTCTCCCCGTGTCTGCGTGGGTTTCCTCCGGGCGCTCCGGTTTCCTTCCACAGTCCAGAGACATGCTGGTTAGGTGGATTGGCGATTCTAAATTGGCCCGTGTGTGTGCTTGGTGTGTTTGTGTGTGTCCTGTGGTGGGTTGGCACCCTGCCTGGGATTGGTTCCTGCCTTGTGCCCTGTGTTGGCTGGGATTGGCTCCAGCAGACCCCCGTGACCCTGTGTTCGGATTCAGCGGGTTGGATAATGGATGGATGGATGTATTGAGGATTTGTTCTGTTCTGTGCATTGTATTGTATTGTTTTGTATTGACCCCCTTCTTTTGACACCCACTGCACGCCCAACCTACCGGGACAGGGGTCTCTCTTTGAACTGCCTTTCCCAAGGTTTCTTCCATTTTTTTCCCCACAAGGGGTTTCTTGTCTTCTTCGAGAGTCAAGACTGAGGGGCTGTCAAGTGGCAGGGCCTGTTAAAGCCCATTGCAGCACTTCTTGTGTGATTTTGGGCTATACAAAAAAATAAATTGTATTGTATTGTATGTAAGTTGACATCTTTGGCTTGCAGGAAGGGAGGAGGAGGAGAATGACATGGAAGGTGGTTACTGTTTGGAAGGAGAGCCCCCTTACATAAGAACATCGGGACTCTGGCTCTCTGGTGTCCTTCCCGTCCTTGGGAGAGGCTGTAGCCCACTAGGACCTGCTTCTGGCTCACTAGGTCTCAACTGCTGTATTTCCTGGGAAAACGGGAACGGCCAAGCTCGCATATATAGCGTGTAAAAGTGTAAAAAAATCAATCAAGAAATAACAGAGTTATAGTTGAATATAATTAAGTGGCACGGTTTTTTGGCCCACAGTGTAGTGTGTTGCTGATAAATTCCATCAACAACAGACCAGCAGCAGTCAATCTTCTGGCTGACTGAGTACAGTGGACTGGGAGGTGTCCACACTCTGCAGCGCACGAATGCCGGGACGGGGCAGAGTTCATTGACGTCTGTGCTGTTGACAGCTTTGAACAGCAACTTGAAATTGCAATGCGTCAGTCTGTTGCATCTGCATTATCTGTGCCAAGAAACTTGCCATCACAGAATGATGAAAATAAACTGGGTGCATCAGTACAAGCTGAAATGGCGGTGTTTCAGAGCAACGGCAAGCGCGGGCATGTTTAGATCAAGTGTATTGGTATCTGATGACTGTGCCGCCTACTTCAGTGAAGACAGAGCGTGCTTTCTCAGCGGCTGGCGTACTCTGCATGAAGGTGCGCTCTCGCCTGGAAGACCGCATGCTGGACACGTTGTGCTTTCTACCGCAACTAACTAGATACATGTACTTATATGACAGCATGAACTGCTTGTAGTTAAAGTTAGTCTTTTATTGGTGTCAACATACTGCAGTAGTTTTATTAAAAATAAGTGTTTTATTAAAAATAAGTGTGATGGGAGATGAAGTTCTCACCTAGCCTGGAAGTACTAGTGGATCACGAGGACAGAAACCCCCGAGTACTTCCTGGCTGTTTAAAAACTTGACTTCTAAACCTGACCCGGAAGTGCTGGCAGGTCACGTGGATGGAAAAACAAAAGCACTCCCGGGGCAGACAACATATAAAGGACTGCGGAACACCCAGCAAGCGAGCTAGAGTCGGGAGGAGGTGGATAAAGCCTGCTGGGAGGTGTGGAGGAGAAACAGAGAGAAGAATAATGTGTATTTGTGATTTACTTGCCTGTTTATTGCGGTTGTGGCGCTTGGAGGGCACTGTAAGAAGGAAAAAGGAATTAAAAATACTTCTTGGTGCTTTTACCCTGTGTCCTGTCTGTTGGGTTAAAGGGGCAACAGTGACCCCAAGTGCCTACACCGGTTTAGAGGGGAGACTACCCAGAAAGCATTGCAGGCAAAAAGGAGACAACCCTGGACAGGAAGCCAGTCCTTCACAGGGTTCTCTTGTGCGCATGGCCACAAAGCCAATTCAAAGTTGCCAATCACACTAACTTGCAATGTAGGAAGAAAACTAACAAGCCCAGAGGAAAACGTCCATAGACGGGGGGAGACACAGGACCCTCAATTCAATTCAATTCAATTTTATTTGTCATTTAGCAGAACATCCAAGATGTGCTGCAGAACGAAAATACGATGCACAAGACATTAATAAAAACACACTTAAAATCAGCCTACAATAAAATACTAAAATGCTTCATTTAAAAGACGAACGGCAGTAGGAAAAAAACAGTTTTTAAACCTGGTAGTTCTACATTTCAGGCTGTGGTACCTTCTGCTTGAGGGCATGAGGGAAAAGAGTTCAGAGGCAGGATAAGTAGGGTCTCTAGAAATCCACACAGCTCTGGCCAGACAGCGTTGTTTTGCCAAATCTTGTACATTTGGCAACGGGGCTCCAATGATCCTCTCCGCAGCCCTCACCACTTTCCTCAGTGCTTTCCAGTCCGAAGCGCTGCAGCTCTCCTGCCACAGAGAGCTGCTGCTGGTTAGCACGCTCTCTATGGTCCCTCTGTAAAAAGTGGTGAGGACTGACTTACTGAGATGGGCCCTCTTTAGCCTCCGCAGAAAGATCAAGCGCTGGTGAGCTTTCTTGATGACGGAGGAGGTGTGCAGGGACCAGGTGAGGTTGTTCGTCACATTTACTCCCAGGAACTTAGTAGACTGCACAATTTCCACAGCACTGTTCTTAATGTAGACCGGGATGTGTATCAGCTGTTTCTTCCTGAAGTCGATCACCAGTTCTTTTGTTTTTTCGACATTCAGTATCAGATTGTTTTTATCACACCATTCCACAAATGACTTCACCTCCTCTCTGTAATCCCCTTCCCCGTCACCTCGAATGAGACCCACCACTGTTGTGTCGTCCGCATACTTAATAATTTGGTTTGTGCTGAACTTGGCACAACAATCGTGGGTCATGAGCGTGAAGAGGAGGGGACTTAGAACACACCCCTGTGGAGAACCTGTGCTCAAGGAGATGGTATCTGATTTATTCTTTCCTACCCGTACGTACTGTGGCCTATCCATTAGAAAGTCCAATATCCAGTTTTGCACAGGTATGCCCAGTCCCAATGGGCCCAGCTTGCTGATCAAATTCTGAGGGATGATGGTATTAAAAGCCGAACTAAAATCAACAAACAACATGCGGACCATAGCGTCTCTATTCTCCAGATGTTCCAATGAAAAATGGAGTGCAATAGATATGGCATCCTCTGTGGCACGGTTGGAGCGGTAGGCGAATTGGAGTGGGTCAAAAGAGGAGGGTAGGACAGAAGTAATGTGGTCCTTGATCAGCCTCTCGAAACATTTCATCACTATTGATGTTAAGGCTACAGGGCGATAGTCATTCATGGTTGTGACTATGGGTTTTTTCGGAACTGGGATGATTTCTGAGGTTTTAAAGCAAGATGGCACAACAGCTTGACACAGAGAGATGTTAAATATATCCGTAAGGACATGTGTCAGCTGCTCCGCACATCCTTTGAGTACACAACCTGGTATCTGGTCTGGTCCCGCAGCTTTCCTTGGATTAATTCTCCTCAATCAATAAGGCAGCAGTGCTAGCCAATGCACCACCAAACCCCCTGGTTTAAATAGTTAAAAACAATTACGCTAAACTTACTTTCAAGATAATACATTTTTTCAAGTCTTAAATAAACTTAATGCATCAGCATTTTCAAGAGAACTTGAAACGTAGTAATTACAGGCAGAAGCGTGCTGTAGGAGGTAAGAGAAAATAGATTTGGCTTGAATTATACTTGTAAGGGCCATACAGAACATAATTCAAACGTGTGTTTATTATTTTGTATTTTAATTCTGAATTGATTCGATCTGGGCTCCTTTACTGTACTCTTATTTAGATTAAAACAAAGAATTTAGTTATACAGACAGAGTCATGGGCATGAAAACACTTTTTTTCTAATGATCGACTACAGCAGTGGTTCTCAACCTCTGGGGCAGGCCCCCCCCTAGGGGGGCGCGAAGTAACAAAAAAGGGGGCACAAAGATTTTAAAAAAAGAAAAGAAGAATCAAAAATATGAAAAATACATCTATTGAAACTAAAACAAATTAACTTAAACTACATTCTGATACTAGAAAAGTAAATATAGAGTTAGATAAACATCGATAAAAGTTAAGTAGGTATAATAAAATATGAATCTATGATATATCATTAATTAAAAATGACCAAATTGGTATTAGTGGGCTCCTCTCAAAAAAATGTTAGGGGGGCACGATTAAAACTGTTATGAAAACTCGGGTCGCAAATACTTAAAGGTTGAGAAACGCTGGACTAGAGGATTCATGAACAAGTTCTATTTAATCAATAATGTCATTCACACTAATATATTGCCTTCCTTGTTTTCAAGCAGCTTAAATAATGTAACAGAAATCAGAAATTTTAATAAGAGTTCCTAATTTAAGAATTTTAAGAAAATGCTAGAATTGTCTACGTAATTGCAATGAGAAAAATGGTGTCACCTTACCCTAAATTAGTAAAGCTCATGTTATATTACACGACTTCCACTCCAAGGGGATGTCACACTTGACAACTAAATTTGCCAATCTGGTTGCCTGAGGATATTAGATTAGACAACTTTGTGAATTTCCCATTGGGATTAATAAAGTATCTATCTATCTATCTATCTATCTATCTATCTATCTATCTATCTATCTATCTATCTATCTAGACATTGCAGAAAATAATAATTTTAAGATGGAGAATCTTTTATATGTGGCACCTCTGCATGAGAACCACCTTTTTCAACCCTCGCAAACAAAAATGTGAATTTCCCCTTGGGATTAATAAAGTATCTATCTATCTATCTATCTATCTATCTAAACGTATGCAGTTTTTAACATCTGGAAAACATTTGGGATTAAATCACTTAGAGATCTTTATATAGACAACATTTTTGCATCCTATGAAAATTAAATTTAATTTTCCAGCAACACATTTCTTTCACTATCTTCAAATTAGAAACTTTGTTAAACAGAACCTGCCCAATTTTCCCCATCTCCCTCCTTCCTTAATGCTGAAAAAATATTGATCAGTCTCGAGGAGTCAGACAGCATTTCTGCAATATATAAAATTATTTTACAGTCCCTCCCTTTCAAAGCTCCCAGAGTACAGTGGGAAAAGGATCTCTCACTCAACATATCAGAAAAGGAGTGGAAGGGAGCCATGCAGAGAATTCACTCGCGCTCCATATGCACAAAGCATACAATTATTCAGCTCAAAATTATATATCGAGCACATCTCTCTCGCTTAAAACTGTCCAAAATGTTTCCAGGGCGAACATTGCGATCGTGCTCCAGCCTCACTGTGTCACATGTTTTGGGCCTGCACCAAATTAACATCATTCTGGACCCAAATCTTTAAATGCCTTTCAGACAGCCTGGGCGTCCCAATCCCTCCTAATTCCTTAACAGCTGTGTCTGGTGGGCTCACAGAGGGGCTTAAAGCAGAGAAGGAACAAACAAAATGTGATTGCCTTTACTACACTATTGGCACAGAGACTTATTTGTCTAAACTGGAAGAATCCTAACTCTCCTCTTTTAAGTCAGTGGGTAACTGATGTTTTATATTATTTGAAATTGGAAAAAATCAAATTCTCACTTAGAAGATCTGTGCAGTACTTTTTCAAAACCTGGCAGGATCTGATCAATAACATTTTAGATTAAGCTCTTAAAGCACTGAGGAAGTAGATTCTCTCCTCTTTTCTTTTTCTTCTCCATTTATCTGTATCCGCTTATTAAACTCATCAATTTATTTATTTTTACTAGCTTTAAGTTTTATTCCGTTGGCCATGCTTTCTTTCTCAGGGGTGGGGTTTGATTTGTTTTCAATCCTATTTTTTTGTAAAAATGGATCTATTTGTATGGAATGATTACAATAAAATTTATAAAATAAAAATAATTTACACAACTAAACATGGCCACTTTCCAGCACAGTTTTCACATTTCCAAAATATTGCAAGCTCCCCTTTTTTCTGATAGCCACTAATGTGTTGCCTGTGTTACGAAACGCCGTCTTCGGTCAGTGTCCGCTTAATGAGCCACAGAGAAAAAAAATTAAGGGTACGGTGAAAAGGTGCGTTTTGTGATTAAAGTGGAAATTTCAGCTTTAATCTTGAATGCTCCACTTTAACCTCGTAGTTTACTTTATCATTTAAGCAGACCGTCGTAAACGTCATCTTCAAACCGACCCACTTGTTAATTGCTGTGTGCTTCTGGACTTCCTCCTGACCTGCCAACCTCTTTCTAGTAGTCTACGATTATAGATGTAAAAGAAAGGAGGGAACATTTAACTACAATAACAGTAAGTCCTCTCAGTGATTAGGCTGGTAAGAGTAAACATGCAAAGGCTCTCAGTGGAATTTAGAACATTCTGTTCAGGTTGACATAATAAAAGAGTTTGAAAGTGAGAACAGAGTCATCCGAGGGCACCACCACCATAAAACAGATGTTTAATTTGAGGTTGCCCAGTAGCACAGCATTCTTGAATTTTATAAATTTCCTCTGTGTCTGTTTTCTTTGGCTACTCCACAGCTACTTTGGCTACTTCCATGAGATCTCTACATCTGTCTGGAATGAATGAGCGCAGAGGTGTACGGTATGTGAGCGTGCCTGGTAATGGACAAGCATTCCAACTAGAGCCGTTTCTGGTGTTGTACCTGATGTTATTCGTGTTGTACTACCATGAGGAGGCTGGAAAATAATATACAAGGGTGGGCAATAGTAGGTTTTTAGCAGGTTATGATTATTACAATGGCTTTATTCAATAAATAGTTATATTAACTTTATTAAAAGAATGTCACAATGGAACCGTGTACAGTCATATGAAAAAGTTTGGGAACCCCTCTCAGCCTGCATAATAATTGACTCTCCTTTCAACAAAAAAGAAAACAGTGGTCTGTCTTTCATTTCCTAGGAGTACTGCGGTGTTTTCCGAACAAAGATTTTTAGTGACGCAGTATTTAGTTGTATGAAATGAAATCAAATGTGAAAAACTAGCTGTGCACAAATGTGGGTCCCCTTGTCATTGTGCTGATTTGAATGCCTGTCACTGCTCAATGCTGATTACTTACAACACCAAATTGGTGTGATGAGCTCATTAAGCCTTCATAGACAGGTGTGTCCCATCATGAGATATAAAGGTATTTAAGGTGGTCAATCGCAAGGTGGGCTTCCTTCCCTTTGACTCTCCTCTGAAGAGTGACAGCATGGGATCCTCAAAGCAACTCTCCAAAGATCTGAAAACAAAGATTGTCGAGTCTCCTGGTTTAGGGGAAGGCTACAAAAAGACATCTCAGAGGTTTAAACTGTCAGTTTCAACTGTAAGGAATGGAATCAGGAAATGGAAGGCCACAGGCACAGTTGCTGTTAAACCCAGCAGGTCTGGCAGGCCAAGAAAAATACAGGAGCGGCATATGAGCAGGATTGTGAGAATGGTGACAGACAACCCACAGATCACCTCCAAAGACCTGCAAGAACATCTTGCTGCAGATGGTGTATCTGTATATCGGACTACAATTTAGCACAATTTGCACAAAGAACATCTGTATGGCAGGGTGATGAGAAAGAAGCCCTTTCTGCACTCACGCCACAAACAGAGTCGCTTATTGTATGCCAATGCTCATTTAGACAAGCCAGATTCATTTTGGAACAAAGTGCTTTGGAATGAAGAGGCACAAATTGAGTTATTTGGTCAGAACAAAAAGCGCGGAAGAAGAACACCGCATTCCAAGAAAAACACCTGCTACCTCCTGTCAAATTTGGTGGAGGTTCCATCATGCTGTGGGGCTGTGGGGCTAGTTCAGGGACTGGGGCCCTTGTTAAAGTCGAGGGTCAGATGAATTCAACCCAAATTCTTCAGGATAATGTTCAAGCATCAGTCACAAAGTTGAAGTTACGCAGGGGTTGGACATTCCAAGACAATGACCCAAAACACAGTTGGAAATCTACAAACAAATTCATGCAGAGGGAGAAGTACAATGTTCTGGAATGGCCATCACAGTCCCCTGACCTGCATATCATAGAAAAATCTATGGGATGATTTGAAGCAGGTTGTCCATGCTCGTGAACTGGAGAGATTTTGTATGAAGAATGGTCAACAATACCTTCATCCAGAATCCAGACACTCATCAAAGGCTATAGGAGGACAGTATCTAGAGCACGGGTGTCGAACTCCAGGCCTGGAGGGCCACAGTGGCTGCAGGTTTTTATTCTAACCATCTTCTTCATTAGTGATCTGTTTTTGCTGCTAATTAACTTCTTTTGCTTTTTGTTTTAATTAACTTGACTCAGGCCCCTTAGTTGTCTCTTTTTTTTAATTAGCAGCCAAACAATAATGAGACACAAAACAAGCCGCCACATGACCAGCTCACCTGTGCCCGTCACACAATATCTGAAAATAAAGAAAAGTGAAGGTTTCTGTAAGGTTGATCTTTCAGGTCACCAAAACATTTTGATGAACAGAAAATCAAAAGTTTTGGAAATGTCTTCTGTGGCAGAATGAGAGCAGCAACAGACCACAGAATTAAATAACGGGCTTAATTAACAGCAAGAATCAGCTTCTCATTAATAGATTGGTTGGAGTGAAATTGGTTGGAGTTTGAAATCCCAGTTTATCTGCTCATCTGTTGGCTCGTTTCACGTCTCATTTCTGTTTGGCTACCATTTCATGAAGAAACGAATCAATTCAGAGGACTGAATCCTTAAAAACAAGGCTATTAAAATGAAGGGAAAAGGAGTTAATTAGCAGTGAAAACTGGTCATTGATTAGGAAAAGGGTTAGGATGAAAACCTGTAGCCACTGTGGCCCTCCAGGCCTGGAGTTTGACACCCCTGGTCTAGAGGCTGTTAGATTTAAAAAAGGAGGCTCAACTAAGTATTGATGTCATATCTCTGTTGGGGTGCCCACATTTATGCATCTGTCTAATTTTGTTGTGATGCATATTACATATTTTCTGTTAATCCAATAAACTTAATGTCACTGCTGAAATCCTACTGTTTCCATAAGGCATATCAGGAAGTTGATATTTTAAAAGCTCAGCCAATGAGAAACAAAAATCCAAAGAATTAAGAGGGGTCCCGTGACCCTGTGTTCGGATTCAGCGGGTTGGAAAATGGATGGATGGATGGATTAAGAGGGGTTCCCAAACTTTTTCATATGACTGTACTTAGGTACAATCTTGTAAGTTCTCCAATTGCTGGCTTTACGTACTCATAACTGTAAACCTACTTGTGCCCAGCCCTGCATAATGTCAATAGCACAGACTCAGTTTAAAAACAATAAACTGAAGTATAAAAGCAGTAGCCAGCAGTTAAAAACCTTTAAAAAGTTCCCACACCACAATAATCTCTGATGCTTTTGGGGTCCTGATTCTGGCAAATTAAGGTGTCACACATACCACATCACATATGGCACACTTCTGGCTACGTGAACATAGCAAGGGAACTTTAACTCTTTCAGGACGGATGTCGACTTTTGTCGTTCTGCAAATGGTGACCAAACCCGCCATCACGTTTTAGTTCGACTCTCTTTGCTAGAAGGACAGTCAGCTTCGTGGGTTTGACCGAGATTTCCATGCGCTTGCGGAAGTCGTGAAGAGCAAACAACGACATCTGGTGAGAGATCAAAGCGAATGCACAAACCAAACGACATTATTATCGCTGAATTGGACCTGTCGGACTCTGATTCTCATGCAAGTGATCTGGAGATCGAGATTGAAAATGAAAGTGAGGTACCGGCATTAGCTGATCGATCTCCAGCTAATCGTGGTGTCAAGCCCGTTTGTGTACATGAAGACCGCCACTCATAAGGACACGAGGTGCAAACCAGGTTGTGTCGAACTGTGGCTACTGCTGCCATCCCCGCCACCGTCATGCTAAGACGGCATGGCAGCCAGCCAGCCTGCCAAGCATTCCTGCCAGTCGCCACGCCGCCCATGAGGGTCTCAAGCCACAAGAGACTCTGAACTGGCGGCCACAGGACCCACCAGCTGATATTTCAGGTTGATTTATGTGCGAGACCCTTGCTTTGGGTGCTTTTCCGAAAACTGCATGTTTTGGAAAAAATATTCAGCCCTCAAAGAATTAATGGCCACAGAGATACTGGACCTTCATCCAAAGGATGGCACCATTTTTACAACAGTGTCCCTGTCTCTGCACTGGGGGCACTGGGATCCACACACTGACCACAGGGTAAGCACCCCCTACTAGCCTTGCCAATTCCTCTTCCAGCAGCCATGCAAGCTTTTCCTAGATGGTCTCCCATCCAAACTACTGGCTGGGCACAAACTTGCTCAGCTTCAGATGGATGACCTCTTGTACATGAAATAAAGACTCTGAGATGTGATGTCAAGAAAGATCAATCCTGAGCAGCTGGCTTGAGTGCTACCAAAGTCCACACTGTATTGTTCCCAGTAGATCCCTTGAAGGAAATATTTGATCTCAAACAATGGATTAGTATTTTTGGAACAAAAGAGATTATTTACATACCATAATTAATGAGACACCAGGCATTTTCAATGTCCTGCTTCGAAGGGTAATGGCCACAATCCTTGAGAAAGCTGGGCAGTTCGCTTTTATCCATTTCATTCCAAAATTCTCGTTTTGAAAACATCTTTTCATACACTAATGTGAAAGGAAAAAAGAGCACAAAAGACGCATTAAATGCAGTCAATGCTTCAGGTACCGGACGTGTGGTAACTTGGATAACTAGTAAGGGTGCCCTTGAGTTCATCATGGGAGTGACAAGAGGGAGAGAAGACCCAGGATGCTTCGGAGGGATTACTGTACTGTGTATCACCTGGCTGGCAATTCCTAAAGCAGTGCTCGAGATTGTTGCTGGGGAAAGAGAAGCCTGCTTTGCCTTACTGTGGCTGTGGCTGTGTGTTTATAATTGATATCCTTTAGAAACCTGTCAACACAGGTGACTTTACTCTTCTTGCAATCTTCAGAAAAATAGTGGATTGACGAATCAACGTCTTCAGAGATTTATAGAAGACAGCGTCTGAAAAGCAGAGCTTTTATTTTGGAAAAGGAAGTGCATTTTGTGGATTTCAAAGACAGCTTTAAGAAAAACAGAGTGGTGGAAATTTTATTTATCTATCCCTGCTTATTCAAATACAGAGCTGAAGAATCCTACAGCCTAAACAAAGATGGCACTAATCATCTATCCATCCATTACCCAACCCGTTATATCCTAACACAGGGTCACAGGTTCTGCTGGAGCCAATCCCAGCCAACACAGGGCACAAGGTAGGAACAAACCCCGGGCAAGGCGCCAGCGCAACAGGCACCAGGGACAATTTAGGATCACCAATGCACCTAACCTGCATGTCTTTGGACTGTGGGAGGAAACCCACGCAGACACGGAGAGAACATGCAAACTCCACGCAGGGCGGACCCGGGTAGCGAACCCAAGTCTCCTTACTGCGAGGCAGCAGCGCCACCACTGGGCCACCGTGCCACCCACTTGATTTTTTTTTTTTTAATAATTTCAAACCTTTCTGAAAACATGTTACATTTATACTGTATATCGGTTATTAAGTGCAGATTTATGGGTAGGAAGGAAAACTTATCCATTTGAAACTGAATCTATAACACCAGAAAGTGAAGGGGTCTAAATACATTCAGGGCGAGTCAAAATTATGTTAACACTAATGGTTCTGCTATGTATATACAGTTAGGTCCATAAATATTTGGACAGAGACAACTTTGTTCTCATTTTGGTTCTGTACATTACCACAATGAATTTTAAATGAAACAACTCCGATGCAGTTGAAGTGCAGACTTTCAGCTTTAATTCAGTGGGGTGAACAAAACGATTACATAAAAATGTGAGGCAACTAAAGCATTTTTTGAACACAATCCCTTCATTTCAGGGGCTCAAAAGTAATTGGACAAATGAAATAACTGGAAATCAAATGTTCATTTCTAATACTTGGTTGAAAACCCTTTGCTGGCAATGACAGCCTGAAGTCTTGAACTCCTGGACATCACCAGGTGTTGGGTTTCCTCCTTTTTAATGCTCTGCCAGGCCTTTACTGCAGCGGCTTTCAGTTGCTGTTTGTTTGTGGGCCTTTCTGTCTGAAGTTTAGTCTTCAACAAGTGAACTGCCTGCTCAGTTGGGTTAAGATCAGGTGACTGACTTGGACATTCAAGAATTTTCCACTTCTTTGCTTTAATAAACTCCTGGGTTGCTTTGGCTGTATGTTTTGGGTCATTGTCCATCTGTATCATGAATCAATTTGACTGCTGTATTTAGCTGGATTTGAGCAGACAGTATGTGTCTGAACACCTCAGAATTCATTCGGCTGCTTCTGTCCTGTGTCACATCATCAATAAACACGAGTGTCCCAGTGCCACTGGCAGCCATCACACTGCCTCCCTCCACCGTGTTTTACAGATGATGTGCTATGCTTTGGATAATGAGCTGTTCCACACCTTCTCCATACTTTTTTCTTGCCATCATTCTGGTAGAGGTTGATCTTGGTTTCATCTGTCCAAAGAATGTTTTTCCAGAACTGTGCTGGCTGTTTTAGATGTTCTTTAGCAAAATCCAATCTAGCCTTTCTATTCGTGAGGCTTAGGAGTGTCTTGCACCTTGCAGGGCACCCTCTGGATTTACTTTCATGCAGTCTTCTCTTTATGGTAGACTTGGATATCGATACGCCCGCCTACCCCCTGGAGAGAGTTGTTCACTTGGTTGGCTGTTGTGAAGGGGTTTCTCTTCACCATGGAAATGATTCTGTGATCATCAACCACTGTTGTCTTCCGTGGACGTCCAGGTCTTTTTGCGTTGCTGAGTTCATCAGTGCTTGCTTTCTTTCTCAGGATGTACCAAACTGTAGATTTTGCCACTCGTAATATTGTAGCAATTTCTCAGATGGGTTTTTTCTGTTTTCGCAGCTTAAGGATGGCTTCTTTCACCTGCATGGAGAGCTCCTTTGACCGCATGTTGTCTGTTCACAGCAAAATCTTCCACATGCAAACACCACACCTCAAATCAACTCCAGACCTTTTATCTGCTTAATTGATAATGACATAACGATGGAATTGACCACACCTGCCCATGAAATAGCCTTTGAGTCAATTGTCCAATTACTTTTGAGCCCCTGAAATGAAGGGATTGTATTATTGTGTTGCCTCACATTTTTATGCAATCGTTTTGTTCACCCCACTGAATTAAAGCTGAAAGTCTGCACTTCAACTGCATCAGAGTTGTTTCATTTAAAATTCATTGTGGTAATGTACAGAACCAAAATGAGAAAAAAGTTGTCTCTGTCAAAATATTTATGGACCTAACTGTATATCAGAAATAGCGGTTCACACACCTGTAATGCTTAACCACCTTTTTATTAACATCCATGCCAACAACAAATATGTCTGTTTTCCTCCTACAACCCCCCACATCTGCTTCTGCACAGACATCACAGCCATCATGTTCAAAACATGCACCATATGTGCAAGTGCAGCATTTGGGGGTGGCAAGTGGGGAGACCACCCCAGGCCCCGCTTTTGAGGTCCATGTGTCCCATTCGAGCAGATTTGTCAAGTTATCTTCTCCAGTTATATTTTGATAAAGTCCGTGAGTTAGCTTTTAAAAATTTAGCTGAATACTATAATAATAATAATAATAATGTTACATTTATTGAGCTCCTTTCACAAACCCAAGGTAATGAGAAAATCCGGCATATGTTAACATTATTTTTATTAAATTCGCGCACAAGTTCATACAGCCCACACATACCGGTAACAGCATTTGACGTAAGCGGCCCTGCTTTTGGTTGGTTAACCATAGGCCCCGCCCACCCCTAAGACCGCCTCTGCATATGTGGCACATAAATTGTCCACAAAAATTGTATTATATACAGTACTGTGCAAAAGTTTTAGGCAGGTGTGAAAAAATGCTGTAAACAAAGAATGCTTTCAGAAATATAAATAATGATTGTTTATTGTTATCCATTTACAAAATGCAAAGTGAGCGAACAAAAGACAAATCTAAATCAAATCAATATTTGGTGTTCCTACCTTTTGCCTTCAAACCAGCATCAATTCTTATAGGTCCACTTGCACAAAGTCAGGGATTTTGTAGGATTCTAGTCAGGTGTCTGATCAACCAATTGTACCAAACAGGTGCTAATGATCACCAATGTCACACGTAGGTTGAAACACAGTCATTAACTGAAACAGAAACAGCTGTGTAGGAGGCTTAAAACTGGGTGAGGAACAGCCAAACTCTGCTACCAAGGTGAGGTTGTGGAAGACAGTTTCATGTCATGGCAAGATTGAGCACAGCAACAAGACACAAGGTAGTTCTACTACATCAGCAAGGTCTCTCCCAGATAAAGATTTCAAAACAGACTGGGGTTTCAAGATGTGCTGTTCAAGCTCTTTTGAAGAAGCACAAAGAAACGGGCAACGTTGAGGATCGTAGACGCAGTGGTCGGCCAAGGAAACTTAGTGCAGCAGATGAAAGACACATCAAGCTTATTACCCTTCAAAATTGGAAGATGTCCAGCAGTGCCATCAGCTCAGAAAAGGCAGAAACCAGTGGGACCCAGGTACACCCATCTACTGTCCGGAGAAGTCTGGCCAGAAGTGGTCTTCATGGAAGAGTTTCAGCCAAAAAGCCATACCTCCAACGTGGAAACAAGGCCAAGCGACTCAAGTATGCACGAAAACATAGGAACTGAGGTGTAGAAAAATGGCAGCAGGTGCTCTGGACTGATGAGTCAAAATTTGAAATATTTGGCTGTAGCAGAAGGCAGTTTGTTCGTCGAAGGGCTGGAGAGCGGTACAATAATGAGTGTCTGCAGGCAACAGTGAAGCATGGTGGAGGTTCCTTGAATGTTTGGGGCTGCATTTCTGCAAATGGAGTTGGAGATTTGGTCAGGATTAATGGTGTTCTCAATGCTGAGAAATACAGGCAGATACTTATCCATCATGCAATACCATCAGGGAGGCGTATGATTGGCCCTAAATTTATTCTGTAGCAGGGCAACGACCCCAAACATACAGCCAAAGTCATTAAGAACTATCTTCAGTGTAAAGAAGAACAAGAAGTCCTGGAAGTGATGGTATGGCCCCCACAGAGCTGTGATCTCAACATCATTGAGTGTGTCTGGGATTACATGAAGAGACAGAAGGATGAGAGGAAGCCGACATCCACAAAAGATCTGGGGTTAGTTCTCCAAGATGTTTGGAACAACCTACCAGCCGAGTTCCTTCAAAAACGGTGTGCAAGTATACCTAGAAGAATTGATGCTGTTTTGAAGGCAAAGGGTGGTCAGTCCAAATATTGATTTGATTTAGATTTCTCTTTTGTTCATTCCCTGCATTTTGTTGATTGATGAAGATAAATGATGAACACTTCCATTTTTGAAAGCATTCTTTGTTTACAGCATTTTTTCACACCTGCCTAAAACTTGTGCACAGTACTGTATATAAATTGTATTATATAGTATAAGTATATACATAGCAGAACCATTATTGTTAACATAATTTGGACTCACCCTGTATATAGAGGTAGTAGATTCAGAATGTATTTACACCCCTTCACTTTCTGGTGTTATAGATTCAGTTTTAAATGGACAAGTTTTCCTTCCTGCCCCTAAATCTGCACTTAATAACCAATATAATATAAAAGTAACATGTTTTCAGAAAGGTTTGAAATCATTTTTTAAAAAATCAAAAACTCGTATCTCTTATTCATGTAAGTATTCAGACCTTCTGCTCTGGCAAGTGTGGCCAGGTGCACCCTGTTTGTTTAAATTCTCCTTGAGATGTGTCTAGAACTTGACTGGAGACCACCTGTGGCAAACTGGACTGAGTGGACGCTGCTTAGAAAGGCAAACGCGTATCTGTGTATAGAAGGTCCCACACTTCACACTTCCCAAGCCATGAAGTCCTCTTTAGACTCCTGTCACACACATGCGAGTAGGAGGGAGCTGTATGGACCAAGTGAGGGTAATGCCACGCCAGGCCAGGGGGTGGCGGAGTGCATTAAACCTTCTTCTGTTGTCAAAAACGGGAAAACCTGTCTGATTCAACCTTGAAGACGTCAGTTCCGGTTCCCAGAAGAACACCACTTCCGGTTCATGTAACATAGCCGCCATTTTCCACACTTTTGATCAGTTCAGTTACAGACTCCAACCCATGCACATCTGTGCTTATTTCAAAACCCATTTGCAGCCAGGGAAATTATACAGGTGGCTGCCCCAAACCTTTCTGAGTGTGTCGAGTCTGATCCTTTCACAAAACCTGTCATTAAACGGGGCCGAGGCATACATCAGTGCAACGGTATAAAGCTTCGAGTGTTCCAAGGTGCATAGTGGTCTCAATAATTGTTTAATAGAAGAAGCTCTGAGGCTAAGGATCTGTGCTGGTATCCAGAAGGTTGCCGATTCGAATCCCCGTCACTGCCAAAAGAGATCCTACTCTGCTGGGCCCTTGGGCAAGACCTTTAACCTGTAATTGCTCCAGGGGTACTGTACAATGGCTGACCCTGCGCTCTGACCCAAAGGGGTATGTGAAAACTAACAAATTCCTAATACAAGAAATTGTGTAAGGCGATATAAAGAACAAAAAAAAAAAGCTTGTAACGGTAGTGAGACCAACTATGTTATACGGGTTGGAGACGGTGGCACTGACCAGAAAGCAGGAGACAGAGCTGGAGGTGGCAGAGTTAAAGATGTTAAGATTTGCATTGGGTGTGACAAGGATTAGAAATGAGGACATTAGGGAGACAAAGTCAGAGAGGAGAGATGTTGGTTTGGACATGTGCAAAGGAGAGATGCTGGGTATATTGGGAGAAGGGTGCTAAGGATAGAGCTGCCAGGGAAGAGGAGAAGAGGAAGGCCTAAGAGAAGGTTTATGGATGTGATGAGAGAGGACATGCAGGTGATGGGTGTAACAGAACAAGATGACGAGGACAGGAAGAGATGGAAGAAGATGATCCGCTCTGGCAACCTCTAACGGGAGCAGCCGAAAGAAGAAGGAAGTGACTAATAAAAAAATAATTATTATACGTGAGTGTTCTCAGCGTTGGGCCGGCATATGATCCCAGGCTAATTCCTTACTCTAATTTGCTGCTAATATGCTTTGGTTGTCCCCAAACTGAACTTGGCGGACACCAATTTCTATAAATGAATGGACAGCTTATAACCTATCCTATTTTTAATTAATTTGGACGGTTGGGAGACAAAATCAGAGGGGTGAGATGGCATTGGTTTGAACATGTGCAGCGGAGAGACGCTGGGTATATTGGGAAAAGGATGCTAAGGATAGAGCTTCCAGGGAAGAGTAAGGCCTAAGAGAAGGTTTATGGATGTGGTGAGAGAGGACATGTAGGTGACGGGTGTGACAGAACAAGATGATAAAGACAGAAAGATATGGAAGATGATGATCCGCTGTGGTGACCCCTAACAGGAGCAGCTGAAAGGAGAAGTAAGTGATTGAAAAAAACATAATTATTATACGTGAGTGTTCTCAGGGTTGGGCCGGCATATGATCCCAGGCTTTGCTGCTAATATGTTTTGGTTGTCCCCAAACTGAACATGGAAGGACACCAATTTCTATAAATGAATGGACAGCTTATAACCCATCCTATTTTAAATTAATTTGGACGGTTGGGAGACAAAATCAGAGAGGCAAGATGGCATTGGTTTGGACATGTGCATAGGAGAGACGCTGGGTATATTGGGAGAAGGGTGCTAAAGATAGAGCTTCCAGGGAAGAGGAGAAGAGGAAGGCCTAAGAGGAGGTTTATGGATGTGCTGAGAGAGGACATGCAGGTGATGGGTGTAACAGAGAAAGATGACAAGGACAGGAAGAGATGGAAGAAGATGATCTGCTGTGGTGACCCCTAACGGGAGCAGCCGAAAGAAGAAGGAAGTGACTGATAAAAACACAATTATTATACGTGAGTGTTCTCAGGGTTGGGCTGGCATATGATCCCAGGCTAATTCCTTACCCTAATTTGCTGCTAATATGCTTTGGTTGTCCCCAAACTGAACATGGGAGGACACTAATTTCTATAAATGAATGGACAGCTTATAACCCATCCTATTTTAAATTAATTTGGACGGTTGGGAGGCAAAATCAGAGAAGCGAGATGGCATTGGTTTGGACATGTGCAGAGGAGAGACGCTGGGTATATTGGGAAAAGGGTGCTAAAGATAGAGCTGCCAGGGAAGAGGAGAAGAGGAAGGCCTAAGAGAAGGTTTATGGATGTGATGAGAGAGGACATGCAGGTGATGGGTGTAACAGAACAAGATGACGAGGACAGAAAGATATGGAAGAAGATGATCTGCTGTGGTGACCCCTAACAGGAGCAGCTGAAAGAAGAAGAAGAAGAAGAAGCTTGTAACCACCAGGATTCTTCTTAGAGTTGGCCATGCAGCCAAACTAAGCATCCAGGCAAGAAGGGACTTGGTTATGGAGGTGACCAAAAACCCAATGGTCATTCTAATAGAGTTTCAGAAATCCTCTGCTGAGAATGGACAACCTGTGTTGATGTGTAGCAGCACTCCATCAATCAGGTGTTGGAGCCAGTTTTAAGTAAAAGGCATATAAAGGACTCTGACAGCATTACGAATAAAAAGATTCTCTGCTTTGTGGAGACAAAAATGGAACTTTTCAGGCAGAACTCCAAGCACTACGTCTGGTAAAGATCAGACACTGCTCACCACCTGCCTAATAACATCCCTATGGCAAAGCGTGGTGGTGGCAGCATCCTGCTATAGGGGGTGCAAGAACAGGGAGACTGGCCAGACAATGAGGGAGGAATGAGTGCGGCCAAATACAGAAAGGTCAGTCAGTCATTATCCAACTCTCTATATCCTAATTACAGGGTCACGGGGGTCTGCTGGAGCCAATCCCAGCCAACACAGGGCGCAAGGCAGGAAACAAACCCCGGGGCAGGACGCCAGCCCACCGCAGGGCAATACAGAAAGGTCCTTGAAGAAATCCTGCTTCAGACTGTGGGGAATGACAATGACCCGAAACATACAGCCAAGACAATGCTGGAGTTTGCTCTCTGACTGACTTTGAGAGGCCCAGACTTAAACTTCACTGAACATGTGTGCAGACTGAGACCTGAACATGGCAGTTTACAGACACTTCCCAGCCAATACAACGGAGCCTGAGAGGATCCGGCAGGAATAACAGGATAAACTGGCCAAATCCTGGGGCCTCATGTATAAACGGTGCGTATGCACAGAAATGTTTTGTACGAACGTTTCCACGCTCAAATAGCAATGTATAAAACCTAAACTTGGCGTAAAGCCACGCATATTTCCACGGTACCTCATACCTCATAGGGATGGAGTGGTGGCTCTGAGGCTAAGGATCTGCGCTGGTATCCTGAAGGTTGCTGGTTCGAATCCCTGTCACTGCCAAAAGAGATCCTACTCTGCTGGGCCCTTGAGCAAGACCCTTAACCTGTAATTGCTCCAGGGGCACTGTACAATGGCTGACCCTGCGCTCTGACCCCAAGGGGTATGCGAAAACTAACAAATTTCTAATACGAGAAATCGTATAAGACGAAATAAAGAGCAAAAAAAAAAAATACCCTGGCATACGCGATTTCTCCGCTCGGTTTTGCAGACTGGCGACACCCAGCGTCAAAGCAGTGCTACTGTTCCTGTGTGGTCACCCTTTCTTTCTTAGCTCCACATTCCTGACGCAGCTTTATAAATACACTGAAACTAACTGCATATTGTTTATTAGTGTAATGCATCTGATTGTAATTAACCTGCAGCAATATAATGGTCCAGGGAATAGCCATAGTATTCCAAATACCAGAACTGCTTTAGCGTTGCAACTCTCACTGCATCTTCTTCATCTTTCAGCTGCTCCCATTAGGTGTTGCCACAGCAGATCATCTTTTTCCATATTACTCTCACTGCACCACTCGGAGTATTTATATCACTGTATCTGAGTGGGGAATCACAGCAGCAGATGACCGGAAAGAGAAATATCGGTACACAGCATGAAGCAAGCGCTGCCTCAGCCACAGCAAAACACTTTAGAGACTTCCCTGTACGGACTTTGCGGTTTAGAAAAAGTTTCATCCCAAGAACTCTAAACGCACTCAATCAGTCCATCAAGTGCTCCTTGTAGAACTGTTTACTTATAAGTACAATCACCTCACTGTAAACTTGCACTACAGTTATAATATTGCACAACCTGAGCCACTTTATAAAGCGGATATTTACATATGATGACGATATCATTTTTAAGATGAAATGCAGCAAAATATGTTGATAATATTATACAGATAAAACTTTAACTTCATTTAAATAATCTGTATTGTTAATAATTAAACATGTGAGGACACGGTGCAGCAGCATTAGCTAGTTCATAGATTGTTCCTGCATTGGGTTGTATTTTTGCACTGACGCGACACTGGAAAGATAGACGGATAGAATAATTAAACATGTACTACGAAGATATTTGAATGTTCCTTAAAAGTTTTGAAGAATCGGCGTTTTAAGCTTACAGATGGTTTCACGTCTATTACAGAGTTGATTGTGTGGCGATTGGGTATTTGGAGAAAGAAAAGGACAGGAATTGGAGGTTAGTACGTTTGAAAGAGACAGTACTTCTGTAATAAATTATGTCATTGAAGGTCGCGCATGGCGCAGCAAGCCTCTTGCGTGAGATATGAACAAGCACTGCACCACCGTGTTCCCATGTTTAATAACATGCTTTCATTCCTATCATCATA
The DNA here is from genome assembly GCF_900747795.2 of Erpetoichthys calabaricus. Taxonomy (NCBI): domain Eukaryota; kingdom Metazoa; phylum Chordata; class Cladistia; order Polypteriformes; family Polypteridae; genus Erpetoichthys; species Erpetoichthys calabaricus. Next base: position 242,036,526 of record NC_041398.2, on the reverse strand, counting down.
AAAAAGATATCACGTATACATCTCAATATTTTAATTATTCAGAGAGCTGTAATATCACGAATGTAATGGATTATGTGTCCTGTCGGAGAAAAAGAAAGCCCGTTTAAGAAGCAGGTAGTGATTCACACACAGAGCACAAAGAAGATCAAATACAAAACAAAGCATTTAACGTCCTACTTTAGTTACAATGGGATTTGAGAAACTTGTAAATTAAACGATTTTAAGATGAAATTTATGATGTTCTACTTTAATGGAAAAATAAACTACGTGATTAAAGTGGAAATTTCGAGATTAAAGTTGACATTTCGTGCTTTTTTCCCACTGTGTGCCTATTTTTTTGTCTGTACCCTAATAAGCTTTCATATGACACTCAGACGGTGGGCTACAACTCGCCTTTTCACGGCGACTTTGATATGTGATTTCTTTTTTATTTCGGGCACTGTGCGACTTTGTGAACTTGAGCTTTCGAGTTTCTCCAACACTCTGTCACTCGATCAACTTCCTTTTGTTGCTTATACCACTGTTTAAACCAACAAATAGTACGTTTTTCCTTTGCCTCCACTTGGTATTCGCTGAAATTCTTATATTTTCCTCCGTGCTTTTCCCATTGTCTTTTCTCAGAAGGCTATTTATATTGATTTGCATATTCAAAGAGGCGTAATTCTGGGAGGAGTTGAGGCGGGACAGAAGGCGCGTGCACGTGCCTTACTTTTCACGCTGATCGGATTTTATGTAGTGGAAGAACGTGAAAGTTTGCGTACGTACAGATTCCTGCATCTGGATTTTTCTGTGCGTTCGCACATTCCCGCTTTTGTGCTTACGCCATGTTATAGTGTGAGTTCTACGCACAGCGTTATACATGAGGCCCCAGGTGTGCAGAGCTTGTATAGATTTGCCGATGAATTGCTGACTGCAAAGTTCTGAATTAAGGGTCTGAATACTTAGATGAAGGAGAGGTTTCAGTTTTTGATTTTTAATGAACTTTCAAACCTTTCTGAAAACAGGTTTACACTTTGTCTTTACTGGTTATTGAGCGTAGGCACAGATGGGCAGAAATGGCAAATTTATTCATTTAAAATTAAACAGAACAACAACATTTATTTCTATAGCACATTTCCATACAAATTATGTCGCTCAAAGTGTTTTGCAGGATGAAGAAAGAGACAAAAAAGACAAAATATAAGAATAAAATTAGGCAATATTAATTAACATAGAATAAAAGTAAGGTCCGATGGCCATGGAGGACAGGAAAGAAAATAAAAAACTCAAACACAATTAAGTGTGCAGAATACTTTTAAATCCACTGTATTAAGACAGAACATAGCTTGTAGGGAGTGAGGTGTAGTGGGCTACAGAAGTAGTAATATTACAATCCATCCACCATCCAACCTGCTATATCCGAAATACAGGGTGTCACGGGGGTCTGCTGGAGCCAATCCCAGCCAACACAGGGTGCACTGATGTTCTTTGTTGTGTGTTTCAGAAGATATTTTTCTTATTGCTTGAACCACTCACTTGTGTTTTGCTTTGTAGATACCCTATGATTTTATTTAAAATATGTTTTTCGCAGTCTTTTTATTAAATGTATTGTATTTGAATGTATTTTATTTTTAATGTACATGCATATAAGTAGAATTTTTCAATTAACAAATTGCAGTATAATGGATATGTTGCAGTTTGCCAAACAAACTAATAAAAAACATCTATTTTAATGAAAACTGAGTTTTTTACATTTATTTTTGAAAAAAAAAATGTTTTAGGATATTTAATAACATATCGGCAAGCGTCTCCTTGGAATAGTAGTAATTTCACGTTGGGTATTTTCCTTCAAATCTTCTACAGTGCGAGGCTTGTTCCAAAAGACTTTTCCTTTGAGCAGACCCCAAAGGGAAGAGGTCTGGTGGTGTCAGATCTGCTTACCGTGGTGGCCAAAGCCCCTTTGAAATTATCCTGTTGCCGTAGAAGAACTCAGTTTCTGCCATGCTCCTTGCCAATGTGTGACATTTTGCTCCATCTTGCTGGAAGTAACTCACGATCATCCAGTTGATTCTAAAATCGCTTAAACGAACTGGTGAGCCAATAAGTTCACACCAGGACGACGCGCTGAATACTGTACACCACCATCCTGATGAGAAGTTGAGTGACCGAGTGAAGGGGTACGGGTGGTACGCACCCAGAAGTTGCTAACGGATGTTAAATGTCGTGACGGCTGTCCAGCGCCTACCTCATCACTCCGATGCAGGGGCATCCCGGCTTGCTTGAAGCTCCATAAACTGAGAAGCACATTGCACGCTGTTTCGTTCAGATTGCTTCATCCTAGCAAGAGTTATTACAGAATATTCGGAGCCTCTATTGAGTGAATCTCCCTGTAGATGCATATGGGCAGTAAATACATACAGTGATCCCTATTGCTGAAGTTACGTTCCAGACCGATCAGCAATAAGTGAAAATCCACGATATAGAAAGGCCATATGAATAAACATTTTTTTACAGTTTAAGCCTTAAAATACCCCTCCCACACGCTTTAAACGCATGTAAACATATTAAACCACACTTTGTAAACACATATGATATGTGGATGTCGGGCTAAGGATATGCCAAGCAAAATGACACCTTTTATTGGCTAACTAAAACATCTTGCCTGAAGAAGGGGCCTGAGTTGCCTCGAAAGCTTGCATATTGTAATCTTTTTAGTTAGCCAATAAAAGGGGTCATTTTGTTTGGCTTTTCTCTACACTCATAATGGCTAAGACGGTACAACACCCTAGGGCTAAGGATATGAGTAACATAATAATAATAATAATAATAATGTAGCGTACCGTCAATTCATTCAAGCTGTAATGGCGAGCGACGTCCGCATAACGCTTTCCTTCCCTTCTTAGAAGCTGCAGGATGCTTGGGAGCCATCGTAGGGCTTAAAACAAAACGAAAAGTTCCCAAAAAGTTTGCTCAGAACAATCGGACCACAAGCAAGGTACGCGATACACAGAGAACTGAGATGCGTCGGGGAGCCACGCTCGCTGTTCTTGGCAAGATTACACCATGTTAGCAGCAGCCAATCAGAGCCCAAAAGAATGAAAATCCCATTCTGATTGGTTGAGTCTATTCTTTCAGCCAATAACTGGCCTTGTAAGAAATCATCTGGGTGCTGTACCGCGAAAGTGTTCGTCTACCTTAGTGACTGCTGAAAACCGTATGCTTTGTTAAGAATTGGCTGCAAAGTACACTACAGGTAGGATGTACTTATTGAATTTTTCCACTATATAGAGGGGGCGCGATACAGCAGGGGATCACTGTGTGTATATATATATATATACAGGTGCTGGTCATAAAATTAGAATATCATGACAAAGTTGATTTAGTTCAGTAATTCCATTCAAAAAGTGAAACTTGTATATTAGATTCATTCATTACACACAGACTGATGTATTTCAAATGTTTATTTCTTTTAATGTTGATGATTATAACTGACAACTAATGAAAGTCCCAAATTCAGTATCTCGAAAAATTAGAATATTGTGAAAAGGTTCAACATTGAAGACACCTGGTGCCACACTCTAATCAGCTAATTAACTGAAAACACCTGCAAAAGTCTTTAAATGGTCTCTCAGTCGAGTTCTGTAGGTTACACAATCATGGGGAAGACTGCTGACGTGACAGTTGTCCAAAAGACGACCATTGACACCTTGCACAAGGAGGGCAAGACACAAAAGGTCATTGCTAAAAAGGCTGGCTGTTCACAGAGCTCTGTGTCCAAGCACATTAATAGAGAGGCGAAGGGAAGGACAAGATGTGGTAGAAAAAGTGGACAAGCAATAGGGATAACCGCACCCTGGAGAGGATTGTGAAACAAAACCCATTCAAAAATGTGGGGGAGATTCACAAAGAGTGGACTGCAGCTGGAGTCAGTGCTTCAAGAACCACCAGGCACAGACGTATGCAAGACATGGGTTTCAGCTGTCGCATTTCTTATGTCAAGCCACTCTTGGACAAGAGACAGCATCAGAAGCGTCTCGCCTTTGGACTGCTGCTGAGTGGTCCAAAGTTATGTTCTCTGATGAAAGTAAATTTTGCATTTTCTTTGGAAATCAAGGTCCCAGAGTCTGGAGGAAGAGTGGAGAGGCACAGAATCCACGTTGCGTGAGGTCCAGTGTAAAGTTTCCATAGTCAGTGATGGTTTGGGGTGCCATGTCATCTGCTGGTGTTGGTCCATTGTGTTTTCTGAGGTCCAAGGTCAACGCAGCCGTCTACCAGGAAGTTTTGGAGCACTTCATGCTGCTGATGAACTTTATGGAGATGCAGATTTCATTTTCCAACAGGACCTGGCACCTGCACACAGTGCCAAAGCTACCAGTACCTGGTTTAAGGACCATGGTATCCCTGTTCTTGATTGGCCAGCAAACTCACCTGACCTTAACCCCATAGAAAATCTATGGGGTATTGTGAAGAGGAAGATGCAATACGCCAGACCCAACAATTCAGAAGAGCTGAAGGCCACTATCAGAGCAACATGGGCTCTCATAACACCTGAGCAGTGCCACAGACTGATCGACTCCATGCCACGCCACATTGCTGCAGTAATCCAGGCCAAAGGAGCCCCAACTAAATATTGAGTGTTGTACATGCTCATACTTTTCATGTTGATACCTTTCAGTTGGCCAACATTTCTAAAAATCCTTTTATTGCATTGGTCTTAATTGATTTTCTAATTTTCCGAGATACTGAATTTGGGACTTTCATTAGTTGTCAGTTATAATCATCAACATTAAAAGAAATAAACATTTGAAATACATCAGTCTGTGTGTAATGAATGAATCTAATATACAAGTTTCACTTTTTGAATGGAATTACTGAAATAAATCAACTTTGTCATGATATTCTAATTTTATGACCAGCACCTGTATATACAGTCATATGAAAAAGTTTGGGAACCCCTCTTAATTCTTTGGATTTTTTGTTTATGATTGGCTGAGCTTTCAAAGTAGCAACTTCCTTTTAATATCTGACATGCCTTATGGAAACAGTAGGATTTCAGCAGTGACATTAAGTTTACTTATTGACTGTAGTAATGAAACAGGACAAACTTTAAAATAAAATCAATAAAAAATTAAAAAATGTAATTCTGGCCAAGCGGAAGGTCAGTATGCTCCCACGTCAAACGTTGCCACTGTATCTGATCGTGTTGAGCTCTGACAGAAGAGCGCCCCCCCCCGCATGGGGAGAAAAGCACATGGCCGTGATATCTCTGCCAATAAGCAGCAACCCTCTAAAACACGTAGCTCTGATCTCCCTCTCAAAAACGTCAAACGTTACTCCTTAACAATCTCTAGATTATAATGTCTGCTGAACGAATTGGTATTGCTAGCTAAGGTGGGCAAGGTGCGCTCCAACACGTGACGTGAGGTACAGCAACTCGAATGGGGGCTGGCACTTGAGTCAGGAGGGCCCTGCTTTCCCCTCCCCTCAGCCCACAGCCTGTCTCTCAGATTTGCACGAATAAATCAGTGACGCAAGCGAACTATGATTTTAAAGATCAATTTTAAACAAATATTCTTTTACGCATTCATTCTTACAAAACCGAATTGTCCTTCAAGGTGACGTCAATATTGTGAATATTTTTTAGATCTCACCCAAAACTTTACTTCTGGGTTTTCCATGTGTTTAATATGGAGAGTGGCCACAAGAGGGAGCAGTTTGGCTGCAGATGTCACCCCCCCTGAAAGTCACAGGAGTGTCACTAAGGTGTGAGTCACATGACCAGCATCTGTTAAATGTCTCTGAGTTTACAGCACACAATGAAGGCCACAGGAGCTGACGTGGAGTCAATTATCAGTGACTGACGATGTGTCCAGTGTGCTCATCAATGACATTTTCACCTGAATGTACCCACCTGCTCACCTGCCCACATTGCTGACTGACATTTCCATTTCACGACGGTCTGTTCATTCATCCTGAGCCCTAAAAGCCCCCAAGGTCAGCAGGAGACAACCTCAACCAACACAAACATCCAGACGACAGGACAACGTGGCTGTCAGCCTGTAGAGTTTGAACGACTGCCAGTGTGCAGCTGTGAGTGACCAGAGAGACCAGTGTGTTGACAGAAGTCGCAAAATGAATTGGAATGTTCAAGCAAATTATAGAAAATAACCCGATCTAAATCCGTTAAATAGCTCTCTCGTTTGCTGGCTAAGGGGAGGTAAGGTACACGCCCCGAGACTGGCGTGTGAGTAACGAGGGTCCCCCCCACTTCCTCTCAGCCTGCTGCGTCTCTCTCAGATTTGCACAAATAAATCGGTATCACAAGCAAACTATGATACTTAGTGCGATGAAAGAAGTCACAAAATGAACCAGAATGTTCAAGCAAATTATAGAAAATAACCCGATCTAAATCTGCTAAGTAGTTCTCTCGTGAAAAGCAGACAGACATACAGACAGATAGACTGACAAAAGTTGAATTATATATATATATATATAAATATACAGTCATATGAAAAAGTTTGGGAACTCCTCTTAATTCTTTGGATTTTTGTTTCTCATTGGCTGAGCTTTCAAAGTAGCAACTTCCTTTTAATATCTGACATGCCTTATGGACACAGTAGGATTTCAGCAGTGACATTAAGTTTATTGGATTAACAGAAAATATGCAATATGCATCATAACAAAATTAGACGTGCATAAAGGTGGGCACCCCAACAGAGATATGACATCAATACTCCTTTTGTCCTCTAGACGCTGTCCTCCTATAGCCTCTGATGAGTGTCTGGATTCTGGATGGAGGTATTTCTGACCATTCTTCATACAAAATCTCTCCAGTTCAGTTCAATTTGATGGACAGCCTGCTTCAGATCATCCCATAGATTTTCGAGAACCGTGGTGGCCAAAGCCCCTTTCCAGAACATTGTACTTCTCCCTCTGCATGAATGCCTTTGTAGATTTCAAACTGTGTTATGGGTCATTGTCTTGTTGGAATATCCAACCCCTGTGTAACTTCAACTTTGTGACTGTTGCTTGAACATTATCCTGGAGAATTTGTTGATACTGGGTTGAATTCATCTGACCCGCAACTTTAACAAGGGCCCCAGTCCCTGAACTAACCACACAGCATGATGGAACCTCCACCAAATTTGACAGTAGGTAGCAGGTGTTTTTCTTGGAATGCGGTGTTCTTCTTCCACCATGCAAAGCGCTTTTTTTCTGACCAAATAACTCCATTTTTGTCTCATCAGTCCAAAGCACTTCGTTCCAAAATGTATCTGGCTTGTCTCAATTATAGTATTTGCAAACAACAAGCGACTCTGTTTGTGGCGTGAGTGCAGAAAGGGCTTCTTTCTCATCACCCTGCCATACGGATGTTCTTTGTGCAAATCGCGCTGAATTGTAGAACGATGTACAGATACACCATCTGCAGCAAGATGTTCTTGCAGGTCTTTGGAGGTGATCTGTGGTTGTCTGTCACCATTCTCACAATCCTGTTCATATGCCACTCCTGTATTTTTCTTGGCCTGCCAGACCTGCTGGGTTTAACAGTAAATGTGCCTGTGGCCTTCCATTTCCTGATTCCATTCCTTACAGTTGAAACTGACAGTTTAAACCTCTGAGATCTCTTTTTGTAGCCTTCCCCTAAACCAGGAGACTCAACAATCTTTGTTTTCAGATCTTTGGAGAGTTGCTTTGAGGATCCCATGCTGTCACTCTTCAGAGGAGAGTCAAAGGGAAGGAAGCCCACCTTGTGATTGACCACCTTAAATACCTTTATATCTCATGACTGGACACACCTGTCTTTGAAGGCTTAACGAGCTCATCACACCAGTTTGGTGTTGTAAGTAATCAGCATTGAGCAGTGACAGGCATTCAAATCAGCACAATGACAAGGGGACCCACATTTGTGCACAGGCAGTTTTTCACATTTGATTTAATTTCATACAACTAAATACTGCGTCACTAAAAATCTTTGTTCGGAAAACACCGCAGTACTTCTTGGAAATGAAAGACAGACCACTGTTATCTTTATTGTTGAGAGGAGAGTCAATTATTATGCAGGCTGAGAGGGGTTCACAAACTTTTTCTTACGACTGTATATATATAGAGAGAGATATGGCTGACTGTGGTGGGCTGGCGCCCTGCCCGGGGTTTGTTTCCTGCCTTCCTTGCGCCCTGTGTAGGCTGGGATTGGCTCCAGCAGACCCCCATGACCCTGTAGCTAGGATATAGTGGGTTGGATAATGGATAGATGGATATGGCTGAGATTTTCCGACTGATTAGAATATCATGTTTCAGATGCTTACTCGTCTTTCTGTCCATCCATTCTTCCATTTCACTGTATACAAGAGGCACAGATGGCTTCATGACGTCATTTCTTTTTTGTAGTTTTTGCATCATGCTGCGGTATTTTTTTACAGCTTCTGGAAATGATGAGCCGTGATTTAATGCCTGTGGATACAGAATTTACTGAATTACTCACAAACTGAAAAATAAGAGAACTGTTATAACACCAGCAATACTGCCATTATTGCTGAAGGTGGCACAATGCAGTACCACAACTATAAGAACTTGGATTTATTTCCTGGACTGCTTGCTGTCCCAGTGAAAAGTTTCGCGGCTTCTGTAATGGCATGGGCTCTCTGTTGGTTCTCTGGTTCCTATATATCCTAAAGACATGAACTTATGGTAACAGAGAATAACTCCCTGGCTCTATGAGTGTGATGTTTGTGTGAATGCATTGCTGCAATAATAGGCTCCCACCTTTCCATATCTTTATTAGGAAAAAACAGGTTTAGAAAATGAATGAATGAAGACAGTTTCCAAGGAGAACAGTTGTGTACCGAAGACATAATTCACTGGAACACCTAGGTCAGGGGTCCTCAGTCACGGTCCTTGAGGGCCGCAGTGGCTGCAGGTTTTTGCTCCAACCCAGTTGCTTAATAAGAAGCACTTATTGCTCCAGTAACACTTCTGCTTCACTTTAGTGGTCTCGCTCGTTAAGATTTTGAACCCTTATCGCTTATTTTAGTCTTAAACAGCTGTATTCTTGGCTGTTTTTAATTTCTCCTAATTAGCAATAACATGCAAATGACAAAAGAGACCTGCATTTCTCCATTTAGCTTGTTACCATTCACACCTCTGTGTGTATTTATCGTGCACTATTGGGTTTAATTAAATACTTGGAAGGAAAGTAAAGAGAAAAAAGTGAAGGACTGAGAATTAGTCCTCCATTTTAGCCTTAGATCATTTGGATGATATCCTTAGAAAGGGGAAGAAAAATCTAAGATACGAGAATGACCTGACATGTTCGGATTCAGTGGGTTGTAAAATGGATGGATGGATGGTAGAGTTAAAGCAACTAACAAGCCATGAAATTAAATTATTGGCAAGAATTGCTTTCTAATTAAGCAACCGGGTTAGAACTGCTGCCCTCCAGGACTGTGATCGAGGACCCCTGACGTAGAGGGAACAAACTCAAACATGGCGAGAACATGAAGGCTCCATTACTGTGAGTCCTTGATTAAGATTTCAGCACAGGACTCAGAAGCTGTGTTGATAGTAGTACTAAACTTTGTGTTGTGGTGTTGTCTGTTATATTCTAAAATCTTTAATAATATTGACAAACCATTTATCCTTCATTTTCCAAACCTGTTTATTCCAGGTCCGGGCTGTGAGTGGTTGGAGTCTATTCTGACACCATTAGAATCATCTTTTGGACAGGGTCTTAGTACACTGGGCAGAGTGGTGGCTCTGAGGTTAGGGATCTGTGTCGGCAATCAGAAGGTTCCCAGTTCAAATCTCATAAACGACAGAAGGGATTCTACTATGTTGGGCCCCCCTGAGCAAGACCCTTAACCTGCAATTGCTTCATCCTGGGTATGACGTTAATCTGCATTCAGCCCAGCAAGCAGGTCCTCCAACTTGCAGGGAAAACTTGGGGGTTGGTGGCAGGATTGGCACTCCAGCCACGGTAAAAAAACCTCACACTGTCCCAGTGTGGTGCTGAGGTGCCATCCACTGGACGGCTGCACTCAGATCTCAACCCGGGTGCTTCGCCGTGTGGTGGGTGCGGCAACGAGCTGTAATCAGCGCATGCTCCCAACCTTAGTACACTGCACAGCACACTCACTCAGAAACTCCAGACAGAGAATGGCCAGGTCGGAATCTGAATCCATAATTCTGGCACTGTGAGACCACAGCGCTATCCTCTGTGCTCCCATGCCACCCAGGAAAAAAGGTCCAGTCATATGAAAAAGTTTGGGGACCCCTCTTAATTCTTTGGATTTTTGTTTCTCATTGGCTAAGCTTTCAAAGTAGCAACTTCCTTTTAATATCTGACATGCCTTATGGACACAGTCGTATTTCAGCAGTGACATCAAGTTTATGGATTAACAGAAAATATGCAATATGCATCATAACAAAATTAGACAGGTGCATAAATGTGGGCACCCAAACAGAGAGATAACATCAATACTTAGCTGAGCCTCCTTTTATAAATCTAACAGCCTCTAGACGCTGTCCTCCTATAGCCTTTGATGAGTGTCTGATTCTGGATGGAGGTCTTGTTGACCATTCTTCATACAAAATCTCTCCAGTTCAGTTCAATTTGATGGACAGCCTGCTTCAGATCATCCCATAGATTTTCGCTGATATTCAAGTCAGGGGACTGTGATGGCCATTCCAGAACATTTGTACTTCTCCCTCTGCATGAATGCCTTTGTAGATTTCAAACTGTGTTTTGAGTCATTGTCTTGTTGGAATATCCAACCCCTGCGTAACTTCAACTTTGTGACTGATGCTTGAACATTATCCTGAAGAATGTGTTGATATTGGGTTGAATTCATCAGACCCTCGACTTTAACAAGGGTCCCAGTCCCTGAACTAGCCACACAGCCCCACAGCATGATGGAACCTCCACCAAATTTGACAGTAGGTAGCAGGTGTTTTTCTTGGAATGCGATGCTCGTCTTCCGCCATGCAAAATGCTTTTTGTTCTGACCAAATAACTCCATTTTTGTCTCATCAGTCCAAAGCACTTTGTTCCAGAATGAATCTGGCTTGTCTAAATGAGCATTGGCATACAACAAGCGACTCTGTTTGTGGCGTGAGTGCAGAAAGGGCTTCTTTCTCATCACCCTGCCATACAGATGTTCTTTGTGCAAATTGCGCTGAATTGTAGAACGATGTACAGATACACCATCTGCAGCCAGATGTTCTTGCAGGTCTTTGGAGGTGATCTGTGGGTTGTCTGTAACCATTCTCACAATCCTGCTCATATGCCGCTCCTGTATTTGTCTTGGCCTGCAAGACCTACTGGGTTTAACAGCAGCTGTGCCTGTGGCCTTCTGTTTCCTGATTCCATTCCTTACAGTTACAGAAACTGACAGTTTAAACCTCTGAGATGGCTTTTTGTAGCCTTCCCCTAAACCAGGAGACTCAACAATCTTTGTTTTCAGATCTTTGAGAGTTGCTTTGAGGATCCCATGCTGTCACTCTTCAGAGGAGAATCAAAGGGAAGGAAGCCCACCTTGCGATTGACCACCTTAAATACCTTTATATCTCATGATTGGACACACCTGTCTATGAAGACTTAATGAGCTCATCACACCAGTTTGGTGTTGTAAGTAATCAGCACTGAGCAGTGACAGGCATTCAAATCAGCACAATGACAAGGGGACCCACATTTGTGCACAGCCAGTTTTTCACATTTGATTTCATTTCATACAACTAAATACTGCATCACTAAAAATCTTTGTTCGGAAAACACCGCAGTACTCCTAGGAAATGAAAGACAGACCACTGTTATCTTTTTTGTTGAAAGGAGAGTCGATTATTATGGAGGCTGAGAGGGGTTCACAAACTTTTTCATATGACTGTATATAAGCAAATATCCTCATTTGGTACTGTGAGAGATGGCTGGCTGGTCATCCCGGCCAATACCCCCAAGCCGCTAGATGGAGCCCTCTCTGTAGCATAGAAGTGCCCCGAAGACCACCAGGGAATCATGGACAATGGAGTTTTTATTCCTGACCCTGCTGGACACCGTGGGGCCCACCAGAGGACGCTGCAGGGAGGCTCAAGGACTTATACGTGCCCTATAACCCGGAAGTGCGTCATGATCACATGACCAGAAGGAACGACGTGCTTCCGGGTTGAAGAAAAGGACTTTTAAGCTGACCCGGAAGTGATGAGGACTTATGGATTGTTGGGATGGAACCACTTCCGGGTCAGGGACTATAAAGGACTCTGGGAAACCCCAGACGAGGGAGCTGAGTTGGGAGGCAGGGTGGCTAAGCGTCTGGGAGTGGAGGATTGTTTATTGTTCGTGGATTTATTAAGTATTGTGGAGAGGAGGGTGCTTTGTGCACTTATTTATAATAATAATTATTATTATTGGACTTTTATGTGGTGTCTGATGTCTGGTCTGAGGGTTCAAGGGGTCACGGAGACCTCTATCTGTCACAGTACACATATTTCATAATAATATTCATCAATATATGAAACGTAGTAAAGGACACAGATGTATTGGTATAATTAAATTAACGTCTTAACTACCTTTGTTTTAATTCTGTTGTACTGGATCCGCACAAGCCAGGACCGAATAAATTTCTGAATGCAAATTGTTGCTTGTAGGAATTGGTGACTTGAGCTCCCAGTCTTTACTGGGTGAAACGCTTCATAGATTTCCAGGTGTGGTCCCACTCTCCTCAGTCTTTCATCAATCTTTTGGTTGGACTGGTAAATTCTAAAGCAAGAATTGAGACATTAACAAAATATAATTTAAAATGGGTATGTTTTTTGATGCAATATAACGTATATACAATCACATATCACCCTTCCCCATAAAGTGTAATTAGCACTGTAATGATAATCATAATAAAAAAGCTGATATCACAACATCTGAAGGAGAGTTACCTTGACCTACTGTATTGCATGCAAGCCTAAACTGAAAGAGCTGCGGTTATATTTAAGGAAAAAATTGTGTGTTTCTGTCATAAGACATGTCCTGCCTTTGTCATCTTTCAGTCAGTAACATTATAACTAACCCTACCACTGTCCTCTGAAAACGAGCAGCTGTTCTGAATGACGCAGAGGAAATTTTTAATGGGAAGAGTAGAACTGACTTTATTTGCAAGAAAGTCTGGAATGTCTTTCATCTAAAATAAAACACCAATCAAGAATTATAGTCATTACACCAGAAATAGTCAGTCAGTCAGTCATTACCCAACCCACTATATCCAAACACATGCTCACGGGGGTCAGCTGGAGCCAATCTCTGCCAGCACAAGGCGCAAGGGAGGAACAAATCCCGGGCAGGGCGCCAGCCCACCGCAGGGCACACACCCAGCACACACACAGGACAATTTAGGACTGGCAATGCACCTAGCCTGCATGTCTTTGGACTGTGGGAGGAAACCCACGCAGACACGGGGAGAACATGCAAACTCCACGCAGGGAGGACCCGGGAAGTGAACCCAAGTCTCCTTACTGAGAGGCAGTAGTGCCACCACTGCGCCACCGTGCCTACTCCAGAAATATATTTTCATAAACAAAAATAAACTCGGTAATCGGTAAACCACACAGCATTAATCCTTCATATGCTTGCTTTGGTGACGTCACACGCCGCATAGTCTTGGTGTCTTCTAGCTATGATGCCTCTCACCTTACACTCCAAATCGTAGCCTTAGATCTTGAAATGAGGGTCTGCTTAGAATTCCAAGAGCTAAACTTTAAAGAAATGGTGAGGTGGCCTTCTGCTGCTAGGCCCCTAAAATCTGGAACAGCTGACCGAGAGAAATTCGCCAGGCTAATATGGTGGAGCACTTTAAAACACTGCTAACAACCCGTTATTTCAACATGGCTTTCTCATAGCTTCATTTTAGTGTAACCCTGATATTCTGGATATGCATTGAAATATCATTCTCATTCATGGTGGCTCCGATATCCGTACTCACCCCTACTTTAATTTCTGTTCTTTTTCCAGTTTTCTGTGGTGGCGATCTGTGACACCACCATCTGATCAAAGCACCGGAATGTCCCTGCACTAATGGATTGAAGGCTAGAGGTCCACATGACCGTCATCATCAAGTTCTTCCATGTGAAGCCTGAACACCATGAGGACTGACTGAGATCATTTATGTCAGGTAGAATGCCTAGAGGGGGCTGGGTGGTCTCGTGGCCTTGGACCCCCTGCAGATTTTGTTTTTTTTTTCTGACCTTACTTTTATTCTGTGTCAATTAGTATTGCCTGATTTTATTTTTATATTTTGTCTTTTCTCTCTTTCTTCATCCAGTAAAGCACTTTGAGCGACATCATTTGTATGAAAATGTGCTATATACATAAATATTGCTGCTGTTTTACTATGGGATTAAATATTCAGTACTGAAACTGGTACAATATCCCAAAAAGTGCTTATTACGTTGTACATTACATAATGTGTGAAGCAGGAGCTAATTACTGCTACTTCATTGTCAAATAAAGACTAAATGATATCACATTTATTTGCATAAACATTAATAAAGACTAAATGATATCACATTTATTTGGATACCGTATATACTCGAAATATAAGCCGAGCTTTTCAGCACCCAAAATGTGCTGAAAAATGTCACCCTCAGCTTATATTCGAGTCAGGTCCCGCAGCCCCACCAACCCGACAGAAAGCTGGAGTGTACAGTACATACACACACGCGCGTGCGCGAGAGAGAGAGAGAGACGCACACACACGTGTGCATGCGAGAGAGACACACACACGCAAGAGAGAGAGATGAGCGCAAGAGAGAGGTGCATGAGAGACAGATACACGTGCGCAAGAGAGACGCGCACACACACACACATGCGCGCGTGCGTGCGTGCGAGAGAGACACACACGCGAGAGAGAGAGACGAGCGCAAGAGAGAGGCGCGTGAGAGAGAGACACACGCACGAGAGAGACACACACGCGAGGGAGTGAGATGAGCACAAAAGAGAGGCCCGCGCGCGAGAAAGACACACACGCGAGAGAGAGAGACAAGCACAAGAGAGAGGTGCACGAGAGAGAGACACACGCGTACGTGAGAGAGAGAGAGAGAGAGACGAGCGCAAGAGAGAGGCACGTGAGAGAGAGACACACACACGCGCACACGAGAGAGAGAGAGAGAGAGACGAGCGCAAGAGAGAGGCACGTGAGAGAGAGACACACACGCAAGAGAGTGAGATGAGCGCAAGAGAGAGGCGTGCGTGAGAAAGACACACACACGCGAGAGAGAGAGACAAGCACAAGAGAGAGGTGCGTGCGAGAGAGACACACACGCGAGAGAGAGAGACGAGCGCAAGAGAGAGGCACGTGAGAGAGAGACACACAAGCGCACACAAGAGAGACACACACGCGAGGGAGTGAGATGAGCGCAAAAGAGAGGCCCGCGCACGAGAAAGACACACACGCGAGAGAGAGAGACGAGCACAAGAGAGAGGTGCACGAGAGAGAGACACACGCGTACGCGAGAGAGAGAGACGAGCGCAAGAGAGGCACGTGAGAGAGAGACACACACGCGCACACGAGAGAGAGAGAGAGAGAGAGACGAGCGTAAGAGAGAGGCACGTGAGAGAGAGACACACACGTGCACACGAGAGAGACACACACGCAAGAGAGTGAGATGAGCGCAAGAGAGAGGCGTGTGTGAGAAAGACACACACACGCGAGAGAGAGAGACAAGCACAAGAGAGAGGTGCACGAGAGAGAGACACACGCGCACGCGAGAGAGAGAGAGAGACGAGCGCAAGAGAGGCACGTGAGAGAGAGACACACACGCGCACACAAGAGAGACACACACGCAAGAGAGTGAGATGAGCGCAAGAGAGAGGCACACGTGAGAAAGATACACACACGCGAGAGAGAGAGATGAGTGCAAAAGAGAGGTGCGCGAGAGAGAGATACACGTGCGCGCGAGAGACACACACACACACACGCACGCACGTGAGAGAGAGACGAGCGCAAGAGAGAGGTTAATTTACGGTAATTTTATTGGTATTTTGATTATTGAAACCTACCAGTAGCTGCTGCATTTCCCACCCTAGGCTTATACTCGAGTCAATACGTTTTTCCAGTTTTTGTAGGTAAAAATTAGGTACCTCAGCTTATATTCAGGTTGGCTTATACTCAAGTATATACGGTAAACATTAATCATCCTTATTATTTACGATGGCACAGCAGTCAATCCAACTGCCCTACTAGTTTGTAGTTTAAAATGTGTTTTCCCCAAGTACACTTCAGTAAGGAATAGTTATATGTGCAAGTTCCTGCAACCTACAGTTTATATGGCAAGAAAAAATAAAGTGAAATTTATTTTGCAATAGCTGAATAAGCCACTATTTCATCAATAACTTTTGTTATATGATGTTCATGTGGATAGGAAAGTGTCACAGCAATTTTCTAGTGCAGCAGAAAAGAAACAGTAACATCAAGAGAATTCTTACACTTTCTGCTTCTTCAGCCTTCTGTCAAGTCTGTGCGCATCTTGAAGAGCTTTTTTCTCCTTTAAAGCTCGCACCCACTCCTTCAGCTCTGAGCTTTGCTTTCTGTTGTAAACTGAGCTGAGCTGTTTTCTATGGGTTTTCCATGTCCTAAAGGAAAAAGAAAATATTCTTTATAATTCTTCAAATATATACAGTATACTGTAGCCAGAGTTGAAAAGCCACTAGTGTTCAATGTAACACTTTGATATGTGCACCTGGTTGCTTTTAATACACTTATGTTGAGCTATAGGCAAGTAAATATGCCCTGTGTGTAACAGTGGCATTATTGGTAGAAACACAGAGGTCATTGATGAATGTGTTACATTAGTAGAATAATCTGTATGTAGTACTGGTCAGTAGAAAGTGTATGGCTACTTTTAGAACAAATGCATGATAACCACCTTTTCCCACCCTCTCAAACGTATGCAGTTTTTAATGTCTGTAAAACATTCGGCAATAAATCACTGTACATAGACAACATTTTCATATCCTACAAACAATTACATTCCAAATTTAACTTTCCAGTAACACATTTCCTTCACGACCTTCAAATTACAAACTTTGTTAAACAGAATCTGCCCGATTTCCCTCACCTCCCACCTCCTTCTATGCCATAAGAAATTTTGATCCAGTCTTGAGGACTAAGACGGCATTTCTGCAATATATAAAGACATTTTACAGTCCCTCCCTTTCAAAGATCCCAGAGTACACCGGGAAAAGGATTTCTCACTCAACATCTCAGAAAAGGAGTGGAAGGTAGCAATGCAGAGAATTCACTCGAGCTCCATATGCACAAAGCATACAATTATTCAACTTAAAATTACATATCGAGCACATCTGTCTCGCTTAAAACTGTCCAAAATGTTTCCAGGGCGAGATCCAACCTGCGAATGCTGCAATCGAGCTCAGGCCTCACTGGGTCACATGTTTTGGGCCTGCACCGAATTAACATAATTTTGGACCAAAATCTTTAAATGCCTTACAGACAGCCTTGGTATCACAATCCCTCCTAACCCATTAACAGCTGTGTCTGGTGGGCTCACAGAGGGGCTTAAAGTGGAGAAGGACAAACAAACTGTGATGGCCTTTACTTCACTTTTGGCACGCAGACTTCTAACTCAGCTCTTTTAAGTCAGTGAGTAACTGATGTTATATACTATTTGAAACTGAAATAATATATATACAGTAATCCCTCGCTACTTCGCGGCTCAGTTTTCGCGGATTCACGACTTCGCGGATTTTATATGTAAGCATATCTAAATATATAACGCGGATTTTTCGCTGCTTCGCAGGTTTCTGCGGACAATGGGTCTTTTTACTTCTGGTACTTGCTTCCTCAGTTGGTTTGCCCAGTTGATTTCATACAAGAGATGCTATTGGCGGATGGCTGAGAAGCTACCCAATCAGAGCACGCAGTTCCTGTGTGCTGCTGATTGGCTCAGCGACGGAGTGTTGCATTAACCAGGAAGTCTCATCTCACTCATTCAGCATTAACGTGCTACTGCTTCAGGGGCCGTGTCCAAGCGCCAACAGAAGATGCAAATGATTGCAGAAAAGGTAAAAGTTTTGGATATGTTGAAGGAAGGGAACAGCTACACCGCTGCAGGACACCATTACAGCATCAATGAGTCCACGATTCTTTTTATTTAAAAAGGAGGAAAAGCATATAAGATCTACGGCCGCAGTGTCCTTTAACCAGGGCGCAAAACGAGTTGCAAGTGGACGTGATAAGGCAGTAGTCTGGATGGAATCTGCTTTAGGAATCTTTGCAACAAGGTCGACGACGTCATGACCGCCTACAAGCTGCTCTTCGACCGGAAAAAGAAGCAGCGGCAGCAACTGCCGATCACAATGTTTTTGCAGCCTCGCAAAAAAGAGCCAGTTCCTACTACTACTACTACTACTACTACTACTACTACTACTACTACGGATACACCTTCGGAAACCGTGGAGGAGGTGCCCCAGGAAATGGCACCGCCGTCTGAAGAGACGTTAAGTACAGTCATCGGCTGCGCAGTAAAAGTCATCATCACCTTCATCGTCATCATTTTTACTGCGCAGTATATTCATCACCATCATCACGTCATATATAACTACGTGTACTTCGCTATACAGTAAGTGTAAACTTATCTACTGATTTCATATTGCTTAGCAGTTGTCCCTGTTATTAATAGAGTAAAGGGTGGGTTGTAAACAATACAGGGAGGGTTTAAAAACGTCCAAATACACGTTAAATAATGAAATAAATATAGTGTCCCTACTTCGCGGAAATTCAGTTATCGCGGTCGGCCTTGGAACCTATCTCCCGCGATAAGTGAGGGATTACTGTCTAAAAAAAACTACTTTTTTAAAAACCACACTTATATTAAGTTAAAAAGTGTACTAAATAGTAAAAAAACAAGTCTCTCATATGAGTCGGGTGAAGAGAAGGGCAGAGCTCAGGTGGAGAGGAGAACAGGCGGCCTGAAGAGACAAGGCATTGTGTGTTGTGGCCAGGACTTTTGGGGATTTGGGGACTGAGGAGCACACTTGTAAATATGGAGCACCTAAATAAACGTGTGTGGGGTGATTTAAACGTGTCTGCCTGTCTGTGTCCGGGTCGTGTTCCACAATATATACAGACTCAAAAAAATAGAAGAATCCACAACTACAATTGAGAGGTTTACAGTTGAGAGTATGCGAAACACAGAGTTTATTCTTGTATTATTATATACCAGAAACGGCACAGTGCACGATAACATGCATTGAATCCACTTGTCTTGAGCATTCATAGTCTTCATCCTCTTTCTCTGTACGTTTATCATTCATTTGCTCAGAGGTTGATGCGCTTGCTGCTTCCTGAGCAGCTCTTCTCTTCTCCACCCTAGCGACTCGCTTCTTCTCCTTTTGTCGGCATCTTTTCTCGTTAAAACTGATTAAGTCAGTGTTTGTGTTGCAATTACTTAGTACGTTTTCTTTAATTTTTCACTTAAACTGGCACTAAAGTCTTCAATCTGCCTCAAGAATGATTTAAGATATGAAGAGGTAGGGGAAGGTGGTAGGGAATGAGAATAGATAGATAGATAGATAGATAGATAGATAGATAGATAGATAGATAGATAGATAGATAGATAGATAGATAGATAGATAGATAGATAGATAGATAGATAGATAGATAGATAGATAGATAGATAGATAGATAGATAGATAGATAGATAGATAGATAGATACTTTATTAATCCCAAGGGGAAATTCACATACTCCAGCAGCACCTTACTGATACAAAAAACAATATTAAATTAAAGATTGATAACAATGCAGGTATAACAGACAATAACTTTATATAATGTTAACGTTTACCCCCCCGGGTGGAATTGAAGAGTCGCATAGTGTGGCGGAGGTACGATCTCCTCAGTCTGTCAGTGGAGCAGGACGGTGACAGCAGTCTGTCGCTGAAGCTGCTCTTCTGTCTGGAGATGACACTGTTTAGTGGATGCAGTGGATTCTCCATAATTGATAGGAGTCTGCTTAGTGCCCGTCGCTCTGCCACAGATGTCAAACTGTCTAGCTCCATGCCAACAATAGAGCCTGTCTTCCTCACCAGTTTGTTCAGGCGTGAGGCGTCTTTCTTCTTAATGCTGCCTCCCCAGCACACCACTGCATAGAAGAGGGCGCTCGCCACAACCGTCCGAGAATGGCACCCATACTGCTGCCAAGAGTTAATTCTATAATAAAATAAAATAAAAATAAAAAGAGGAATAACCATGGAGGTCAATCATCTCCCAGAAAGCGGATAGTAGACGTCACGTAGTAGATGTGTACCAAATTTCAGGTCAATCGGTCAAACGGTTTGCGAGCCACAGGTGATTTCAAATCCTGGACAGTCAGCCACGGTAGCATATTATATATACTGTAAAGATACTGATTTGCCGCATAAAACTGCATTCTAATATAAGCATATTTTATAAATTTAAAAAAACTAGCCAGTTCTTGCTTATTACAGTGATCCCTCGCTATATCGCGCTTCGCCTTTCGCGGCTTCACTCTATCGCGGATTTTATATGTAAGCATATTTAAATATATATCGCGGATTTTTCGCTGCTTCGCGGGTTTCTGCGGACAATGGGTCTTTTAATTTCTGGTACATGCTTCCTCAGTTGG
Source organism: Erpetoichthys calabaricus (assembly GCF_900747795.2). Lineage (NCBI taxonomy): Eukaryota > Metazoa > Chordata > Cladistia > Polypteriformes > Polypteridae > Erpetoichthys > Erpetoichthys calabaricus. The sequence continues at coordinate 242,015,909 of NC_041398.2, read as the reverse complement.
TTTGCCCAGTTGATTTCATACAAGGGACGCTATTGGCAGATGGCTGAGAAGCTACCCAGCTTACTTTCTCTCTCTCTCTCTCTTGCGCTGACGTAGGGGGGTGTGAGCAGGGGGGCTGTGTGCAGCTGCTTCCTGAAGGACATGCTGCACGGAGCTTCGCATACTTAAAAGCTCAAAAGGCACGTATTGATTTTTTTTATCTGTCTCTGTCTCTCTCTCTCTCTCTCTTTCTTCCTGCTCCTGACAGAGGGGGTGTGAGCTGCCGCCTTCAACAGCTTTGTACCGGCGGTGCTTCGCATACTTAAAAGCCAAAAAGCCCTATTGATTTTTTTTTTGACTGCTTGCTTTGCACTCCTTTGAAAAGGAAGATATGTTTGCATTCTTTTAATTGTGAGACAGAACTGTCATCTCTGTCTTGTCATGGAGCACAGTTTAAACTTTTGAAAAAGAGACAAATGTTTGTTTGCAGTGTTTGAATAACGTTCCTGTCTCTCTACAACCTCCTGTGTTTCTGCGCAAATCTGTGACCCAAGCATGACATTCTAAAAATAACCATATAAACATATGGTTTCTACTTCGCGGATTTTCCTATTTCGCGGGTGGCTCTGGAACGCAACCCCCGCGATGGAGGAGGGATTACTGTATAATGGAGTTAATGGGTCCCCAGGGTAGAGTGGAATACCAACATAGAGGTCGTATCCAAGAAAGGTCAGAGTCGCCTCTATTTCCCAAGTAGGTTGAGGCTTTTTGGTGTACGCAGACCACTCTTACATGTTTTATACTAATTTGTAGTGGCCAAGGTAATTCTCTGTGCGGAGATCAATAAACACAGGCATCATTGCCAAAAGAAGAAAAACCACGGCTAAAATTTCAAGGGCAAAAGTCAAAAACTGGTACTTTAGCATAGAAGTTTCTTTGGAAAAGAGCGATTTGAAGAGAGGTTTTTGAATTATGATAAAGAGGATATGAAGAAAATGGACAAATTGGGAGAGCATGGGGGTCATGAGGTCACTGGAAAGGGGTGTGTGGCACTCCTGATATCTCTGCAAAAGGACGAAGGTCCAAGTCTTCAGAGGTCCTGGTGCCTCCTGTTTGTGAGACGTGGATGCTATCCAGTGACCTGAGTTGAAGACTGGACTCCTGTGTCTCTTTGGAGAATCCTTGGGTCCCGCTGGTTTGACTTTGTGTTGCTCACTGAGTCCCAAATGAGGCACATTACCTGCATTGTGAGGGAGCGTCAGTTACAGCACTACAGCTATGTGAAACGATTCCCCGAGGGTGATCCGGATCATTGTTGAGGACCCAAGTGGCTGGACCAGGCCAAGGGGATGCCCACATAACACCAGGCTGTGGCAGATAGAGGGTCATTTCTGGAAGGTGGGATTGGACCACGTGTCTGCCTGAGGGGTTGCCACCCAGGATCCCGAGTTGTTTCGTCGTATGGTGGATGCAGCAACGCGCTGTACCAGTGCATGCTCCCCGACCTGACCTGACCTGACCTGAATTCAGATAAAGATGTGAAATCCTGGATGACCTTTTATTGTGACCTTTTGTAATTAGAAGGTCGCCACCCCTGTGGACACACCCTAACAACCTAAAATGATTGTGAAAATACAAAAATGGCAGACAAAATTGTCCAAAAATTTTCATAACTCTTAAGGTTACTAGGATTTCTAAAAAAAAATTAATAGAGAAAACATATAAAAAAAATAGAAAAAGAAACAAAAATCATAATATTTTGTGTTTCTTAAATTACTTCATTTGTAAATATTGTGTCTCAATCCAGAGGTTTAATGTTTTCCTCTCCCTTAAGGAACATTTGTGAACATTTAGAGAATATTTTGAACTTGATAAACCAGCTTTGGGCGGCACGGTGGCGCAGTGATAGCGCTGCTGCCTCGCAGTAAGGAGACCTGTGTTCTGCGTGGAGTTTGCATGTTCTCCCCGTATCTGCATGGGTTTCCTCCAGGTGCTCCGGTTTCCTCCCACAGTCCGAAGACATGCAGGTTAGGTGCATTAGCGATCCTAAAATTGTCCCTAGTGTGTGCTTGGTGTGTATGTGTGCGTGTGCCCTGGTACCTTGGTGGGTTGGCACCCTGCCCAGGATTTGTTCCTGCCTTGCACCCTGTGCTGGCTGGGATTGACTCCAGCGGACCCCCATGACCCTGTGTTAGGATATAGCAGGTTGGATAATGACTGACTGACCAACTGACTAAACCAGCTTCACATTTTAGGCCTGTGCAGGCTGACGTGTGCCTGTGGAAGTTTGGGGTCAGGTTGCCTGGGGTGAAGTCAGTCTATCTCTAAGTTGCCTAGTAAGGCTTTGTCCCGGTTTGAGGGTCTTTCTGGGGCACTACTTATTGTGAATTTCCCCTGGGATTAATAAAGTATCTATCTATCTATCTATCTATCTATCTATCTATCTATCTATCTATCTATCTATCTATCTATCTATCTATCTATCTATCTATCTATCTATCTATATACATCCCCGTGCTTTGCTGCGGCGAAGTACTGCTTTTAAATTTTTATTAAGAAGAAAACCTTTTTAAATTGAGTGAAAATATACTAATAACAATTTGTTAAGGATCTGTTTTTTTGTGAAACTGACTTCACACAGCCTCTCCGCTGTTTTATAAACGAACGTCATATAAGGTCTTCCTTTTTCGTTGCTTTGCCAACGGAAGCAGCCTTTTTATTTAATCCTGTTTTTACGATTGTTCTGTTTGTATATCACGTTGTCAGTTCAGCACTCCGGTTGTAATATGACCAAGCCTTGCAAGCACACTCTTGAGAATGCAACGTATAGTTGTACAGGAGAAAAGCAATCTTGCCTCAAATGATTATATAGTGCCTTTCACTTTATCTATCTATCTATTATATAGTGCCTTTCACTTTATCTATCTATCTATTATATAGTGCCTTTCATTTTATCTATCTATCTATTATATAGTGCCTTTCACTTTATCTATCTATCTATCTATCTACTATCCTTTTTGCAATGTTTGTGTCACCTACTTACATCACTGGTCCACAGTTTCACTGTGAATGTAATTTGTATGTGACAAATACAATTTGACTTAACCTGAATGTCAGGCCATGGCTCAATCGCAACTGGGGCACAGCCATGACAAATTCTAACTATGAAACAACATTCCATTATATTGTAAGAACCATTTACAAAAAAACATATTGTAATGTATTGCATGGAATACTAGGAAAGAAATTCCAATATTGTGTTTACTCTCAGGTATCCAGTGTTATACATTTCTTTTTGAGCATGGTAGGATGGCAGTGCCTGATCCTCTACAAGGTCAACAATTAGGAGATGCTAAAACAATTTATATAAGTCATCCCTACATAACTACACATCCAAAAACAGGAAAAATGACAAACACAAGGTTTGCAGAAAACAAAGTAACAAGTCAGTCATTATCCAACCCGCTATATCCTAACACAGGGTCACAGGGGTCTGCTGGAGACAATCCCAGCCAGCACAGGATGCAAGGCAGGAACAAATCCCCAGGCAGGGCTCCAGCCCACCACAGGGCACACACCCAGCACATACACGGGACAATTTAGGACTGGCAATGCACCTAACCTGCATGTCTTTGGACTGTGGGAGGAAACCCACGCAGACACGGGGAGAACATGCAAACTCCACTCAGCGAGGACCCGGGAAGCGAACCCGGGTCTCCTAACTGCGAGGCAGCAGCGCTACCACTGCACCACCATGACAAAGTAACAAGTGTTAGACAAAAACAGAAAAGACAAAAGGAACAGAAAAGGAACAAAGCAATCACTAGAGAACAAGCATTACAATTACTACAGTAATTGCTGCCTGGCTTTTTAAATAACTTTTAATACATTTAATACATTTAAAAAGCCTCTGGTGACTTGCATTGCCATGTAACTAAGAGGTGTCGCTAGGTAAATGGTAGGCAGTAGAAAAATAATGTCATTATTAGTGTCACAAAAGGACAATGTTCAAAAAGTAAGCAAACATTTGAATCCAAATTCTTCCACAATATGGCTTTCGTTAATTTTTCAGATTGACTTTTTGCAACATGATCTTGTTTGACACATAACCTTTATCTTTATTTCCAGGCAAGATAGTTACTAGGAATTTCTCTTAGTGTTCCATCCATACATTAACAAGGTATTGTCACACACGTGCGATTAGGAGAGAGCGGAGTGGACCAAGTGGAGGTAATTGCCCTCCAGGCCAGGGGGTGGCAGGGTGTACCAAACCTACCTCTGCCCAATTCAACATCAACGACATCACGTCCAGTTTCCGGCACCCAGACTGACATCACATCTGTTTCCGGCTCTCAGATTGACATCACCTCCTGTTCTGGCACCCAGATTGACGTCATTTGATGTGGATTTTAGGAGGCCCAGGCCCCTCATGGACCCCGTGATCATCAGAGGTGACTGTGTGCAGAGGGTACAGACCTATAAATACCTGGGAGTGCAGCTGGATGATAAATTGGACTGGACTGCCAATACTGATGCTCTGTGCAAGAGAAGGCTGGCGTCCTTCAACATCTGCAATAAGATGCTGCAGATGTTCTATCGGACAGTTGTGGCGAGTGCCATCTTCTACGCGGTGGTGTGCTGGGGAGGAAGCATAAAGAAGAAGGACGTCTCACACCTGGACAAACTGGTGAGGAAGGCAGGCTCTATTGTAGGCACGGAGCTGGACAGTTTGACATCCGTGGTAGAGCGATGGGCGCTGAGCAGACTCCTGTCAATCATGGAGAATCCACTGCATCCACTGAACAGGATCATCTCCAGACAGAGGAGCAGCTTCAGCGACAGACTGCTGTCACCGTCCTGCTCCACTGACAGACTGAGGAGATCGTTCCTCCATCACACTATGCGACTCTTCAATTCCACCCCAGGTGGTAAACGTTAACATTATACAAAGTTACTGTCTGTTATACTTGCATTGTTATCACTCTTTAATTTAATATTATTCTTTATCAATATACTGCTGCTGGAGTATGGGAATTTCCCCTTGGGATTAATAAAGTATCTATCTATCTATCTATCTATCTATCTATCTATCTATCTATCTATCTATCTATCTATCTATCTATCTATTTCTGGTTCCGGCCCAAGATAACATTACTTCTGGTTTCGACTTATAAAGCCGCCATCTATTCTAAGCCAAACTCAATGAGAACATATCTCGACTTATTTCTACACTGTTTTTGCAGCCAGGGACTTTATACGGGTGGCTGTCCCAAACCTTTTTCGTGTGTTGAGACTGATTCTTTCACGGTATATAGAATTAAACAACACAATATACAATACATGACAACATCATAACGCTATATACAGTTCAAACAGATATATAAAACAACATAGTAAAGAAGAATTACACATGCACCCAAGTAATATACAGTTAGGTCCATAAATGTTTGGACAGAGACAACTTTTTTCCTAATTTTGGTTCTGTACATTACCACAATACATTTTAAATGAAACAACTCAGATGTAGTTGAAGTGCAGACTTTCAGCTTTAATTCAGTGGGGTGAACAAAATGATCATTTCAAGTTAAGATTGTTGAGGGTACATCAACTGGACAACTGATCAACCTCCCCCTAATATGGCACCTCATCCTCATCTATCTATCTATCTATTTTAAAAGAGGCACTATATTACACCCGACCCAGCACAGACTCACCTGGAGGCACGTTTATAAAATAAAGAAACTTTCATTTTTCTTCAGCTGGTGGGCACGTCTTCCCCATGTCCCCCAGCCACAGCACAATCCAAAACACCAACACAAGCACAAAAACGACACTCCTCTCTGGCTACATCACTCCTCCTGTCAAGCTTTGTCCTCCTTCTCCTGACTCTGACCACTGAGTGGTGGTTGCTGGCCCTTTTTATAGTCCGTCCATAAGTGCTCCAGGTGCTTGATCACCTGTTTCTGGTTGGACTTCCGGGGTGGGGCTGGTTCAGGGACCCATGCAGCGCCCCCTGGTGGCCACCCCAGATCCCAACAGGGACGTGGAGAACTCCATCTCCCATGGAGCCCAGCGGGAAGCTGAGGCACCACTCCAACCCAGGGGGGGTGACCATCCAGTGTCCAGGGGGAGGTACTGCACCGTCCAGGGCTGCTCCACCTGAATATACAGTGAATATACGCAATATCTAAATAAATTATAAATAAATGATTTATTTAAAAAGCCAAGTTTCCCCTGGTAACATATAAAGTACTATCTATCTATCTATCTATCTATCTATCTATCTATCTATCTATCTATCTATCTATCTATCTATCTATCTATCTATCATATAGTGCCTTATCTATCTATCTATCTATCATATAGTGCCTTATCTATCTATCTATCTATCTATCATATAGTGCCTTTCAAATCTATCTATCTATCTATCATATAGTGCATTTCAAATCTATCTATCCAACCATCCATTTTCCAACCCGCTGAATCCGAACACAGGGTCACGGGGGTCTGCTGGAGCCAATCCCAGCCAACACAGGGCACAAGGCAGGAACCAATCCTGGGCAGGGTGCCAACCCACTGCAGGACACACACACAAACACTAGGGACAATTTAGAATCGCCAGTCCACCTAACCTGCATGTCTTTGGACTGTGGGAGGAAACCCACGCAGACACGGGGAGAACATGCAAACTCCACGCTGGGAGGACCCGGGAGGCGAACCCAGGTCTCCAGATCTCCCAACTGCGAGGCAGCAGCGCTACCCACTGCGCCACCGTGCCGCCCCCTCTATCTATCTATCTATCTATCTATTATATAGTGCATTTCATATTTCAAATTATTTTCAATTCTTTATTGTCATGTGTACAAGTACCATGTACAATGAAATGCTTGCTTGCATGTGCCCCTGCAGACAATGAACATAGACAAAAAAAAAACACACACATAATAAATAAATGAATACAAATAAGTAAATAAATAAAACCAGAATCCTAAGAATAAATAGAGACAGTGGCAGACGTATATGTGCAGGTAGCAGTGGAGGTGACACGAGGTTACTGATTGTTCAAGAGTCTGATTGCAGTTGGGTAGAAACTGTTCCTAAACCTGGAGGTGTGTGTCCGAATGGACTTTAGTCGCTTCCCAGATGGGAGGAGGGTGAAAGTGACAGTGCAGGGTGGCTGGGGTCCCGCCTGATACGGTTCACTTTCCTGAGATCTATCTATCTATCTATCTATCTTTTATATAGTACCTTTCATATCTATTATATAGTGCCTTTCATATCTATCTACCTATTATATAGTGCCTTTCAAGTCTATCTATCTGTCTATCTATCTACTGTATCTATTATATAGTGCCTTTCAAATCTATCTATCTATCTATCTACTGTATCTATTATATAGTGCCTTTCATATCTATTTATCTATTTATCTGTTATATAGTGCCTTTCACTTCTATCTCTTATGTAGTGCCTGTTTATCTATCTATGACAGACCTTACAGAAAAGAATTTCAAAGGTGCTGTCTTCAATATCAATCTCATTAATTTCATCATCGACTGTGTTTTTTCATCTCTCACATATTCGTCCCATATCTAAGGATTTTTGGTGACTTTTAGGTATTTGTGGTACACTGACAATAGTATGATTACAAATTAGTGCCAACAGAATAGAATGGTGACAAAAGAGTGTAGAAAATAAATGTCATTTTTTGCTTGTGCAAATTTGTCACCTTGCACTTCTGCTGGTACATTTTTGTCCTGCATGGTTTTGTCATGCTAATCTAAATCACCAAACTTAATCACTTTACTAAGAAAATGTCACCAATTATCAAATCAGATTTATTCAAATCTTCCACATATCTTTTGTTAACATCTTAGCCTCTACCTGTAAAAATGTGATGCTTCTGTATTTGTTTCCAGTTGAAGAGGTCTATTTTCTTCCATGAAATTTAGAAGAAAGTCTGGAGTAGTAGATTCTCTGAACATGGCATGTATGCTAACATTAGAGGAGTCTTCCTTCTCAAGGTGCACTGATTTCATTTGACATTCCTGCAAGCATACAAAATTAAGATGTGACATATGTTATACTATATATTTTCTAATGCATTAATTATGTTGAAAACTATTTTTGTGAAGTAATTAACAATTAATTAACAATAACATACCTTTATGAAGTATTAAATCACACCAGAACACACTTAATGTACTGTACAGTACACTGTGAAGGAATTAATGTCGTTTCATTTCAAGAGAGCACTAGAAGGCAGTATCCTCACAAGTGTAAGGAGGAGAAGAGAACAAGTCTGGCTGTCCTTAGCAGAACTCAGTGGTGAGAGAAACCGTCATGAGCACCTGATGCCGCTAGGGGGAGTCAAGCCTACAACACACCAGGACCTTAGCTGAAAGCCAGGTAACCCAGAAGTGCTTGTGAGTCCAGGCTTGAAAGCACTTCCTGACACATGACCTTTGGGCTCGGGAGCTATTGTTGTTTCTGCTTATATAAGTTATCTACTTCTGTTCAAGTTTCTTTATTATGTCTTTGTTATTTAAATCCAAGTATTTTTCATGTGCTTATTATGTTCGTTTATGTTTCATTTATAATATTTCATCAGTATATAGTTTAGTTTCCATGAGTGGTCACATGTTCTGTTATGTTCTTTGAACTTTGTGGGTGGAGCTCTAACAGACGGGGCCACCCCTGACATCACCGCTGTAGGACTGTCCTCAGAGGTTGGGAGCGACTCCTTTAGTGTCCCATTGAGGTTCTTTCAAGTGTAACACAGTGAATATGGGAATGTTCTGGTTTATTGGGATTTTTGCTTTTCTTCTTGAATTTTGATATTTGGCTTGTCTACCGGGACTTGTTCACATAAGTCTTGCCTTTTAGGCAAGTCCTTTTTTGCCATTTTTGTTCTTTTTGAGATTTTCTTAATAAATATTCTCATTTATAAAGATTCTGGTCTGCAACTAGTCCTTTCAAGCCAAATGTTTTACAGTTCATTTCCTTACAAGGCCTTTTTTGTGTATTTTATAGCTTTGGGACTTTTAAGAGATTGTTTTTAGTACTAGGGTGTTGTACCGCGTTAGCCATTATGGGTGTAGTGAGAAGTCAAGCAAAATGACACTTTTAATTGGGTAACTAGAAAGATTACAATATGCAAGCTTTTGAGGCCACTCGGGGCCCTTCTTCAGGTAAGATGTAATACAGAAACTGGAGTTCCCTGTGTTTAGATAGATAGATAGATAGATAGATAGATAGATAGATAGATAGATAGATAGATAGATAGATAGATAGATAGATAGATAGATAGATAGATAGATAGATAAGGCACTATATGATAGATAGATAGATAGATAGATAGATAGATAGATAGATAGATAGATAGATAGATAGATAGATATGAAAGGCAATAGATAGATAGATAGATAGATAGATAGATAGATAGATAGATAGATAGATAGATAGATAGATAGATAGATAGATAGATATGAAAGGCACTATATAATAGATCAATAGATAGATAGATATGAAAGGCAATATATCATAGATAGACAGATATGAAAGGCAATATATCAGATAGATAGATAGATAGATAGATAGATAGATAGATAGATAGATAGATAGATAGATAGATAGATAGATAGATAGATAGATAGATCAGGGACTTTCTCACCAACCGGCCTCAGGTGGTTAGAATTGGAGATCGTACATCAGCCACACTGGTTTTGAACACACGCACGCCACAGGGTTGTGTGCTCAGCCCAACACTCTTCACGTTATTTATGCACGATTGCTCTGCCATCCATGCCACAAATGTGGTTGATACAACTGTGGTGGGTCTCATATCAGACAATGATGAGACTCACTATAGAGAGGAGATACAACACCTGGCACTATGGTGCTCAGCCAACAACCTCATCTTGAACACCAGCAAGACCAAAGAGGTAATTGTGGACTACAGGAGGTCCAGAAGAACAGAACATGCTCCTATATTCATACATGAGGAGGCTGTAATATGTGCGGACGATATAAAGTTCTTGGGTATCCACATCACATCAGATCTGACCTGGTCTTTGAACATATCTCACCTGGTAAAGAAGGCCCAACAAAGACTCTTCTTCCTCAGGAAGATGAGACGTGCTGGATTCTCCTCATGGCTGCTCACAAACTTCTACAGATCCGCTATAAAAAGCATTCTCTGCCACAGTATGACAGTGTGGTACGGCAGCTGCATAGCACAAGACAGGAAGGACTTGGCACGGGTGGTAAGAACAGCACAGGGGATCATGGGAAGTCCTCTCCTAGATCTGGACACTGTATATGCTGGAAGGGTGCAGAAGAGGGCCAGATGTATAGCTGCGGATCTCACCCATCCAGGAAATGCACTGTTTGTACCACTGCCTTCGGGAAAGCGGTACAGAAACATAAAAACACGTACCAGCAGACTGAAAGAGAGCTTTATCCCCAGAGCTGTGAAGTCTATCTGCCCCTCCTGATACCCACACATACGTACATCTGCCCCTAACCTGCCTCCCTGTAGACGTGCACACGCACTTTCCCTCGTAATCAAACAAAGACACTCGTATTCCTCCCCTGCAGACCCACACACACTGATCACTGGTCTCTGCAGGCGTACTACTGCAGGAAAAGTCTGAACTTGATGATGTTGTATTGCTGCTGTCTTTTATACTTATTATTTTTATTTTATTATTTAGAGTGTATTGTGTATTTAAGTATTCTGCCTTGAAGCCGAGTCCTACCAAAAAAAATATTTCGTTATGTGTATGCATAATGACAATACAGAATTCTATCTATCTATTTTTCATTTATATAGAGCCTTTCACTCTATCTATCTATTTATCTATCTATCATATAGTGCCTTTCATATCTATTATATAGTGTCTATCTATCTATCATATAGTGCCTTTCATATCTATCTATCTTTTATATACAGTAATCCCTCACTATATCGCGCTTCGCCTTTCGCGGCTTCACTCCATCACGGATTTTATATGTAAGCATATTTAAATATATATCGCGGATTTTTTGCTGGTTCGCGGATTTCTGCGGACAATGGATCTTTTAATTTCTGGTACATGCTTCCTCAGTTGGTTTGCCCAGTTGATTTCTTACAAGGGACGCTATTGGCAGATGGCTGAGAAGCTACCCAGCTTACTTTTCTCTGTCTCTCTTGCGCTGAGTTTCTCTGATCCTGACGTAGGGGGATTGAGCAGGGGGGCTGTTTGCACACCTAGACGATATGGACGCTCGTCTAAAAATGCTGAAAGATTATCTTCACGTTGCTACCTTCTGTGCAAGCTGCTTCCTGAAGCGACATGCTGCACGGAGCTTCGCATACTTAAAAGCTCAAAGGGCACGTATTGATTTTTCAGTTTGTTTTTATCTCTCTCTCTCTCTCTCTCTCTCTCTGTCTGCTCCTGATGGAGGGGGTGCTTTGTGCCACGGTGCTTCACATACTTAAAAGCCAAACAGCCCTATTGATTTGTTTGCTTTTGTCTCTCTCTCTCTCTCTGACATGCTCTGCTCCTGACTCGCACCCCTTTGAAGAGGAAGATATGTTTGCATTCTTTTAATTGTGAGACAGAACTGTCATCTCTGTCTTGTCATGGAGCACAGTTTAAACTTTTGAAAAAGAGACAAATGTTTGTTTGCAGTGTTTGAATAACGTTCCTGTCTCTCTACAACCTCCTGTGTTTCTGCGCAAATCTGTGACCCAAGCATGACAATATAAAAATAACCATATAAACATATGGTTTCTACTTCGCGGATTTTCTTATTTCGCGGGTGGCTCTGGAATGCAACCCCCGCGATGGAGGAGGGATTACTGTAGTACCTTTCATATCTATTATATTGTGTCTATCTATCTATCTATCTATCTATCTATCTATCTATCATATAGTGCCTTTCACTCTATCTATCTCTCTATGTGTCATTTATATAGAGCCTTTCACTCTATCTATCTATCTATCATATAGTGCCTTTCATATCTATTATATAGTGTCTGTGACCCTGTGTTCGGATTCAGCGGGTTGGAAAATGGATGGATGGATGGATATCTATCTATCATATAGTGCCTTTCATATCTATTATATAGTGTCTATCTATCATATAGTGCCTTTCATATCTATTATATAGTGTCTATCTATCTATCATATAGTGCCTTTCATATCTATCTATCTTTTATATAGTACCTTTCATATCTATTATATTGTGTCTGTCTATCTATCTATCTATCTATCTATCTATCTATCTATCATATAGTGCCTTTCACTCTATCTATCTCTCTATGTGTCATTTATATAGAGCCTTTCACTCTATCTATCTATCTATCATATAGTGCCTTTCATATCTATTATATAGTGTCTGTGACCCTGTGTTCGGATTCAGCGGGTTGGAAAATGGATGGATGGATGGATATCTATCTATCATATAGTGCCTTTCATATCTATTATATAGTGTCTATCTATCATATAGTGCCTTTCATATCTATTATATAGTGTCTATCTATCTATCATATAGTGCCTTTCATATCTATCTATCTTTTATATAGTACCTTTCATATCTATTATATTGTGTCTGTCTATCTATCTATCTATCTATCTATCAATCATATAGTGCCTTTCACTCTATCTATCTATCTGTCATTTATATAGAGCCTTTCACTCTATCTATCTATCATTTATATAGAGCCTTTCACTCTATCTATCTATCTATCTATCTATCTATCTATCTATCTATCTATCTATCATATAGTGCCTTTCATATCTATTATATAGTGTCTGTGACCCTGTGTTCGGATTTAACGGGTTGGAAAATGGATGGATGGATGGATATCTATCTATCATATAGTGCCTTTCATATCTATCTATCTATCTTTTATATACAGTAGTACCTTTCATATCTATTATATTGTGTCTATCTATCTATCTATCTATCTATCTATCTATCTATCTATCTATCTATCATATAGTGCCTTTCACTCTATCTTTCTATCTATCTATCTATCTATCTATCTATCTATCTATCTATCTATCTATCTATCTATCTATCTATCTATCTATCTTTTTGAAGTTTCTGACGAGTTTTTCAACACAATGTGGGTCTGTAGCCAAGCTGTCTGTGTCAGTCTGAGAGATAACCATGTTGTAATGTGTTCAATTTTAGCCAGAGTTTACGCAGGGTCCACATCAAGCATGGCAACACAGATGTTCCTGTAGCAGCCCACTTCAACAGCTATGGACACTGTGAGAGGGACTTTAAAGTCCCAGGGATTATGGGCAACTTCAGAACACAGCAAGAGAGAAAAGAATGGGAAGTCAAACTCCAGTTTAAAACATGGATGGAATAGAGACAAGAGTTTTATGGCTAGATATGAGGATTGTTTGTATCACTCGGACTGACACAGAGAGCCTGACTACAGAAACTTCAAAAGTTCAAGTTCAAAGTTTATTGTCATGTGCACAGTAAGGTAACAATGAAATTCTTTCTTTGCTGTCCACACCAAATGACAAAACCAACATATAAAGATAAACATAAATAATAAGTAGCAGACAGATAATAAGTAACAGAGGCAGCATAAAGTATAAAAACAGAATAGAAGTGTAATGTGCAGGTTGGTGTGTGATGGACAAGTCAAATACAGTTGTGTGAGGTAGAGAGAATGAGGTGCATCACGGTTATAAACTCCAGTCAGTTATTTAGAAGTCTAATGGCCTTGGGAAATAAAGAGTTCTTTAGTCTGGAAGATCCTGCATTTCATACGTCTGTACCTCCTGCCTGAGGGTAGAAGTGTGAACAGTTCATGTTGGGGGTGAGTGGGGTGTCCCTGAGGATCACGGCAGTTCTCCTGCGGACTCTGCAGTTGTAGATGATCTGCAGAGAGGGCAGTGGGGTCCTGGTGATCTTCTCAGCAGTCTTTACCACTCTCCTGCAGGCGTTTGCGGTCAACAGCCGTAGTGTTGCCGTACCACACAGTGATGCAGCTGGTCAAGACGCTCTCAACAATGCAGCTGTAAAAGTAGTCGACATACCAAATTTCCTCAGCCTCCTCAGAAAGTACAGCCGCTGCTGGGCCCTCTTGACCAGCTATGTGGTGTTAAGTGTCCAAGTGAGGTCCTCACTGATGTAGACGCCCAGGTATTTAATGCTGCTCACCCTCTCCACTTCAAGCCCTCGGATGAACAGTGGCCGGTGAGGTCTACGTTGTGGGACAGTTATCTTATTCAAAGATCTTGACTAGACCTTGTCCTTCTCTCTTGTTAAACGAATCTTAGCCTGAAGAGGTCTATTAATTTTTTACGTTTAAGATGTCTCACTTAAAGGTTTTCCAATGTTGCTACTTGTCCTAGAGTGTGAATATAAACACAGGGAACTCCAGTCTCTGTATTATGTCTTGCTGTGAAGAAGGGGCCTGAGTTGCCTCGACACATTGCATATTGTAATCTTTCTAGTAAGCCAATAAAAGGTGTCATTTTGCTTGACTTCTCAAGAGATTGTTTTGAAACTTTGAAAGCCAGTTCCTCATTTTAATCCTCCCTGTGGAGTTGGGAGATCCGTCTGATTGGGGCGAAGACAATTTCATGCGGGCTGGGAAGGCCAGGCCAGGCTTGGCTCATGGAGACTTTAGAATGCCTGACACCCTCTTTGTTATAGAATGGCACTTGAATCATAACAGGTACAAACTAGACAAAGGCTCAAATGGCAGGAGGAAGGAAGGGAGATCAGTGGTGAAAAGAAGAGTGATTTAGAAAGAAAGTGAGCTGGAGAGAAGAGTATCCATATAGTGGGGCAAAAAGTATTTAGTCAGCCACCAATTGTGCAAGTTCTCCCACTTAAAAAGACGAGAGAGGCCTGTAATTTTCATCACAGGTACACCTCAACTATGAGAGACAAAATGAGAAAAAAAAATCCAGAAAATCACATTGTCTGATTTTTGAAGAATTGATTTGCAAATTATGGTGGAAAAAAAGTATTTGGTCAATAACGAAAGTTCATCTCAATACTTTGTTATATACCCTTTGTTGGCAATGACAGAGGTCAAACGTTTTCTGTAAGTCTTCACAAGGTTTTCACACACTGTTGCTGGTATTTTGGTCCATTCCACCATGCAGATCTCCTCTAGAGCAGTGATGTTTTGGGGATGTCGCTGGGCAACACGGACTTTCAACTCCCTCCAAAGATTTTCTATGGGGTTGAGATCTGGAGACTGGCTAGGCCACTCCAGGACCTTGAAATGCTTCTTACGAAGCCACTCCTTCGTTACCCAGGCGGTGTGTTTGGGATCATTGTCATGCTGAAAGACCCAGCCATGTTTCATCGTCAATGCCCTTGCTGATGGAAGGAGGTTTTCACTCAAAATCTGACGATACATGGCCCCATTCATTCTTTCCTTTACACGGATCAGTCGTCCTGGTCCCTTTGCAGAAAAACAGCCCCAAAGCCTGATGTTTCCACCCCCATGCTTTACAGTAGGTATGGTGTTCTTTGGATGCAACTCAGCATTCTTTCTCCTCCAAACACAACGAGTAGAGTTTTTTTCATCTGACCATAAGACATTCTCCCAGTCCTCTTCTGGATCATCCAAATGCTCTCTAGCAAACTTCAGACGGGCCTGCACATGTACTGGCTTAAGCAGGGGGACACATCTGGCACTGCAGGATTTCAGTCCCTGGCAGCGTAGTGTGTTACTGATGGTAGCCTTTGTTACTTTGGTCCCAGCTCTCTGCAGGTCATTCACTAGGTCCCCCACGTGTGGTTCTGGGATTTTTGCTCACCGTTCTTGTGATCATTTTGACCCCACGGGGTGAGATCTTATGTGGAGTCCCAGATTGAGGGAGATTATCAGTGGTCTTGTATGTCTTCCATTTTCTAATAATTGCTCCCACAGTTGATTTCTTCACACCAAGCTGCTTACCTATTGCAGATTCAGTCTTCCCAGCCTGGTGCAGGTCTACAATTTTGTTTCTGGTGTCCTTTGACAGCTCTTTGGTCTTGGCCATAGTGGAGTTTGGAGTGCGACTGTTTGAGGTTGTGGACAGGTGTCTTTTATATTGATGACGAGTTCAAACAGGTGCCATTAATACAGGTGACGAGTGGAGGACAGAGGAGCCTCTTACAGAAGAAGTTACAGGTCTGGGAGAGCCAGAAATCTTGCTTGTTTGTAGGTGACCAAATACTTATTTTCCACCATAATTTGCAAATAAATTCTTCAAAAATCAGACAATGTGATTTTCTGGATTTTTTTTTCTCATTTTGTCTCTCCTAGTTGAGGTATACCTATGATGAAAATTACAGGCCTCTCTCGTCTTTTTAAGTGGGAGAACTTGCACAATTGGTGGCTGACTAAATACTTTTTTGCCCCACTGTATGTCCAGTATTAGACGAGCCACTCTACGGAGCAGCAAGGGGCTCTTTTGTTTAGTTGGGCTTTGAGGCCTTCAGTGCTGATGCTTTAGCCCCTCGGTTCCTATACCTTAATTAGTCAGAAAATAGGAGTGAGGCACACTAGAAAGAATGTGCCATCCTTTCGTTCCTGACACAATACCAGTCCATACCAGTAGAGACAGCCAGCAGGAGTTTGTTTTCCCATTGAGATCTGATGTGTTTTCATTTTTCTGAGCAGTTTATTTATATTAACCTTTAATATTATGAACTTTGTCCGCTTTATGTTGTTGGGGCCACTTAACACTTTACCTAAGGGACTGCTCCAGGCCTGTAAGCTGTAAGCCAGCTGCTGTGGAGTTAATTAAACCTTCTACTCTTTGGATTTTTTTTTCTTATTGATTTCTGTGTATATAAGCTTTGACTTTAGATTTGATTCCTGGATTACATGACTGGTATTGGTTACTGTTAGGTTTGCCTTTGGGTATTCCTTATTTTTGATTTCTTTTTTGCATCTGCCGGTGTCTTTGTTCTTCCATCCATCCATTTTCCAACCCGCTGAATCCGAACACAGGGTCACGGGGGTCTGCTGGAGCCAATCCCAGCCAACACAGGGCACAAGGCAGAAACCAATCCTGGGCAGGGTGCCAACCCACCGCAGGACACACACAAACACACCCACACACCAAGCACACACTAGGGCCAATTTAGAATCGCCAATCCACCTAACCTGCATGTCTTTGGACTGTGGGAGGAAACTGGAGCGTCTGGAGGAAACCCACGCAGACACCGGGAGAACATGCAAACTCCACGCAGGGAGGACCCAGGAAGCGAACCCAGGTCCCCAGGTCTCCCAGCTGCGAGGCAGCAGCGCTACCCATTGTGCCACCGTGCCGCCAGTCTTTGTTCTGTTTTTCTAATTTAAAAAAATACAACACAGATGTGATGTTTGCTCCGAGGATGTTGATGGAGAAGTTTAGAGAAGGTCAGAAGGAGTTGCATTGCGTCTTTGTGGACCTGGAGAAAGCATATGACAGAGTGACTGAGAGGAGCTGTGGTGTTGTATGAGGAAGTCGGGAGTGGCAGAGAAGTACGTAAGAGTTGTACAGGATATGTATGAGGGAAGTGTGACAGTGGTGAGGTCTGCGGTGGGAGTGATGGAGGTGGGAATACATCAGGGATCAGCTCTGAGCCCTTTCTTATTTGCAATGGTGATGGACAGGTTGACAGACGAGATTAGACAGGAGTCCCCGTGGACTGTGATGTTTGCTGATGACATTGTGATCTGTAGTGAGAGTAGAGAGCAGGTTGAGGAGACCTTGGAGAGGTGGAGATATGAGAGGAGAGGAATAAAGGTCAGTAGGACCACCAAGACAGAATACATGTGTGTGAATGAGAGGGAGGTCAGTGGATTATAAAGTTCGCGGATGACACGACGGTGGTCGGACTCATCTCGGGCAAGGAGGGTGAGCTGGCATACAGGGACGAGGTGGAGCGACTGTCAAAGTGGTGCACAGTCAATAACCTGCCTCCTCAACACCAAAAAAAACGAAGGAGCTTGTTATTGACTTTAGGAAAAACAAAACTGACATCCAGCCACTCATCATTGGCGGGGCCTGTGTGGAGAGGGTCCTGGTGTTCAGGTTTCTGGGTATTGAGCTGGAGGATGACCTGACCTGGAGTGCCAACACCAAGGAGCTGCTGAAGAAGGCGCAGCAGAGACTGTATTTTCTGAGAATTCTCAGAAAGAACCATCTCCCCAAAAATCTGCTCCTTGCTTTTTATCACTGTTCCATCGAGAGTGTGCTCACGTACAGACTGTGTGTGTGGGACGGCAGCTGCACTTCCTCAGAAAAGAAAGTGCTCCACCGGGTCGTCAGGACAGTGGAGAGAACAATTGGCTGTACCCTCCCCACTCTGGGACAAATCTACACCTCCCGATGCCGCAAAAAAGCAATAGACATTTCACAGGACTCATCACATCCCGGTCATGGCCTCTTCCAGCTTTTGCCATCGGGCAGGAGAAACAGAGCAATGAAAACCAGGAGAAACCGCCTTAAAAACAGCTTTTATCCGAAAGCAATCATGGCCCTGAACTCAGAATAAAACTGCTCCATATCATTCTACCAATGTGCAATATAGACCGTAAGTCAACAAGTGCAATTTGTATATTTATTACTATTCGGTTTGTTATTATTTTCTCTCTTCTTGTCTTTTTAACTCTTATTCCTCACACTGAGTCGACTGCACCTTCAACTTCATTGTTCCTTTGTGAAATAGACAATGACAATAAAGATCTATCTATCTATCTGGAATGGTGAGGATGAGGGGAGTAGAGTTGGTGAAGCTGGATGAGTTTAAATACTTGGGATCAACAGTACAGAGTAACAGGGAGTGTGGAAGAGAAGTGAAGAAGAGAGTGCAGGCAGGGTGGAGTGGGTGGAGAAGAGTGTCAGGAGTGATTTGTGACAGACGGGTATCAGCAAAAATGAAAGGGAAAGTCTACAGGACGGTGGTGAGACCAGGTATGGTACATGGGTTACAGACGGTGCCACAGGAGACAGAGCTGGAGGTGGCAGAGTTAAAGATGCTAAGATTTGCATTGGGTGTGACGAGGATGGACAGGATTAGAAATGAGGGCATTAGAGGGTCAGCTCAGGGAGGACAGTTGGGAGACAAAGTCAGAGAGGCGACATTGTGTTGGTTTGGACATGTGCAGAGGAGAGATGCTGAGTATACTGGGAGAAGGGTGCTAAGGATAGAGCTGCCAGGCAAGAGGAGAAGAGGAAGGCCTAAGAGGAGGTTTATGGATGTGGTGAGAGAGGACATGCAGGTGATGGGGGTAACAGAACAAGATGGAGAGGACAGGAAGAGATGGAAGAAGATGATCCGCTGTGGCAACCCCTAACGGGAGCAGCCAAAAATATATATCTTTAATTTTAAATGTACTGTATATCTTTAAATATAAAAAGCCTTATTTTTGTTATTTTCGGCCAGGGGTTTTCTACCATTTCCCTTCCCCTTTGATAGTTTTTTTTTTTTAATATAGAAGATGGGAGCACTCACTTGATCTTTAGCTTGGAAGTGGGCATCACCTAGTTTTCCTGATTGTGTATTCCATTTTGATGAAATCTCTCTTGCTGTATTGTGTTTCAGGCATTCAGATTTATTTTCATCATTATATGAAGTTACTTCAACATTATTATCTTTCCTTTGTGCATCCTCTTGTTCCTGCCTGTATGTGATCCAATGGCAAAGTTCCTTTTCTGTATTTAGAAGGCTTAATTCCTGCAACTTCATGTTATGGACCTCGACTGCATGACTGACTTTCTTCAGTTTTAGTAAATGGTGGGTTCCATGGCTGTACTCTCCACTGGACAGATCGATATCTTGCTTGGTGTGCTCACATCCTTTTAACACTCTGTCAAGACTCGCTTCTTCTTTGTTCTCACCATTTTTAAGGAGGAATGCAGCTGTGTTGTCTTTAGAATTGTTAACCGATGGATCAGATGTTTCTGCTTTGGAATTGCATTCTGGGAGGCGCTCATCTAAAACAGCATAACTGTCCCACTGACGGTCTGTATTAGCAATGCACTGAGCTTCACTGGGAATATTTTGGTCCTTGATGTCTTGAAAAATCTTTTTGGAATCATTTTCTTGTTTATCACAACACTGATTTTTATTCAGATCACTTACAAATGGTTTGTCAGTTTCTTCCTCATGTGCATTTATTATAGAAGTCACATTTTTCTTAACTTTGCTTACTGATGACAGCTGACTCGAATCACTTGGGTGAAGCAGGTTTTCATGATTCTCAGAGTCTGTTAAAATAAAGCTGTTGAGGGAGAAAAGATAAAAGTATGTTAATTACACTATTTTTATTCTTCTGAGAATTGCCCATACTCAAATAATCATCCACTCTCAAATTGTAGCCCAAAATGCAGACTTCTTCTATTTACTTTTAATAATGTTACAATCACACAGCAATGAGTATTTCTGAGTTTTCATATGTGAAGCTAAAGCCGTTGCATCCTATGACACCCTAAGCTATGCTTTCCGCTCGCTGCTGCCATGTGTGAGGCAATGACGATCATTCTATTTCAGAGCAACTTGCCAACATGCATTCTGCACATTTACAGGCACTCGATCACAGATCAACTTAATACTCGCAAACTGTTCTGTTATTTTACTGTTTGACCTGCACTGTCTGCCTCATTCTAATACAAGTAATCGCCTATATTTGTAGTTTGACTTCTCATAAATCCTTCTGAATAACATCCTGATAGATAGATAGATAGATAGATAGATAGATAGATAGATAGATAGATAGATAGATAGATAGATAGATAGATAGATAGATAGATAGATAGATATGAAAGGCACTATATAAAAGATAGATAGATAGATAGATAGATAGATAGATAGATAGATAGATAGATAGATAGATAGATATGGAAGGCACTATATAATAGATAGATAAAGATAAATATGAAAGGCACTATATAACATATAGATAGAAGTGAAAGGCACTATATGATAGATAGATAGATAGATAGATAGATAGATAGATAGATAGATAGATAGATAGATATGAAAGGCACTATATAACATATAGATAGAAGTGAAAGGCACTATATGATAGATAGATAGATAGATAGATAGATAGATAGATAGATAGATAGATAGATAGATAGATAGATAGATAGATAGATATGAAAGGCACTATATAAAAGATAGATAGATATGAAAGACACTGTATAATCGATAGATAGATAGATAGATAGATAGATAGATAGATAGATAGATAGATAGATAGATAGATAGATAGATAGATAGATAGATATGAAAGGCACTATATAATAGATAGAAAGAAAGATAGATAGATATGAAAGGCACTGTATAATCAATAGATAGATAGATAAATAGATAGATAGATAGATAGATATGAAAGGCACTATATAAAAGATAGATAGATATGAAAGACACTGTATAATCGATAGATAGATAGATAGATAGATAGATAGATAGATAGATAGATAGATAGATAGATAGATATGAAAGGCACTATATGATAGATAGAAAGAAAGATAGATAGATATGAAAGGCACTGTATAATCGATAGATAGATAGATAAATAGATAGATAGATAGATATGAAAGGCACTATATAAAAGATAGATAGATAGATAGATAGATAGATAGATAGATAGATAGATAGATAGATAGATAGATATGGAAGGCACTATATAATAGATAGATAAAGATAAATATGAAAGGCACTATATAACATATAGATAGAAGTGAAAGGCACTATATGATAGATAGATAGATAGATAGATAGATAGATAGATAGATAGATAGATAGATAGATATGAAAGGCACTATATAACATATAGATAGAAGTGAAAGGCACTATATGATAGATAGATAGATAGATAGATAGATAGATAGATAGATAGATAGATAGATAGATAGATAGATAGATAGATAGATAGATATGAAAGGCACTATATAAAAGATAGATAGATATGAAAGACACTGTATAATCGATAGATAGATAGATAGATAGATAGATAGATAGATAGATAGATAGATAGATAGATAGATAGATAGATAGATAGATAGATATGAAAGGCACTATATAATAGATAGAAAGAAAGATAGATAGATATGAAAGGCACTGTATAATCAATAGATAGATAGATAAATAGATAGATAGATAGATAGATATCAAAGGCACTATATAAAAGATAGATAGATAGATAGATAGATAGATAGATAGATAGATAGATAGATAGATAGATAGATAGATAGAGTGAAAGGCACTATATAAAAGATAAATAGATAGATAGATAGATAGATAGATAGATAGATAGATAGATAGATAGATAGATAGATAGATAGATATGAAAGGCACTATATAAAAGATAGATAGATATGAAAGACACTGTATAATAGATAGATAGATAGATAGATAGATAGATAGATAGATAGATAGATAGATATGAAAGGCACTATATAATAGATAGAAAGAAAGATAGATAGATATGAAAGGCACTGTATAATCGATAGATAGATAGATAGATAGATAGATAGATAGATAGATAGATAGATAGATAGATAGAAAGATAGATAGAAAGATAGAAAGATAGATAGATAGATAGATAGATAGATAGATAGATAGATAGATAGATAGATAGATAGATAGATAGATAGAAAGGCACTAGATAAAAGATAGAAAGATAGATAGATAGAAAGATAGATAGATAGATAGATAGATAGATAGATAGATAGATAGATAGATAGATAGATAGATAGATAGAGTGAAAGGCACTATATAAAAAAGATAGATAGATAGATAGATAGATAGATAGATAGATAGATAGATAGATAGATAGATATGAAAGGCACTATATAATATATATGAATTTATTTAGATATTGTGACAAACAACAAACCACTTACTGTATATTATGACAGACAACAATCCCCTCTCAAATATACAGCAGAATGACTAAAGAGACAGAAAACATCCGACTTTGCTGTCACAACGTAACATTTTACAGCCGCATTGTCGTTGAAGCCCCCATAGTGTTTCTTGACACACCTTAGCTGAATATTTCATTGGCTGAAAGTCCTCAGTGTTGTTGTGTCAGAGAGAGAATGTGCAGCGTTGTTCATACTGGCCCTCAGTTTTGTCTTCATTCTCTCCTTTTTTATTGCCTCCAGGAGGTCCAGAGTTTGTCCCATAAGTGAGCCAGCCTTTTTAATGAGCTTGTTGATCTGGTGGTCCGCTCTCTATGTGAGATTATCAGCTCAGCACACCACAGTGTAGGAAGTCGCACTAGCCATCTCAGCGTTGTAGATATGAAGGATGTCCCTACCCACATTAAAAGAGCCTGCTCTTGCCTTTCTTCTATAGTTCCTCTGTGTTCTGAGACAAGTCCAACCTGTCAGTGATGTGGACCCCCAAGTACTTCATCCACTCCCTGATTGGTGATCGAGTGTAAAGGCTCTTTAGTGAGTTGTAAGTGAATGTTAAGTTGCACTTCTCCACCTGAATCCTATCCTCTGTCTCATCCTCCATGTCAATATTCCCTTACTTAATTTTCACCAAAATTGTTTTGGACCTTTCCCAGTTGCCCATCCCAACAGTCTCACTCTAATACTTTTATGAGTCCCTCTTAAGTAGAATATTAGAGTCCGCTGACAAGAGTTTTCGTTTTTTAGGCGGCTCTGTCAAAAGCTCTATTCTTCAAAGCACATCCTCCCATAAACAACACCTTATGGGTCGGATACGTCAATGGTGTGCATCACGAGCAAGAACAAAACACCCAGCCATCCATACTCATCATTTTCAAGCTCAAGGGGAGTAGGTGCCTATCCCAGCAGCACGGAGTGAAAGGCAGGAACCAACTCTGCTGTAGAGAGCAACAGTTCATATGTAAAAACATTCTGTTTTATCTTTCGCTAGCAGTATGGCCAAGTAGACGATACATATGTGTGGGAACCACAACTTGCTTATCTATGGTTCCACTTGATGGTGCTATTTCCACATTTGTGTAAGCACACATTCACACGCCTACACACTCACGGCACCATGGCAAAGAGGATGTCATATGCACTTGGCAAACATAACCCACATTGTAAATAAATGTCAAATTTAATTTAAAAAATAACACATTTGTGGCAGATCTTTGCACAGGCTGCTCATCACTGTGTCAGATGGGGTGAAGACCTGGCAGCAAATCCTGGTGGTGGACTAAAATCTGCAGCGATTCTAGAGCATTTCGAGGGGATGCTGTTTCATTTGTGGACACCTTTTCTTACAACTAAGTGGCATACTGGTGCAATGGGCAGAACTGCTACCTCACATGTCCAGAGTCTGGGGTTTGAAACCCAATCGTGGTCATCGTTTTTGTGTTTGTGTGGGATTTACAAAAATGTGCTAATCTGGATTAAGTGGGTTTGAGAACGTTACGTCACTCTTAAAACTGAATAAAAACAATCGTCATCTGCCTACCATGGGCCGGCATGGTGGCGCAGTGGGTAGCGCTGCTGCCTCGCAGTAAGGAGACCTGTGGTTCGCTTCCCACGTCCTCCCTGCGTGGAGTTTGCATGTTCTCCCCGTGTCTGCGTGGGTTTCCTCTCACAGTCCAAAGACATGCAGGTTAGGTGCATTGGCGATTCTAAATTGTCCCTAGTGTGTGCTTGGTGTGTGTGTGTGTGTGTGTGTGTGTGTGTGGGTGGGTGGCCTGCGGTAGGCTGGCACCCTGCCCAGGAATTTGTTCCTATGTTGGCTGGGATTGGCTCCAGCAGACCCCCGTGACCCTGTGTTAGGATATAGCAGGTTGGATAATGGATGGATGGACGGATCATCTGCCTACCATAATCCAAAGTCACACTCAGTGTATGCTATGAAATGCCCACATGGCCGTTCTGTGAGGTATTGGCAATATTTTGATGTTATTTGAGGGGCTTATTCATCTACGATCAGTCAGTCCGTCATTATCCAACCCGCTATATCCTAACACAGGGTCACGGGGGTCTGCTGGAGCCAACACAGGGCGCAAGGCAGGAAAAAAATTCATGGGCAGGGCGCCAGCCCACCGCAGGGCATCTATGATCAACTCCTACCAAAAAAAAATCTCTCTATTATAAAAAAAACTAGGGGGCTCTGTCCCCTGCTCGCTTCGCTCGCCCACCCCCGGGGTTAGTTTTACCGATTCTAAAATTTAAAGAGATTGCTATTTTCATGGGAATTGTTACATAGGCAATATTTTCACTTTTACTTTCAAACTTTTGTAAAAACAATACTTGTCCTTTATTTCTGGCCCTGGGAGTGGTTACATCTCTTTCTCGCGGGACGTATAACGCTGCTCGCGTTGTGAAGGGGGGGTGGCTGAACGCACGCTACAAAGATGCC
Organism: Erpetoichthys calabaricus; assembly: GCF_900747795.2. NCBI lineage: Eukaryota > Metazoa > Chordata > Cladistia > Polypteriformes > Polypteridae > Erpetoichthys > Erpetoichthys calabaricus. The sequence goes on along the minus strand of NC_041398.2, from coordinate 241,990,607 downwards.
GTCGGATCATGTTGTCTTGCTGCTGCTGGCGTGCTGCGTGTTCTGTTTGTCACGCTGCGCGTCGATCATTTACAAGCAGCTGTCCTCTTGCCACTTTGCGTCTCTGCCACTCCCGTTGTGAATGGGGGGGGGGGGGGGATTTGTTTGGCTGAACGCACGCTAAGGAGAAGCGGTAGGATCATCTGCTGGCTTGCTGCTGCTGCTGCTGGCAAGCTGCGTGTTCTGCTTGTCGTTGTTTTAAGAGCTGGGAGCACATGAAGCGTGTCTGCCAAAAGCATTCCAACAACTGCTAGGTTAGATGTCTGTGAACTTGTTTTAAATGTTGTCACACTGCCTTGTCTGCGCGTGACGTTAAAGTGTCTCTCGCGGGACATCAAATTGCCCTTCGAGAAGATCACGTCTCGTCTCCCTAGTCTCACTCCCAAGATCTACATTAATACTAAACGAAGGTTGTATATATGCACGGATTCCAGAGGCCAGAAGCAAGCCGTGTACAATACAACCGCCGCCCAAATGCGAACGCCCACACCACCACATATACCACCTTCATTTAGTAATGTAGATCTCCAAGCCCGGATCCGCCGCCATGGTCACTTCAGCACGCAAATACCCCGCCGTCAGCTAACGACGCAGCCATAGAAAAACAAAAACGAGACCACATGGATAAAAACAATGAATGAAGGCGCCTACAACGCGCTTCTGAAACACCAGAACCAAAGGAGTTATGGCTCCAAAAAGAAACAGCTTTAGTACAAATACAGGTGCTGGTAATAAAATTAGAATATCATGACAAAGTTGATTTATTTCAGTAATTCCATTCAAAAAGTGAAACTTGTATATTAGATTCATTCATTACACACAGACTGATGTATTTCAAATGTTTATTTCTTTTAATGTTGATGATTATAACTGACAACTAATGAAAGTCCCAAATTCAGTATCTCGGAAAATTTAAATACAGTAATCCCTCCTCCATCGCGGGGGTTGCGTTCCAGAGCCACCCGCGAAATAAGAAAATCCACGAAGTAGAAAACATATGTTTATATGGTTATTTTTATATATTTTAAGCCCTTATAAACTCTCCCACACTATTATAAACATTTCCCGCACAATTATACAGCATAAACCCTTTGTATTCTCTTAGATATTAGGTAAGATTCGTTGAAATTATGTATGTTACATACAGTAAAACCTAAATATTATTTTAAAGATATCGAGCGTCTCCGATATCACATATGTTACAGCCATTACGACAGACAGGCCATAATAGTCCATAATAGTGGGCACAGAGACAGTGACATTAAACTTATTAAACTTAATATTATAACAAACCTATTATAACACCATCTCACGGGACTTGCTTCCAAAGGTTGTAAGTATGACGTGACTTGACCGTCTCGCAGGACATGACAGTGTCTCTCTTCAAAAGATCATGTCTCTTCGCAGAGAAAAAAAGTCTCATCTCGTCTCAAGATTTGTTTCTATTATAAAAAAAAAATCAGTAAACCCCCGATTCTCGAAAGAAACGCAAATCCAAGAATGGCAATCACTTTCTGTTCCCTCCGATCTTTGGAGGGATGAAAAAACATGGAGGGTGGGTGCGTCCTGGGAAAGTTTTCATTTAATTAAATAAATATACAGGTGCTGGTCATAAAATTAGAATATCATGACAAAGTTGATTTATTTCAGTAATTCCATTCAAAAAGTGAAACTTGTATATTAGATTCGTTCATTACACACAGACTGATGTATTTCAAATGTTTATTTCTTTTAATGTTGATGATTATAACTGACAACTAATGAAAGTCCCAAATTCAGTATCTCGGAAAATTTAAATACAGTAATCCCTCCTCCATCGCGGGGGTTGCGTTCCAGAGCCACCCGCGAAATAAGAAAATCCACGAAGTAGAAAACATATGTTTATATGGTTATTTTTATATATTTTAAGCCCTTATAAACTCTCCCACACTATTATAAACATTTCCCGCACAATTATACAGCATAAACCCTTTGTATTCTCTTAGATATTAGGTAAGATTCGTTGAAATTATGTATGTTACATACAGTAAAACCTAAATATTATTTTAAAGATATCGAGCGTCTCCGATATCACATATGTTACAGCCATTACGACAGACAGGCCATAATAGTCCATAATAGTGGGCACAGAGACAGTGACATTAAACTTATTAAACTTAATATTATAACAAACCTATTATAACACCATCTCACGGGACTTGCTTCCAAAGGTTGTAAGTATGACGTGACTTGACCGTCTCGCAGGACATGACAGTGTCTCTCTTCAAAAGATCATGTCTCTTCGCAGAGAAAAAAAGTCTCATCTCGTCTCAAGATTTGTTTCTATTATAAAAAAAAAATCAGTAAACCCCCGATTCTCGAAAGAAACGCAAATCCAAGAATGGCAATCACTTTCTGTTCCCTCCGATCTTTGGAGGGATGAAAAAACATGGAGGGTGGGTGCGTCCTGGGAAAGTTTTCATTTAATTAAATAAATATACAGGTGCTGGTCATAAAATTAGAATATCATGACAAAGTTGATTTATTTCAGTAATTCCATTCAAAAAGTGAAACTTGTATATTAGATTCGTTCATTACACACAGACTGATGTATTTCAAATGTTTATTTCTTTTAATGTTGATGATTATAACTGACAACTAATGAAAGTCCCAAATTCAGTATCTCGGAATATTAGAATATCAATTAAGACCAATGCAAAAAAAGGATTTTTAGAAATGTTGGCCAACTGAAAGGTATGAACATGAACAGTATGAACATGTACAGCACTCAATATTTAGTTGGGGCTCCTTTGGCCTGGATTACTGCAGCAATGCGGCGTGGCATGGAGTCGATCAGTCTGTGGCACTGCTCAGGTGTTATGAGAGCCCATGTTGCTCTGATAGTGGCCTTCAGCTCTTCTGAATTGTTGGATCTGGCGTATTGCATCTTCCTCTTCACAATACCCCATAGATTTTCTATGGGGTTAAGGTCAGGCGAGTTTGCTGGCCAATCAAGAACAGGGATACCATGATCCTTAAACCAGGTACTGGTAGCTTTGGCACTGTGTGCAGGTGCCAGGTCCTGTTGGAAAATGAAATCTGCATCTCCATAAAGTTCGTCAGCAGCAGGAAACATGAAGTGCTCTAAAACTTCCTGGTAGACGGCTGCATTGACCTTGGACCTCAGAAAACACAATGGACCAACACCAGCAGATGACATGGCACCCCAAACCATCACTGACTATGGAAACTTTACACTGGACCTCACACAACGTGGATTCTGTGCCTCTCCTCTCTTCCTCCAGACTCTGGGACCTTGATTTCCAAAGGAAATGCAAAATTTACTTTCATCAGAGAACATAACTTTGGACCACTCAGCAGCAGTCCAAAGGCGAGACGCTTCTGACGCTGTCTCTTGTTCAAGAGTGGCTTGACACAAGGAATGCGACAGCTGAAACCCATGTCTTACATACGTCTGTGCGTGGTGGTTCTTGAAGCACTGACTCCAGCTGCAGTCCACTTTGTGAATCTCCTCCATATTTTTGAATGGGTTTTGTTTCCCAATCCTCTCCAGGGTGCGGTTATCCCTATTGCTTGTCCACTTTTTTCTACCACATCTTGTCCTTCCCTTCGCCTCTCTATTAATGTGCTTGGACACAGAGCTCTGTGAACAGCCAGCCTCTTTAGCAATGACCTTTTGTGTCTTGCCCTCCTTGTGCAAGGTGTCAATGGTCGTCTTTTGGACAACTGTCAAGTCAGCAGTCTTCCCCATGATTGTGTAGCCTACAGAACTAGACTGAGAGACCATTTAAAGGCTTTTGAGTTAATTAGCTGATTAGAGTGTGGCACCAGGTGTCTTCAATATTGAACCTTTTCACAATACAGTGATCCCTCGCTATATCGCGCTTCGTCTTTCGCGGCTTCACTCCATCGCGGATTTTAAATGTAAGCATATGTGAATATATATCGCGGATTTTTCACTGCTTCGCGGATGTCTGAGGTCTACAGTACGTGTGCTTCCTCAGTTGATTTGCCCATTTGAATTCAAACAAGGGACGCTATTGGCGGATGGCTGAGAAGCTACCCAATCAGAGCACGCGGTTAAGTTCCTGTGTGCTGCTGATTGGCTCAGTGACGGAGTGCTGCATTAACCAGGAAGTCTAATCTCACTCATTCAGCATTAACGTGCCCAATCATTCATTCAGAATTAACGTGCCCAAGCGCCAACAGAAGATGCAAATGATTGCAGAAAAGGTAAAAGTTTTGGATATGTTGAAGGAAGGGAACAGCTACACCGCTGCAGGACACCATTACGGCATCAATGAGTCCACGATTCTTTTTATTTAAAAAAGAGGAAAAGCATATAAGATCTACGGCCGCAGTGTCCTTTAATCAGGGCGCAAAACGAGTTGCAAGTGGACGTGATAAGGCAGTAGTCTGTGATGGAATCTGCTTTAGGGATTTGGATTGAAGAGTACTGGAAGAAGAACAACGGCGGCGCTACACAGTCGCCTGAAGAGGCTCCTTTAGAAGAGCTGTAACGCTCTCCTTTGTTGTGCAGTAAAATTAAACTCATCTTTATCGGACAAGTCGTCGTGTCATTGTTGGTGAGTAACCATAATTAATTATTTATGTACAGTACTTATTACATGTACATAGTTTAGTGTCACAGTACACACATTTTATTGTATACAATTTTTCTTGCATTGTATGTATTTATTGCTGGTGGCCTGTCTGTCGTAATGGCTGTAACATATGTGATATCGGAGACGCTCGATATCTTTAAAATAATATTTAGGTTTTACTGTATGTAACATACATAATTTCAACGAATCTTACCTAATATCTAAGAGAATACAAAGGGTTTATGCTGTATAATTGTGCGGGAAATGTTTATAATAGTGTGGGAGAGTTTATAAGGGCTTAAAATATATAAAAATAACCATATAAACATATGTTTTCTACTTCGTGGATTTTCTTATTTCGTGGGTGGCTCTGGAACACAACCCCCGCGATGGAGGAGGGATTACTGTATTTAAATTTTCCGAGATACTGAATTTGGGACTTTCATTAGTTGTCAGTTATAATCATCAACATTAAAAGAAATAAACATTTGAAATACATCAGTCTGTGTGTAATGAATGAATCTAATATACAAGTTTCACTTTTTGAATGGAATTACTGAAATAAATCAACTTTGTCATGATATTCTAATTTTATGACCAGCACCTGTATATTTATTTAATTAAATGAAAACTTTCCCAGGACGCACCCACCCTCCATGTTTTTTCATCCCTCCAAAGATCGGAGGGAACAGAAAGTGATTGCCATTCTTGGATTTGCGTTTCTTTCGAGAATCGGGGGTTTACTGATTTTTTTTTTATAATAGAAACAAATCTTGAGACGAGATGAGACTTTTTTTCCCTGCGAAGAGACATGATCTTTTGAAGAGAGACACTGTCATGTCCTGCGAGACGGTCAAGTCACGTCATACTTACAACCTTTGGAAGCAAGTCCCGTGAGATGGTGTTATAATAGGTTTGTTATAATATTAAGTTTAATAAGTTTAATGTCACTGTCTCTGTGCCCACTATTATGGATTCATTCATACAGGCAGACCAATTATGGTATGCAGGGGTTCAGCATTTAGAATTGCTAAGCCAAGCACAGGATTAGATAACCAAAAGACAACTGGAGAATTGAATAGTCAGCCTAAGGACAGACTAGTGTATTTTTGTCCTCTGTCAGCACAAAATCCTCTTTCCTTGTTGGGAGAATGAGAACTTCATGTAGGCATTGTGCTATTCCTGTATTTTTGAAGGTGGGGTTTGAGTCCTTTCCTGTCCTTGTTTAGAGACCACGTGGAGCAACCAGTATATAAGGATGGACCTACCGCCAATACACTTCGAAGCTAACGGACGGAAGATTATGTTCTCCGTCCGGAAAATCCTTTCAGCGTGGCGACGAAAGATGGCAGACTGTGTAGGTCAAGACCCCCACATGCTTGATAGAGTCTGTCATAAGCTTCCCGTCTGTAATACCACGTGAACCCGTCAGTAAAGTGAGCTAAAGTTACTCTTATACTTCTCATGTAATCTTGTAACTGCCATACTGCATGCTGGGTTGGGATAGATAGATAGATAGATAGATAGATAGATAGATAGATAGATAGATAGATAGATAGATAGATAGATAGATAGATAGATAGATAGATAGATAGATAGATAGATAGATAGATAGATAGATAGATAGATAGATAGATAGATACTTTATTAATCCCAATGGGATAACACCATCCATCCATCCATTTTCCAACCCACTGAATCCGAACACAGGGTCACGGGGGTCTGCTGGAGCCAATCCCAGCCAACACAGGGCACAAGGCAGGAACCAATCCCGGGCAGGGTGCCAACCCACCACAGGGGATAACACCTTTTTAATTTATAATTATTTAAATTCAGGTTAATTAAAACGCCGCAATTGAAAAGAACACATTTCCGGAGAGCTAATGCCTCTTAAGGAAACAGATGGTGAGTTTTGCAAGTCACGTCATACTTACAACCATATTCAAACAAGACCGCGGTCATCTAACCTCTCAGTTGCTGGAATGCTTTTGGCAGACACACTTCCTGTGCTCTCAGCTCTTACAAATTTTATTAGACGTTCTAGATGACACATCAACGACTAAGCGAAGAAGAAAGAGATGTGCGTCGAAAAGAGCCCCAAAAGCGTTGGAGAGAAAAGAATGCAAAAAAGATCAAAAATAATCAATGTCCAGATTCTGAAAATAAGGAAAGTAATAATCAGCCCCTGCGGTGGGCATTGCCCTGCCCAGGGTTTGTTTCCTGCCTTGCACCCTGTGTTGGCTGGGATTGGCTCCAGCAGACCCCCGTGACCCTGTGTTAGGATATAGTGGGTTGGATAATGAATGGATGGATAATCAGCCCGTTCTGCGAGACGAGACTTTGTGCCAAGAGATTTAACCATGTGGGCGGCACGGTGGTGCAGTGGGTAGCACTGCTGCCTCACAGTTGGGAGACCTGGGGACCTGGGTTTGCTTCCCGGGTCCTCCCTGCATGGAGTTTGCATGTTCTCCCCGTGTCTGCGTGGGTTTCCTCCCACAGTCCAAAGACATGCAGGTTAGGTGGATTGGCGATTCTAAATTGGCCCTAGTGTGTGCTTGGTGTGTTTGTGTGTGTCCTGCGGTGGGTTGGCACCCTGCCCGGGATTGGTTCCTGCCTTGTGCCCTGTGTTGGCTGGGATTGGCTCCAGCAGACCCCCGTGACCCTGTGTTCGGATTCAGCAGGTTGGAAAATGGATGGATATCACTATGGGAGGGATATCGCCTTTTAATATTATATCTATATAGTTTTCAGTTACTTAAAATGCCACAATTACAAAAGAGTTTATTCCAAGTAGGGAGCTATCACCCCCTACAGGGAACACCAATGAGTTAACATTTCTGTTTGCTACACTGATTTGAAAAGGCCATAACACACCTTGTTAAGCCATTTCAGATTTAAATAGTTAAACGTTGACATTCCACCTTAAGATTCATTCAGTGCTAAAGCAGTTCTTTTGAAATGCTTTAGGGCTCCGTCAAATTATTCTTTATTGCAATTTGCTCACCATATAATTTTCTGTGCACACCTCTGGCAAAATTTACTAACACGCAGAGGTTTAAAAGAGCCTCCCGGGAGCCTCTACTGCACACTCAATGTAATCCAAACATTGAATGGTAATAAAGAAAAAGTGTGAAAGAGTGTGAAAGGATCCATGCCACAATACAGGAGAACACAAACTGTAGGCAAGTCTAAGCATACTGCTTAAAGATGCGGCAAATTAAATTAAACACTGAGGGGCAGTTCAATTCAGTCTTCAAGTAAATCATTACCTTATCAGTTGTCAGTCAGTCAGTCAAAGTCCAACCCGCTATATCCTAACACAGGGTCACAGGGGTCTGCTGGAGCCAATCCCAGCCAGCAGAGGGCACAAGGCAGGAACAAATCCCCCACCCACCACAGGGCACATACACACATGCACACACCTCAAGCACACACTAGGGAGCCAATCCCAGCCAGCAGAGGGCGCAAGGCAGGAAATAAATCCCCGGGCAGGTCTCCAGCCCACCACAGGGCACACACACACACACCCCAAGCACACACCAGGGACAATTTAGGATCGCCAACCTGCATGTCTTTGGACTGTGGGAGGAAACCGGAGTACCTGGAGGAAACCCACGCAAATTAAATAAAACATTGAGGGGCAGTTCAATTCAGTCTTCAAGTAGATAGATAGATAGATAGATAGAAGTAGATAGATAGATAGATAGATAGATAGATAGATAGATAGATAGATAGATAGATAGATAGATAGATAGATAGATAGATAGATAGATAGATAGATACTTTATTAATCCCAATGGGAAATTCACATTCTCCAGCAGCATACTGATACAATAAATAATATTAAATTAAAGATTGATAATAATGCAGGTAAAAAACAGACAATAACTTTGTATAATGTTAAATGTTAACGTTTACCCCCCCCCGGGTGGAATTGAAGAGTCGCATAGTGTGGTGGAGGAACGATCTCCTCAGTCTGTCAGTGGTGCAGGACGGTGACAGCAGTCTGTCACTGAAGCTGCTCTTCTGTCTGGAGATGATCCTGTTCAGTGGATGCAGTGGATTCTCCATGATTGACAGGAGTCTGCTCAGCGCCCGTCGCTCTGCCACGGATGTCAAACTGTTCAGCTCCGTGCCTACAATAGAGCCTGCCTTCCTCCCCAGTTTGTCCAGGCGTGAGGCGTCCCTCTTCTTTATGCTGCTTCCCCAGCACACCACTGCGTAGAAGAGGGCACTCGCCACAACCATCTGATAGAACATCTGCAGCATCTTATTGCAGATGTTGAAGGACGCCAGCCTTCTAAGGAAGTATAGTCGGCTCTGTCCTCTCTTGCACAGATAATCAGTATTGGCAGTCCAGTCTAATTTATCATCCAGCTGCACTCCCAGATATTTATAGGTCTGTACCCTCTGCACACAGACACCTCTGACGATCACGGGGTCCATGAGGGGCCTGGTCCTCTTAAAATCCACCACCAGCTCCTTGGTTTTGCTGGTGTTCAGGTGTAGGTGGTTTGAGTCTCACCATTTAACAAAGTCATTGATTAGGTTCCTATACTCCTCCTCCTGCCCACTCCTGATGCAGCCCATGATAGCAGTGTCGTCAGTGAACTTTTGCACATGGCAGGACTCTGAGTTGTGTTGGAAGTCTGATGTATATAGGCTGAACAGGACCGGAGAAAGTACAGTCCCCTGCGGTGCTCCTGTGTTGCTGACCACAATGTCAGACGTGCAGTTCCCAAGACGCACATACTGAGGTCTGTTTGTAAGATAGTCCACAATCCATGCCACCAGGTGTGAATCTACTACAATCTCAGTCAGCTTGTCCCTAAGGAGCAGAGGTTGGATGGTGTTGAAGGCACTAGAGATGTCTAGAAACATAATTCTTACAGCACCACTGCCTCTGTCCAAGTGGGAGAGGGATCGGTGTAGCATATAGATGATGGCATCCTCTGCTCCCACCTTCTCCTGATATGCAAACTGCAGAGGGTCGAGGGTGTGGAGGACCTGTGGCCTAAGGTGGTGAAGCAGCAGCCGCTCCATGGTCTTCATCACATGTCAGTAAATCATTACCTTATCAGTTGTCAGTCAGTCAGTCAAAGTCCAAAGCACAATATCATAACACAGGGTCATGGGGGTCTGCTGGAGCCAATCCCAGCCAGCACAGGGCACAAGGCAGGAACAAATCCTGGGCAGGGCGCACACACACCAAGCACACACTAGAGCCAATTTAATATCACAAATCCATCTAACATGCATGTCTTTGGACTGTGGGAGGAAACCCACGCAGACACAGGGAGAACATGCAAACTCCTACGCAAGGAGGACCTGGGAAGCGAACCACAGGTCTCCTTACTGCAAGGCAGCAGGGCTACCCACTGCGCCACCATGCCACCCTCTTATCAGGTGTGATTTCTGTTATTATGCCTCCACTGAGCAGGTGCAGTTTGCTCCACGAAAGTGTTTTCCAATCATGTAAAGTTTAGGCAGTGCCGCTTATGCTAACCAAAGCAGCCATGAAATCACAAGCACCAGCTCTTTCATTTTAAAAAGTTGTTTTTTTTTTTAATTTGATTCATTTTATTGTAATCATTCCATACAAATAGATCAATTTTTACAAAAGATAGGATTGAAAACATAGTCGCCCCCCACCCCTGAGAGAGAAAGCATGGCCAACAGAGTAAAACTTAAGGCTTGCAGACATACCTAAATTGATGAGTTTAATAGGCCAGTAGAGATGAATGGAGAAGAAAAAGAAATGTGGAGATGATTGCTTCCTCGGTGCTTTAAGAGCTTATTCTAAAATTTTATTGATTATATCCTGCCAGGTTTTAAAAAAAATTCTGTACAGATCCTCTAAATGAATATTTGATTTTTTCCAATTTCAAATAGTATAAAACATCAGTTTCCCAACGACTTAAAAGAGGAGCGTTAGGATTCTTCCAGTTTAGCAAAATAAGCAAAATAAGTCTGCGTGCCAACAGTGTAGTAAAGGCAATCACAGTTTGTTTGTCCTTCTCCACTTTAAACCCATCTGGAAGAACACCAAACACAGCTGTTAGTGGGTTAGGAGGGATTGGGACACTGAGGCTGTCTGAAAGGGACTTCAAAATTTTGGTCCAAAATGATGTTACACTGCGGTGGGTTGGCGCCCTGCCCGGGATTGGTTCCCTGCCTTGCGCCCTGTGTTGGCTGGGATTGGCTCCAGCAGACCCCCGTGACCCTTACATCAGAACATGTGACCCAGTGAGGCTGGGACTTGATTGCAGCGTTCGTAGGTTGGATCTCGCCCTGGAAACATTTTGGACAGTTTTAGACGAGACAGATGTGCTTGATATATAATTTTGAGTTGAATAATTTTATGCTTTGCACCATTTTAAAAAGTTTTGAAAGGGCAATTCTGAGCTGCTGCGGTGGGTTGGCACCCTGCCCGGGATTGGTTCCTGCCTTATGCCCTGTGTTGGCTGGGATTGGCTCCAGCAGACCCCCATGACCCTGTGTTCGGATTCAGCGGGTTGGAAAATGGATGGATGGATGGAATTCTGAGCTGCGTATTGCTGGGTGTCTAGCATAAGGTAATCAGTGATAAATGGCCTTTTAAAAACTGTCCATCCATTCACTGTAACCATTGTGGCAGATGACCAGGGACCTTACCACACAGGGATGGATCGGGAGAGGGGCAGTATATCCTCCCTGGGGCGCAACAAGGCAGCATCCCTGGATTGCATCAGGGCCACGCATACGGAGCTGGTAAGCTCAACCCTGTGGGGGTCCGTTGCCACCACCAGGGGGCGCCTGGACAGCTCCAGAGCCTTGGCCTGCAGAATGTCCGCCACACCCAATGTTAATGAGGAAGCACCTGGAGCACTTCGGGGTGCAGTATAAAGGAGGCCACCTCACTCCACTCGGGGAGCCGGAGTCGGGAGGCAGAGGACGGAGGAGTGGAGGTGGCACAAGGGAAGAGAGGAAAAAGGAAAAAGAAAGAGAAGGACTGTGAGCTGAGCCATTGTGGTGGTTTGTGCACTGGGTGTTGTATAAAAGAAAATGAATTGCGCTTTCAGTGTCTGTCTGTGTCCGGGCATCTTTCACACCATCTTGTCCAGTTTAGAGTCGTGGAGGCCAGAATCTACTTTGGATGAACGACAAAAAACCAACCAAGGTGCCAGTCTCCCACAATGCACATTTGCACACAGCCACACAATTAAAGTTACTTTTTTTCTTTCTTTGGGAGGTGGACGGAAAACTAGAGAGACTGCAGGAAGAGACATGTGGCATACATGCCAACTGGCATAAACACAGTGACCAGGCTAGAGTGTGAATCACGGACTCTGGGGCTGTAAGGAAACAGAACTAGTTATTATACAATTGTCCTTTATTCTATTTAATGCTTTGTTATCTGTTTCATTGTTCTATTCAGGAAAACGTTTGTATCCAATGTTACATATACCCTGCTGTTTTTTCTAAGACTCTGTGAAGCGCCTTGAGCATGGGAGTATTATAAATAGAGTATTATTATTATCATTATTGCTTTTATTCATATTTAATGTAAAAGTTAAATATGAATAAAACAGGAAAAAGAGATTAAAAATGGGAAAAAAGATAAAACAATATACTCTAATGAGCCAAAGCATTATGACCACCTGTCTAATAGGCTTCTGCTCCTTCATGTGCTACCAGAACAGCTCCAACCTGCCAAGACATGGACTGTGCGAGACCTCCAAAAGTTGTCTAGAACCGGGGCGTTAGCAGCAGTTTCTCCAACTCCGGTAAGTTGGGAGTTGTTGTTGTTGTTCCAAAATATCCCAAAGACGCTCCACAGGACTTATGGAATGTGGACACCTGGGCAACAACTTGAATTCTTCATCATATTCCTCAAACCATCCCCAAACATTCAATGTAATTTGCACAGCAGGGTGCATTATCCTGCTGAAAAAATGCAACACCTTTGCTGTGAAGGGGTGTCCCTGGTCTGCAACAAGGTCTGGTAGGTGGTGTGCTTCAAATTAACGTCCACATGAACGCCCAGACTCAGGGTTTCCAAGCAGACCACTGCCCAGACTATCATACGACGTCCATCCTGGTGTCATCTCTTTCTTAGGTAACTGATGCACATACACCTTGGAGTCCACATGACAGACACGTTTCTGCCTCATGCCTGAATCAGCACCACAACCATCTTATATGTAAACGTCAATGCGTTGGAGTGTGTGTGTCCGTCTGTCTGTATGTCTGTCAGGCCCAAAAGTGAGAGGTGGAGTCGGGGTAAGGGCTCCACCTCCGAGGAAACAGAAACTCACTTAGTGGCTAATAACACAAGCGGGGCCAGCACATCGGCAAAACGAAACCTCCGAAGAAAGACAAAGACTCTTAGCCGCTAATAGAAAAGCGAGGAGAGCACATCGTCAAAATGAAACCTCCGAAGAAAGACAAAGTCACTCAGCCGCTAATAAGACAAGTGAGGAGAGCACATCGGCAAAACGAAACCTCAGAAGAAAGGCAAAGTTGCTTAGCTGCTAATAGAAAAGTGAGGTGAGCACATCGGCAAAACGAAACCTCAGAAGAAAGAGACACTCGCTTACCGCTAATAAGACAAGTGAGGAGAGCACATTGGCAAAACGAAACCTCAGAAGAAAGACAAAGTCACTCAGCCACTAATACAGAAGTGAGGCGAGCACATCGGCAAAACGAAACCTCAGAAGAAAGAGACACTCGCTTAGTCGCTAATACACAAGCGAGGAGAGCACATCGGCAAAACGAAACCTCAGAAGAAAGACAAAGTCGCTCAGCCGCTAATAAGACAAGTGAGGAGAGCACATCAGCAAAACGAAACCTCTGAAGAAAGACAAAGTTGCTTAGCTGCTAATAGAAAAGCGAGGAGAGCACATCGGCAAAACAAAACCTCAGAAGAAAGAGACACTCGCTTACCGCTAATAAGACAAGTGAGGAGAGCACATTGGCAAAACGAAACCTCAGAAGAAAGACAAAGTCGCTCAGCCGCTAATAAGACAAGTGAGGAGAGCACATCAGCAAAACGAAACCTCTGAAGAAAGACAAAGTTGCTTAGCTGCTAATAGAAAAGTGAGGTGAGCACATCGGCAAAACGAAACCTCAGAAGAAAGAGACACTCGCTTACCGCTAATAAGACAAGTGAGGAGAGCACATTGGCAAAACGAAACCTCAGAAGAAAGACAAAGTCACTCAGCCACTAATACAGAAGTGAGGCGAGCACATCGGCAAAACGAAACCTCAGAAGAAAGAGACACTCGCTTAGTCGCTAATACACAAGCGAGGAGAGCACATCGGCAAAACGAAACCTCAGAAGAAAGACAAAGTCGCTCAGCCGCTAATAAGACAAGTGAGGAGAGCACATCAGCAAAACGAAACCTCTGAAGAAAGACAAAGTTGCTTAGCTGCTAATAGAAAAGTGAGGTGAGCACATCGGCAAAATGAAACCTCAGAAGAAAGAGACACTCGCTTACCGCTAATAAGACAAGTGAGGAGAGCACATTGGCAAAACGAAACCTCAGAAGAAAGACAAAGTCACTCAGCCACTAATACAGAAGTGAGGCGAGCACATCGGCAAAACGAAACCTCAGAAGAAAGAGACACTCGCTTAGTCGCTAATACACAAGCGAGGAGAGCACATCGGCAAAACGAAACCTCAGAAGAAAGACAAAGTCGCTCAGCCGCTAATAAGACAAGTGAGGAGAGCACATCGGCAAAACGAAACCTCTGAAGAAAGACAAAGTTGCTTAGCTGCTAATAGAAAAGCGAGGAGAGCACATCGGCAAAATGAAACCTCCGAAGAAAGACAAAGTCACTTAGCCGCTAATAAGACAAGTGAGGTGAGCACATTGGCAAAATGAAACCTCAGAAGAAAGACAAAGTCACTCAGCCACTAATACAGAAGTGAGGCGAGCACATCGGCAAAACGAAACCTCAGAAGAAAGACAAAGACTCTTAGCCGCTAATAGAAAAGCGAGGAGAGCACATCGGCAAAACGAAACCTCAGAAGAAAGAGACACTCGCTTAGTCGCTAATAAGACAAACGAGGAGAGCACATCAGCAAAACAAAACCGCAGAAGAAAGAGACACTCACTTAGACGCTAATAAGACAAGCGAGGAGAGCACATCGGCAAAACGAAACCTCTGAAGAAAGACAAAGTCACTTAGCCGCTAATAGAAAAGTGAGGTGAGCACATCGGCAAAACGAAACCTCAGAAGAAAGAGACACTCACTTAGACGCTAATAAGACAAGTGAGGAGAGCACATCGGCAAAACAAAACCGCAGAAGAAAGAGACACTCACTTAGACGCTAATAAGACAAGTGAGGAGAGCACATCGGCAAAACGAAACCTCTGAAGAAAGACAAAGTCACTTAGCCGCTAATAAGACAAGTGAGGTGAGCACACTGGCAAAACGAAACCTCAGAAGAAAGAGACACTCACTTAGACGCTAATAAGACAAGCGAGGAGAGCACATCGGCAAAACGAAACCTCTGAAGAAAGACAACATAGCTGGTCTCACTACCGTCCTGTAGACCTTCCCTTTCACTCTTGCTGATACCCGTCTGTCATAGATCACTCCACCCTGCCTGCACCCTCTTCTTCACCTCTCTTCCACAATCCCCATTACTCTGTACTGTAGAAACCAGAGTACAGAACCCTAAAAAACAGCATCTTTAGCGTGTGCCTCTGGTGCTGTGTGGCACCAACATTCTCCCCTGTGACACCTCTTTGTGCTACACCTTTCCATAAAACGGATAAAAATACCTGCAAGGATGCAAAATATTTAAAGGAGTCTTTCCATAGTCATCTTCATCATTTAAGTAATCTGGAGTACACATTAGATGCACAACTAATTAGCTGCTCATCTCAGAGAGAACATGTTTGACATGGCTAAAATTAATATAGAAAATTCAAACATTTAATCTTGTTAAAAGCACTATATAAATGTAAAGATTATTATTATTATTATTAGAAATACCTTGATAATGAATCTTTCCCAGGAACATTCATCACTTCACTGCTAGGAATCTTTACAGGAGATCTTTCCTGAAATAAGAAAAAGGCAGCAATGAGGAAAATGGGAAAAGGAATTTCAGTTCAACACTTTACAGACAAATGTTTTACTTTATACAATTATCTGGCTTATCCAATAACACAAGAATCTGTATTTTCAGCTTTAATACTTGAATTCTTTCCATTATTTCCTTATTAGCATTTATTACTATCTGCCTTTATAATGGAGGATTTCTCAATGCTTATGTTAATTGTTGAAGTTGAGGACACAAGGTAAGAGAAATTCATATGTTTGTTAGTTGTAATTTCCATCCATCCATCCAATATCTAACCCGCTGTACCCTAACTACAGGGTCACGGGGGTCTGCTGGAGCCAATCCCAGCCAACACAGGGCGCAAGGCAGGAAACAAACCCTGGGCAGGGCGCCAGCCCACCACAGTAGTTGAAATTTAACAATATTAATTTTTTCAGTGTTATACTGTATATTTATGCATATAGTGGATCCAGAAAGTATTTAGAACCCTGCACTTCCTGCAAACTTTATTACATTACAGATTTAATTTTAAAAAGATACATTTGCCATTTTTGTCAAGCTATGCTCCATAACCCATAATAAGTAAAAATATGTTTTCAAACATGGTTGCAATTTTTTAATATTCAAACACTGAAATCTCTCATTCATAGATTCATTCTCAATTCTTTGTGAATTTCCCCTTGGGATTAATAAAGTATCTATCTATCTATCTATCTATCTATCTATCTATCTATCTATCTATCTATCTATCTATCTATCTATCTATCTATCGATTATACAGTGCCTTTCATATCTATCTATCTATCGATTATACAGTGCCTTTCATATCTATCTATCTATCTATCTTTCGATGTATTATATAGTGCCTTTCATATCTATCTATCTTTCTTTCTATATATTATATAGTGCCTTTCATATCTATCTATCTTTTATATAGTGCCTTTCATATCTATCTATCTATCTGATTATACAGTGCCTTTCATATCTATCTATCTTTCTATCTATTATATAGTGCCTTTCATATCTATCTATCTATCATATAGTGCCTTTCACTTCTATCTATCTATATGTTATATAGTGCCTTTCATATTTATCTCTATCTATCTATTATATAGTGCCTTCCATATCTATCTATCTATCTATCTATCTATCGATTATACAGTGCCTTTCATATCTATCTATCTATCTATCATTATATAGTGCCTTTCATATCTATCTATCTATCTATCTATCTATTGATTATACAGTGCCTTTCATATCTATCATTATATAGTGCCTTTCATATCTATCTATCTATCAATTATACAGTGCCTTTCATATCTATCTATCTATCTATCGATTATACAGTGCCTTTCATATCTATCTATCTATCTTTCTATCTATTATATAGTGCCTTTCATATCTATCTATCTATCTTTCTTTCTATATATTATATAGTGCCTTTCATATCTATCTATCTTTTATATAGTGCCTTTCATATCTATCTATCTATCATATAGTGCCTTTCACTTCTATCTATCTATATGTTATATAGTGCCTTTCATATTTATCTCTATCTATCTATTATATAGTGCCTTCCATGTCTATCTATCTATTTATCAGGATGTGATCTAGTAGTATTCAGCCTCTTAATTCAGTACTTCGTAGAAGCCCATTTAGCAGCAATTCCAGCTTAGAATCGTCTTGGGTAGGTCTCTATGAACTTTGCACACCTGGATTTGTACAGTTGGTCCCATTCTTCCTAGCAGATGTGTTTTTAAATCCTTTAATGGTTGTGCCCCATTTTATCTGTCGGAACTGCTGCCCCGTTATGTTCCATCTTGCTCTCTCAGGTCAGCAGACCAGATGCTTCTACTTGTCCCTAAGACACAATGCAAACTCTGAGGTGATTGGGCTTTTTCAGTTGCAGCCCCAAAACTCTGGAATGATTTGCCGTTGCACGTTAGGCAGACTCCTCCACTTGCTGTCTTTAAATCTTATTTAAAAACACACTTTGACCCAGTGTGAGATGTTGACTATCTGTGTACTCTTTTATTATGGATTTCTTAAGCTCTTTCCTTTACCCTTTGGTTATTGTGCGTCTTAGATGTTGGGTTTTTATTGTACAGCACTTTGGTCAGCCTTGATGTTGTTTTTAAAGTGCTTTATAAATAAATATATAAATAAAATAAATCCTCTCAAGCTCTGAGAGACTGGATGGGAAGCATGCGTAAGCTGCCATCTTCAGGTATAATATGTTCTATGGAGTTTAAGGTTAGGCTTTGGTTGGGCCACTCGGGGACATTCAGAGACTTGTCCTGAAGCCACTCCAATGTCAACTTGACTACGTGCCTCAGCCACCAAATCCATTTCCAGTCTATCCAAGATTGGCACACTAAAATAGAAATAACGGGTGACTTTCTTTTTGACTCCATCAATGAATTCTACTTGTTCTGATGTTTGGTTAGCATCTGTGGCTTTGACCGCGTTTTTTACCTTTGATCTCCTCATTTTTGACCCAGCTTTGAATTTTTAAAAATGTCCACCTCATAAGATGTTATTCTCCCAATCCACCTCATAAAATTTTCAATGACACAAGGACAATCTGACTGCATCTCTGTTCTCCAAAACTGTACATACAATATTTTTGATATTATAAAAAGTGTTCTGTTGAATGTCTTGAAAATCAAAGTAATCTGTTTTTCTTTGAAAATAAAAAATATGGAAGTACAAAAATAAATGCTTTCATCCATACAAGTCAAACACAAAAGTAATAATCAAAATTGGCTTCAGTGAAATTGCACACATAACCATAGACAACAGAATGACTTGGTGTGTTTACCATATAAATATTTCAAGAAAATATAAAAAATCATTCAGGGGCAACTGGGCAACAGACAACTCGCCGAAAGACAACCCGGTGACATCCTTTACCAGTCAGGTAATAGTTAGGTTCAAAGAGATTTTTAAATTATATTTAAATGACAACGCGATTTAAAATCCATCCATCCATTTTCCAACCCGCTGAATCCGAACACAGGGTCACGGGGGTCTGCTGGAGCCAATCCCAGCCAACACAGGGCACAAGGCAGGAACCAATCCCGGGCAGGGTGCCAACCCACCGCAGGACACACACAAGCACACCCACACACCAAGCACACACTAAGGCCAATTTAGAATCACCAGTCCACCTAACCAAGCATGTCTCTGGACTGTAGGAGGAAACCCACGCAGACACGGGGAGAACATGCAAACTCCACGCAGGGAGGACCCGGGAAGCGAACCACAGGTCCCCAGGTCTCCCAACTGCGAGGCAGCAGCGCTACCCACTGCGCCACCACGCCGCCCTAGTGACAAACAAAATTTATTCTGCAGATGTAACAAACTCTATCTTACATTATCTTCTGCAACCAAAATTGCTAATCCTTTATATAAATTGTACTGATTGTAATCGTATGATAACGTTATTTAGAATACAAACGCGGCTACTAAGGAGGTACTGAGGGATTTGGAAATTGTAGAGGGAGAAGAGCTGCTCAGATTAAATAAACTGAAATCAAACAAATCACCAGGACCAGATAATATTTGTCACAGAGTTCTTAAGGAGGTTAGCCTTGACATATTTTTAGGAAATCACTGAGCACTGGAGAGATTCCAAAGGACTGGAAAATGTTAAATATCATCCCATTATATAAATAGGGTGACAGGGCAGATCCAATCAACTACAGGCCAGTAAGCTTAACATGCATTACAGGAAAATTAATGGAAGGAATTATTAAGGATAAGATTGAGCAACACCTGGCAAGGACAGGAGTGTCAGTGAACAGTCAGCATGGGGTCAGAGGAGGGAGGTCGTGTTGTACTAACAGGCTGGAATTCTATGAGGGCGCAGCAAAAGGAAATAATCAGAGTGGAGCAGATGACATTATTTTTCGGGACTTTCAGAAAGCAATTGATAAGGTGCCACATTAGAGGGTGGGCATCAAACTAAAACAAGTGTCAGTTCAGGGCGAGGTTTTTAGATGGGTACAGAATTGGCTCAGACACAGGAAGCAGAGCGTGATGGTGCGAGGAACCTCATGGGAACTGGGTGACGTTAAGAGTGGTGACCAGCAGGGGGCAGTGCTAAGGCCGCTGCTATTTTTAATATATAGAAATGGGATTAATAAAGTATCTATCTATCCATCTATCTGTCTATTCTTCTTCTGCTTCTTGTAATTGTTTATCTTCTTCTACTACTTCATCATCTTCCTCTTCTTCTTCATCGTCCTCTTCTTCATTTTCCTCTTCCTCTTATTCTTCTTTTTCTTCATTTTCCTCTTCTTCATTTTCCTCTTCTTCATCTTCCTCTTCTTCTTCATTTTCCTCTTCTTCTGCATCATCTTCCTCTTCTTCTTCATTTTTCTCTTCTTCTTCTTCATCTTCCTCTTCTTCTTCTTCATCTTCCTCTTCTTCTTCATTTTCCTCTTCTTCTTCATCATCTTCCTATTCTTTTTCTTCTTCTTTATCTATTCCACTTCTACGTGGGGTCAATGTGCTCTTTTCAAAGGCCCTTTTCCTTCACATCTTCTTTTACTTTCTCCGTCCACTTCCAATTTTCATCCACTTCCACGTCCCTTACTTTCTCATTCCATGGACCTCCACTCCCATCAGTCTTTTCCTCACATATTTCTCATCTCTCCTCCTCAAATGTCCGTACCACTTCGATTTACTTTCCTTCACTTTCTTAGATGTCTCTCCCAGTTCAGTTGGCCACAGGTGGACTCCAGTCAAGTTCTCGACACATCTCAAGGACCATTAAAGCAAACAGGAGGCAACTGAACACACAATCTGAGAAGAGCCATCAGAAAGGGTCCGACCCCTCCTGGACCCCATGATTATCTGAGGTGACTGTGTGCAGAGGGTGCAGACCTATAAATACCTGGGAGTGCAGCTGGATGATAAACTGGACTGGACTGCCAATACTGATGATCTGTGCAAGAGAGGACAGAGCCGACTATACTTCAGTTAGAAGGCTGCAATAAGATTGTTCCTCCCCCACACTATGCGACTCTTCAATTCCACCCGGGGGGGGTAAACTTTAATATTATACAAAGTTATTGTCTGTTATACCTGCATTGTTATCACTCTTTAATTTAATATTTTCTTTTATCAGTATGCTGATGCTGGAGTATGTAAATTTCCCCTTGGGATTAATAAAGTATCTATCTATCTATCTGCTGCCTCACAGTAAGGAGGCCTGGGTTCACTTCCCGGGTCCTCCCTGCGTGGAGTTTGCATGTTCTCCCCGTGTCTGCGTGGGTTTCCTCCCACAGTCCACAGACATGCAGGGTAGGTGCATTGGCGATCCCACATTGTGTGTACTTGGTGTGTGGGTGGGCCGGCACCCTGCCCGGGGTTTGTTCCTGCCTTGCACCCTGTGCTGGCTGGGATTGGCTCCAGCAGACCCCCGTGGCCCTGTGTTAGGATATAGCAGGTTGGACAATGACTGACTGACTGACTGGGAGTAAATACTTTTTATTGGCACCATATGAACTGCCTAACATAGAATGAAGATGTTGGTGGTGGTTGACTTTATATCCCATGTATAACACGGGCAACTGTGTTACAGAATTAAACCTGATCCTTCATTCCCTTAAGTTTGTCAGTTCTAATCTGGGTCGTGGCTCAGAAACAATTACTATAAAACATAGTTTAGTCTGTTTCTACTTATGTATATAAATATTGTACTTTCAATGTAATATGAGTAAAACAAAAATATTTTCCAACCTGCTTTGAAGTTTCCTCCAACAGCCCCGAAAAAGAGGAAACTTTCACATCCTGTGCTGTGCTGACCCGACGACTCAGCCTGTCTTCTGTCGTCTTTAGAGGCCATGCTGTGACAGCTCTTTTCTGTGCAGACCACAGTGTCACAGGTGTCTGGGACATGCATCCCCTCCAGTCATTGTAGTAACGGCCTCCTGTAGACAGTAAACAGAAACTTTTGTTTTTACGTCTGCTTTTAAATCTTGGGTTTCAATTGCATTTCCTGTTATCTTAGTCATACCTTCTATTGGATAATTTTAAGCATTATTAAGATATCATCAGAACCTTTAAAAACACAAAAACTATTAAGTTTTCCTGCACATGTGGACAATGTTAGCAAATACATACAGTGGGAAAATATTCAGGCCCCCTTCAATTTTTCACTCTTTGTCATATTGCAGCCATTTACTAAAATCATTTAAATTAATTTTTTCCCTCATTAATGTACACACAGCACCCCATATTGACAGACAAAAAAAAGAATTTTTGAAATTGTTGCAGATTTATTAAAAAAGAAAAACTGAACTATCACATGGTCCTAAGTATTCAGACCCTTTGCTCAGTATTTAGTAGAAGCACCCTTTTGAGCTAATACAGCCATGAGTCTTCTTGGGAAAGATGGATTTGGGGATCGTCTGCCATTCCTCCTTGCAGATCCTCTCCAGTTCTGTCAGGTTGGATGGTAAACGTTGGTGGACAGCCATTTTTAGGTCTCTCCAGAGATGCTCAATTGGGTTTAAGTCAGGGCTCTGGCTGGGCCATTCAAGAACAGTCACAGAGTTGTTGTGAAGCCACTCCTTCGTTATGTTAGCTTTGTGCTTAGGGTCATTGTCTTGTTGGAAGGTAAACCTTCGGCCCAGTCTGAGGTCCTTAGCACTCTGGAGAAGGTTTTTGTCCAGGTTTTGGCCGCATTCATCTTTTCCTCGATTGCAACCAGTTGTCCTGTCCCTGCAGCTGAAAAACACCCCCACCGCATGATGCTGCCACCGCCATGCTTCACTGTGGGGACTGTATTGGACAAGTGATGAGCAGTGCCTGGTTGTCTCCACACATACCTCAGTGCAAGACACATGACAGCCCACATGGAGTTTGCTAAAAGACACCTGAAGGACTCTGAGATGGTGAGAAATAAGATTCTCTGGTCTGATGAGACCAAGATAGAACTTTTTGGCCTTAATTCTAAGCGGTATGTGTGGAGACAACCAGGCACTGCTCATCACTTGTCCAATACAGTCCCCACAGTGAAGCATGGCAGTGGCAGCATCATGCTGTGGGGGTGTTTTTCAGCTAAAGGGACAGGACGACTGGTTGCAATCGAGGGAAAGATGAATGCGGCCAAGTACAGGGATATCCTGGACAAAAACCTTCTCCAGAGTGCTAAGGACCTCAGACTGGGCCGAAGGTTTACCTTCCAACAAGACAACGACCATAAGCACACAGCTAAAATAACGAAGGAGTGGCTTCACAACAACTCTGTGACTGTTCTTGAATGGCCCAGCCAGAGCCCTAACTTAAACCCAATTGAGCATCTCTGGAGAGACCTAAAAATGGCTGTCCACCAACGTTTACCATCCAACCTGACACAACTGGAGAGGATCTGCAAGGAGGAATGGCAGACGATCCCCAAATCCATCTTTCCCAAGAAGACTCATGGCTGTATTAGCTCAAAAGGGTGTTTCTACTAAATACTGAGCAAAGGGTCTGAATACTTAGGACCATGTGATAGTTCAGTTTTTCTTTTTTAATAAATCTGCAACAATTTCAAAAATTCTTTTTTTTGTCTGTCAATATGGGGTGCTGTGTGTACATTAATGAGGGAAAAAATTAATTTAAATGATTTTAGCAAATGGCTGCAATATGACAAAGAGTGAAAAATTGAAGGGGTTCTGAATATTTTCCGTACCCACTGTATTCTAAATCTAATGACCCAATAAAACTATAAATCTTACAAATGAGAAGGGAGCAGCACTATATTTGAGTAAAGACTTCTTTAAAAAGTAGTGTCTTTTAATTTAATTGAACAGCACAAAACATTCTCATAACCACTTAATGCAGAATCTATTCACGGATGGAGCGCCATTTCATTGTATGGCCCACATGACTGCAACACCACCCCCCCCCCCCCCCCCCCAGCAACAAAGACCCCAGAAAATGTAGAGTAAATGTAGAAAAATTCCCAAGCACACAGGGAGAACATGCAAACTCTACACAGACCATGACCGCAGCACAGGAGACAAAAATAGGACACTTGATCCATGAGACAGTAGTGCTAACCACTGCACCACCATGCCACCCCTAAAACTGCACATTAGAGATACTGTGTTTAATTCGAATATATTCAAACCTAGCCATCTCATGCAGCTCCAACTGCATAGTGATGAAACAGGATAGTGAGGAGGGTCCCCACTCCTGACGTCACGCTTTACCTTCCCTT
The DNA here is from genome assembly GCF_900747795.2 of Erpetoichthys calabaricus. Taxonomy (NCBI): domain Eukaryota; kingdom Metazoa; phylum Chordata; class Cladistia; order Polypteriformes; family Polypteridae; genus Erpetoichthys; species Erpetoichthys calabaricus. Next base: position 241,966,690 of record NC_041398.2, on the reverse strand, counting down.
CGGCCTGCAGCCTCTGTCTTGGATTATTGCGATGAGAGAAGTCGCAAAATCAGGTGGAATGTTCAAGAAAATTATAGAAAAACTAGTGGTGTAAGCCTGTGCTATAAAAAGCCTGGGGTCCTAGAAACTATTGAAATTGTCAGAAAAAAACAAATTGAAGTGTAGAGATGTCAGGTAATTGAAAGGAACTACTCTGGGCATCTCTCTCCTAGGAGGATTCGTTTTGCCGACGTGCTGGCATTGTTTGCGCATCAGCGGCTAAGCGATTGTCTTTCTTCTGAGGTTTCGTTTTGCCGACCTGCTCACCTCACTTGTGTATTGGCGGCAGGAAGAAATGTAAAAGGGATACCGTTTCGCCGATGTGCTCCTCACGCTTCTGTAATAGCGGATAAGTGAGTGACTTTCTCTTTGGAGGTTTCATTTTTCCGACGTGTTGGCCTCGCTTGTGTATCCTAGTGAGGTGAGCCCTTAGCCCGACTCCATCTCTCACTTCCACCTCTCACTTCCGACTCCACCTCTCACAAAATCTCTCCAGTTCAGTTCAATTTGATGGCTGGATGGGGCTGGGTGGTCTCGTGACCTCGGACCCCCTGCAGATTTTGTTTCTTTTTCCAGCCGTCTGGAGTTTTTTTTTTGGTTTTTTTCTGTCCTCCCAGGCAATCGGACCTTACTTTATTCTTTGTTAATTAGTATTGCCAAATTTTTATATCTTTTATTTGTTTCTTTCTTCATCTTGTAATGTTTTCATACAAATGATGTAGCTCAAAGTACAAGTTAGGTCAAGTTGGGGAGCATGCACTGGTACAGCACGTTGCCGCACCCATTACACGACGAAACAACTCAGGATCCCAGTTGGCAACCCCCCAGGCAGACACGCGGTCCAGTCCCACCCTCTGGAAATAACCCTGTCTTATTTGTAATGGTGTTGGACAGGTTGACAGACGAGATTAGACAGGAGTCCCTGTGGACTGTGATGTTTGCTGATGACACTGTGATCTGTAGTGATAGTAGGGAGCAGGCTGAGGAGACCCTGGAGAGGTGGAGATCTGAGAGGAGAGGAATGAAGGTCAGTAGGACCACCAAGACAGAATACATGTGTGTGAATGAGAGGGAGGTCAGTGGAATGGTGAGGATGAGGGGAGTAGAGTTGGTGAAGGTGGATGAGTTTAAATACTTGGGATCAACAGTACAGAGTAATGAGGAGTGTGGAAGAGAGGTGAAGAAGAGAGTGCAGGCAGGGTGGAATGGGTGGAGAAGAGTGTCAGGAGTATTTTGTGACAGACGGGGATCAGCAAGAGTGAAAGGAAAGGTCTACAGGACGGTAGTGAGACCAGCTATGTTATATGGGCTGGAGACGGTGGCACAGGAGACAGAGCTGGAGGTGGCAGAGTTAAAGATGCTAAGATTTGCAATGGGGGTGACGAGGATGGACAGGATTAGAAATGAGGACATTAGAGGGTCAGCTCAAGTGGGACAGTTTGGAGACAAAGTCAGAGAGGCGAGATGGCGTTGGTTTGGACATGTGCAGAGGAGAGATGCTGGGGATATTGGGAGAAGGGTGCTAAGGATAGAGCTACCAGGGAAGAGGAGCAGAGGAAGGCCTAAGAGAAGGTTTATGGATGTGGTGAGAGAGGACATGCAGGTGATGGGTGTGACAGAGCAAGATGACGAGGACCGAAAGATATGGAAGAAGATGATCTGCTGTGGCAAACCCTAACGGGAGTAGCTTTAAGAAGAAGAAGTTCCACACTTTACCAGAGGCTGTCTTGAGACTAATATTCAAGAGTGAAATGTGTGTGTAAAAGCTGAATCTACTGTCTCCTCATTCATAAAAAAGTCCAAGACAAAATGGTGTTTGTTGGTTTTTTGAGTCTGTGCCTGTACAAGAAAACTGAGGTCTATCGCGTGGCCGGGGTTAGTCAGACTTGGGATTCCCAGCCTGAATAAGCTTCCCAGTCTGGCTCTGCTGAAAACTGTTCTGAAATCGTGAGCAACCTTAATAATAATTCTTTGCATTTCTATAGCACTTTTCTCACTACTCAAAGCGCTCAGCAATTGCAGGTTAAGGGCCTCACTCAAGGGCCCAACAGAGCAGAGTCCCTATTGGCATTTTTACGGGATTTGAACCAGCAACCTTCTGATTGCCAGTGCAGATCCCTAGCCTCAGAGCCACCACTCCACCTTAAGTCTCAAGTCACACCAAACACCACTGAAGATTAGTTTCACTTGGACTTTTAACCTGAAAACTTTGGTGTAGTCAGTGATGAACATGGCAAGCAATTTCATCAGGATATGGAAAAAGTGTTCAACTAAGCAAGCAGAGTCGCAGAACTGAGGACCCTTAAGAGAGACGTTCCTAAGGCAAAGTACAGCAGAAATCTAAAAATGGCTACGTTTCAAATTACTCTACATGTTTGTCATTTTAATAAGTATTTGAAATATGTAATTTTTTTTCACATTTAAGTTGCATTTCACTTAAAAAGAAAGAAATTCTAAAAACTTATTTGGATTCAGCACATAAAATAATGAAGATTCAGGCAGTTTCACCCTTGGGGCAAAAAAAAAAACCCAGTGTATAATAAAATATCTGCATTTTAGCTTTTCACCTGTCAAATTGTAATTACAAATTTATCTATTTAATTTATAATTTAATTTAATTAAATCTATCTATCTATAATATAGTGCCTTTCATTTATATTTTCTATCTATCTATCTATAATATAGTGCCTTTCATTTATATTTTCTATCTATCTATCTATCTATCTGTTATATAGTGCCTCTCATATCCCTATCTATCTATTATATAGTGCCTTTCATATCCCTATCTATCTATCTATCTATAATATAGTGCCTTTCATTTATATTTTCTATCTATCTATCTATCTATTATATAGTGCCTCTCATATCCCTATCTATCTATCTATTATATAGTGCCTTTCATATCCCTATCTATCTATCTATCTATAATATAGTGCCTTTCATTTATATTTTCTATCTATCTATCTATTATATAGTGCCTCTCATATCCCTATCTATCTAACTATCTATTATATAGTGCCTCTCATATTCCTATCTATCTATCATATAGTGCCTTTCATATCCCTATCTATCTATCTATTATATAGTGCCTCTCATATCCCTATCTATCTATCTATTATATAGTGCCTTTCATATCCCTATCTATCTATCTATCTATCTATCTATCTATCTATCTAACTCAAAGTTCCATAGAGATCAATAGATAAAGTTGACTCACTTTTGCTAAGTCAACATGGAATTACAGACATCCATCCATCCATCCATTTTCCAACCTGCTGAATCCGAACACAGAGTCACGGGGGTCTGCTGGAGCCAATCCCAGCCAACACAGGGCACAAGGCAGGGAACCAATCCCGGGCAGGGCGCCAACCCACCACAGGACACACACAAACACACCCACGGGCCAATTTAGAATCACCAATCCACCTAACCTGCATGTCTTTGGACCGTGGGAGGAAACCCACGCAGACACGGGGAGAACATGCAAACTCCACGCAGGGAGGACCCGGGAAGCGAACCCGGGTCTCCTAACTGCAATGCAGCAGCGCTACCACTGCGCCACCATGCCACCCGAATTACAGACATCTGCAGTTTAATTTAGGTTGGCACTTTTATTCTATGTTAATTAGTGTTCCCTAATTTTATTTTCTTATTCGTTTTGTCTTTTTTCTCATTCTTCATCATGTTAAGCACTTTTATAGAAATAAATGTTGCTGTTGAAGGATTTGACTAGCAGAGGCGTAGCTAGGGTTTTCAGCGCCCGGGGACAAATGAAGATTTTGTGCCCTCTCCTGTTTGCCAAAATGCAATGGGGAACATCAATTTGGCGCCCCCTGGATGCTGCGCCCAGGGACAGATGTCCCCTCCTTGCCCCCCCCCCAACCCCACCTACAGCACCGTTGACTAGTGTGAAGCCCAGGGGGGTGCGTACGGCCGCCCTAACCTGACACAGACAGGCAGGACACAAGTTTCACCGCACAGCACACGTGTTCATAAAGCACCAACACGCACAGCACAGTCCCATTGCCTCCTTACAGAGGTCATCCTTCTTCTTCCTCCCGACTCTGGCCATTGAGTAGTGGTGCCCAACCACCTTCTTCTGGCAGCACTTCCTGGTGTGGCGGAAGTGCTGCCAAACAGGGTCCAGTAAACGTCTGGGCGCCACCCTAGCGGTAGGCCACTGGCCCCCAGCGGGGCTGAGCTTTCATGCAAGTCAAGGGGGCTGCCCCCTATCGGAGAAATCCAGAATAAGCCCTCTACCCCTGGTCCTTCTGTACCAAAGACGTCCCGGCCAGGTAAGGGCCGCCACACTCGTAAAAATCTAACTGTAGCTTGAAAAAGTTAAATATTGAAATATCTTGCATTAGGATACTACTGGCTTACAGAAAATTACTCAACAATAAAATAAATACCAATTTTACTGCTCAGGGACTCCGACATAATGAAACAGAAATTGCCATATAACAGATTTGGTGTAAATATTCAGAAAGGAAGTTCCACAGCAGAAAAGCTTGTAATGTTCACACTTAAACACCCCCTGTCCTACTTTTTAGTATTTCTATCAAAATCTGTGTGCTTGCTTGTTGTCATGGTTATTGCATGCACAACCCAAAAAAATATTTTTCGTTGGATAAATAACATGAAATATTTTGCATTTACATAATAAGTGGCACAGTGGTTAGCACTGCACCCTCGTAGCTCCAGACCCTGGGCTCCAGTTCAAGCACTCTGTGTAGAGTCTGCATGTTCTCCCCATCTTTTTCAGGGCGCTCACATTTCTTCCAATAAACTCAATATCATGATATGTTAGGAAGACTGGAGACTTTATGGGGGAGTTAGCTCTGTGATGGGCAATGATCTGGCATCCCATCCAGGAGTACTTCCTGCACCCCAACCCCCTTAAAAGTAATTAGGAATTTCACATAGAAACTGCACAGATTTTAAATTATCATTTCATAATTAATTTATAAAATCAAATAAATGATGTGCAGGGCGGCACGTTGGTGCAGTGGGTAGTGCTGCTGCCTCGCAGTTGGGAGACCTGGGGACCTGGGTTTGCTTCCCGGGTCCTCCCTGCGTGGAGTTTGCATGTTCTCCCCGTGTCTGCATGGGTTTCCTCCCACAGTCCAAAGACATGCAGGTTAGGTGGATTGGCGATTCTAACTTGGCCCTAGTGTGTGCTTGGTGTGTTTGTGTGTGTCCTGCGGTGGGTTGGCACCCTGCCCTGGATTGGTTCCTGCCTTGTGCCCTGTGTTGGCTGGGATTGGCTCCAGCAGACCCCCGTGACCTTGTGTTCGGATTCAGCGGGTTGGAAAATGGATGGATGGATGATGTGCAAGCGCTGCTGCCTTGCAGTAAGGAGACCTGGGTTCGCTTCCCGGGTTCTCCCCGTGTCTGCGTGGGTTTTCTCCCACAGTCCAAAGACATGCAGGTTAGGTGCATTGGTGATTCTAAATTGGCCCGAGTGTGTGCTTGGTGTGTGGGTGTCGCAAGAAAGCAGCCATCATTAGGACGCTGATCAGGCACAAGGGGATGCAAGAGCAGATAAGGTAGTAAAGTTTATTTATTTGTTTATTTTAGATTGAACAGTACTTGGGCGGCATGGTGGCGCAGTGGGTAGCGCTGCTGCCTCACAGTTAGGAGACCTGTGGTTCGCATCCTGGGTTCTCCCTGTGTGGAGTTTGCATGTTCTCCCCGTGTCTGTGTGGGCTTCCTCCCACAGTCCAAAGACATGCAGGTTAGGTGCATTGGCGCATTGGCAATCCTAAATTGTCCCTAGTGTGTGTGCCCTGTGATGGGCTGGCGCCCTGCCCGGGATTTGTTCCTGCCTTGCGCCCTGTGCTGGCTGGGATTGGCTCTTGTGAATTTCCCATTGGGATTAATAAAGTATCTATCTATCTATCTATCTATCTATCTATCTATCTATCTATCTATCTATCTATCTATCTATCTATCTCTAACAGACCCCCGTGACCCTGTGTTAGGATATAGTGGGATGGATGATGTGCAATTAATACTTTTTATTGTGCATTTTTAAATAATATAGATAGATCCATCCTAACCCTTTTATCCAGGGCAGGGTCACAGGGCCACTTGGGCCTATCCCAGCAATCATAGGGCACAAGGCAGGCACAACACCTGAACAGGGCACCAGCCTATTGCCAGGTGGACAAACACATTAATTTTAGAATTCTGTGTAGTGAGAAGTCAAGCAAAATGACCCCTTTTATTGGCTAACTAACTAAAAAGATTACAATATGCCAGCTTTCGAGGCAACTCGGGCTCCTTCATCAGGCAAGATGTAATCCTGTGTAATTCTGTGTAAATATTTAAATGTTTCTGAGTTATTATACTAAATGTTTACTATATTTCTGCAATTTTTAACATCCTTAATTAATATCCATCCATCCATTTTCCAACCCGCTGAATCCGAACAGAGGGTCACGGGGGTCTGCTGGAGCCAATCCCAGCCAACACAGGGCACAAGGCAGGAACCAATCCCGGGCAGGGTGCCAACCCACCGCAGGACACACACAAACACACCCACACACCAAGAACACACTAGGGACAATTTAGAGTTGCCAATCCACCTAATCCACCTGCATGTCTTTGGACTGTGGGAGGAAACCCATGCAGACACGGGGAGAACATGCAAACTCCACGCAGGGAGGACCCGGGAAGCGAACCACAGGTCCCCAGATCTCCCAACTGCGAGGCAGCAGCGCTACCCACTGCGCCACCGTGCCGCCCCTTAATTAATATGCACAATGATAATCTCCTTTTGATGTGGAACAGTAAATATAGTATAACATATCAAGTTAGTGAGTTTTAAGGGGTTGACGTGTTAAAAGTGGACACTAAGACAGTTCATAGCTGCCATGTGAGAAAAAATCCTTTCTGTCAGTCAGGGTTGCCGTGTAAATGCCAATGCTACACCACAAGGGAATCTATTAAAAATACGCAACTAAGACAAATTGAATTAGAAGGTCCCTAGCTAATGTCCCTGAAGACACTAGAGTGCCTTGGTAAAACCAAAGAACTATAAAATATGTTAGGGAAAAATGAAGGTGCTAGCTCCTTCAATGCTTCATTAAACTTGAGGCTGTCATAAAGGCTTCAAGACATTATAGAATCAGAATGAGAATGTCTTTATTGTCATTGTAACGAATACAACGAAATTAGGTGCGGTCCCTGTGGTGTCAAAATATAAATAAAATATAATTAAAAAAAGGATAAGAAAGGATAAGAATAAATAAGGTAGAACACAAACATTCAACATAAGACCTTAATTAAACATTAAACATCTTGTATCACCCCAGTCCCAAAGGTATCACGTCCTAGTGAGCTGAATGACTTTCGGCCTGTTGCTCTGACATCACATGTGATGAAGACCATGGAGAGGCTGCTGCTTCACCACCTTAGGCCACAGGTTCAACACGCCCTTGACCCTCTGCAGTTTGCATATCAGGAGAAGGTGGGAGCGGAAGATGCCATCATCTATATGCTACACCGATCCCTCTCTCACTTGGACAGAGGCAGTGGTGCTGTAAGAATTATGTTTCTAGACTTCTCTAGCGCCTTCAACACAATCCAACCTCTGCTCCTTAGGGACAAGCTGACAGAGATGGGATTAGATTCATACCTAGTGGCATGGATCGTGGACTATCTTAAAGACAGACCTCAGTATGTGCGTCTTGGGAACTGCACGTCTGACATTGTGGTCAGCAACACAGGAGCGCCACAAGGGACTGTACTTTCTCCGGTCCTGTTCAGCCTATATACATTGGACTTCCAATACAACTCGGAGTCCTGCCATGTACAAAAGTTCGCTGATGACACTGCTATCGTGGGCTGTATCAGGAGTGGGCAGGAGGAGTAGTATAGGGACCTAATCAATGACTTTGTTAAATGGTCCGACTCAAACCACCTACACCTGAACACCAGCAAAACCAAGGAGCTGGTGGTGGATTTTAGGAGGCCCAGACCCCTCATAGACCCAGTGATCATCAAAGGTGACTGTGTGCAGATGGTGCAGACCTATAAATATCTGGGAGTGCAGCTGGATGATAAATTAGACTGGACTGCCAATACTGATGCGCTGTGCAAGAAAGGACAAAGCCGGTTATACTTCCTTAGAAGGCTGGCGTCCTTCAACATCTGCAATAAGATGCTGCAGATGTTCTATCAAACAGTTGTGGCGAGCGCCCTCTTCTACGCAGTGGTGTGCTGGGGAGGCAGCATTAAGAAGAAAGACGCCTCACGCCTGGACAAACTGGTGAGGAAGGCAGGCTCTATTGTTGGCATGGAGCTGGACAGTTTAACATCTGTGGCAGAGCGAAGGGTGCTCAGCAGGCTCCTATCAATTATGGAGAATCCACTGCATCCACTGAACAGGATCATCTCCAGACAGAGGAGCAGCTTCAGCGACAGACTGCTGTCACTGTCCTGCTCCACAGACAGATTGAGGAGATCGTTCCTCCCCCAAACTATGCGACTCTTTAATTCCACCGGGGGGGTAAACATTAATATTTAACATTATACATAGTTATTGTCTGTTTTTTTTTTTTTCACCTGTATTATTATCATTCTTTAATTTAATATTATTTATTGTATCAGTATGCTGCTGCTGAAGAATGTGAATTTCCCATTGGGATTAATAAAGTATCTATCTATCTATCTATCTATCTATCTATCTATCTATCTATCTATCTATCTATCTATCTATCTATCTAATTGCACATGAACACTATGGCACAAGATGTCATCTATTGCACTGCTGCATTGGAGGTGACGAGGTGGCATTCAGTGCCCTGATACCAACAGGGTAGAAACTGTTATTCAGTCTATTAGTCTTTGTTTTGATGCTCCTCTGTCTTTTGCCTGATGTCATGAGCGGGGTGTCAGGAGTCTTTTAAGATGTTTTCTGCTTTCCCGAGGCAGCGAGAGCCGTGCAGTTCATCCAGAGAGGGTAAAGTGCAGCCGATGATCTGCTGGGCCGTCTTTACGATCCGCTGAAGTGTTCTCCTCCACGCTGTTGTGCAGCTGGTAAACCCCACGCAGAGGCAGCAGCACAGGATACTCTCGATAGAGCAGCGATAGAAGGACACCCGCAGTTTTTGGGGGATGTTATTTTTCCCGAGGACTCTCAGGAAATGAAGTCTCTGCTGAGCCTTCTCCGCCGCTCAGCTGTGTTCACACCCCAGGACAGGCCTTCCATGATGTGGACTCCCAGGAGGCGGAAGTCTGACACCCTCTCCACACAGTCCCCTCCGATGTAGATTGCTTTCATGCCCGTTTTCTTTTTCCTGAAGTCCACGATGAGCTCCTTGGTCTTACTTGTGTTCAGGAGCAGGTTGTTGTCAGTGCACCACGCTGTCAGCCACTCCACTTTGTCCCTGTAGGTGGACTGATCCTCCCCAGAGATGAGCCCCACCACAGTGGTGTCGTCTGCAGATTTGATGATGGTGTTGCTGTGGTGGCCGAGGGGGCGCAGTCATGTGTGTACAGCGTGAAGAGCAGGGGGCTCAGCACACAGCCCTGAGGAGCCTACCTACTGTACATGTCCCTGGGATGTGGCAGTAAAACCCATGAAGAAGACAGAGGGAGACATGGGTAGAACGTACACATTTTACACACATATCTCCAGACAGAATTCCATCTTAGGATAATGGATCCGTGAGGCAAAAGCGTTAACCATTTCGCAAAGGTGTTTTCGTCCATTTAAAAAAAGATCTTGAAATATCATCGAAAACCTATGCAGTTATGACTGCACTTCTCCATTACAATTGCCCAGGCCATGGAACATCTGTTACATAGTTGTAGTTACATACCCTGATGTTTTTATTACATTTTGAAAGTACAGATACAATGTAACTATGTAAGTTCACTTTTTTTTGGATCAGTGATAAATTGTTACATTGTAATTATATAAACTGTGGAATACCAATGACAACTGAGTAGTTAACTGTAGCGTTACTTTATATTACACAGTAATAACTCGTAGTTACACAGTACTTATACAGGTAATTACATAGTAGTTACAGTGTAATTATGGACACTACTTAATGTAAAGTGTTACCCAGTTCTGCTGGTGACTCCCCTGCTTCTCCCATCCAGGCTGTGCACCAGGGGAGTCGCCCTACCTGCAGCTGACCTTCTCTTTCTTGGCTGGTCTGGTGGCCTCCTGATCCCTGGCTTCGTTCTGCTCTCCCCAAACCGAGACTTGGGTTGTCCAGCGACCAGGGAGCTCATTCTGGGGCATCCACCTCCCAAGCCTCCGACTCCCGCTGCCTTCTCGGCCTTATGCGGTGAGCCACCCTCCTTCCAGTCACTCCCGCTCAGTGGGAGCGACCATACCAACTGCCCCCGGGTGCCGGCCAAACACCCTGCTAGGGCTCACTGCTCGTTCACGCACCAGCTTTCTCCTTCCTCCTTCCTTCTTCTTCTCCCTTAACCTCCGTTCACATTCTTTCCTTTTCCTCCTTTCCGCACTCACGCTCCTACTATATAAAATGGGGACGAGGTTCAGGTGTGGCGACTAGCAGTTCCCAGCCTTAATTACGGATGCGGTCAATTCCTCACCTGTGCACTTAAGCGAGGACCACCCGCAATCACGAAGCGCCCGGGAACTGCTCCAGCCCCTCTTTACAATAAGCCACGAGTGCGGCGATTATCTATTTAAAAAAAATGGCCTTTTCAATCTGAGCGGTTGACTCGCTGTACCACAGGGGGGTTTACCCTGTGAAGCCTGTGGTTTTATTTTGTAAAGTCTTCATAAAAGATGTTTTTCCACATATGGAATATTGAGTGTCTAGAGAATGACAGTGATGGGAAGCTGAGGGATCAAGACGACACGTGAAGTGTACTTCGGGGACCGGAAATCCAGAAATGCTGGTCCTGTACCATTTCAGTACTTTTCTAATAATACCAGTATATCACGCAACCCTAGTCTGGGTAACATCCTAGTTTAGCTATGCTCAGTGAGGAAGCTAGATATTTGCTTTTGTGATGGGCGGCCACCGGCACTACCTGGCCGGGACGCCGACAGAGTGGAAACAACCAGGGGAGAGGGCACTGATGAGGCAATACCTGCCCTGGGACACTAGAGGGCAGCCCTCCTGGGCGGCTGTGGCACCACAGATTCCCGCAGGGCATGTTGGGAGCTGGAGTTTGGTGAAGCCCCTTTGGGTTCTGTGGGGACCGCAAGGGGGAGCTGCAGAGCCACACCAGGGAATGATTCCAGGTAATACTGTGGAACCACCTGGGATATTCCCAGGACCTGAATAAGAGGAGCCACCTCACACCATCGAATAACCAGAGTCGGGAGGAAGAAGAAGACAAAGCCTGAGGAGGAGTGGAGGCGGATGGGCTGGCAGCAAGAAGGGACTGTGTATGTGATGTGTTGGTAATGTGGGCACTTGTGCTGTAAATAAATACGGGTGTTGAGTTGAACCGGTGTCCTGCCCGTCTGTGTCTGGGCTGGGGTGGCTGCACGCCCCCTGGTGGCGTCACACTTTCCTTTATTTCACTGTAATCATTCCTGCTTTATATTTTGATATGCATATAGAGGTAATTAGAGTCTCTGTTCTCGGCTCAAGTTAGTATGAAAAAGAAACAAAATGCATTCTTGATCCCTGTTAATCCATAGTAAAAAAAAGATTTGAAAGAAAATTTCCAAGATGGCCGAAGGCTTAGTAGAAAACTCTAATGAATAGAATCTTGACGTACTGTGCCTTGAAATCATCCATATGTTGGACACACCTTATCAATTAGAGGATTGCAGTGAGCCGGAGGGAGCCTATCCCTAGATGGGATGGTAGTCTATGACATGTAAAAATGAGAACAGAAAAGAGAAGAGAGATAAAGAGAGAGAGAGTGAGAGTGAGAAAAAGAGAGAAAGAGAGAGAGGGAGAAAAAGAGAGAAAGAGAGACAAAGGGAGAGAGAGAAAGAGTGAAAGTGAGAGAGAGGAAGAAAAAGAGAGGGAGAGAAAGAGAGAAAGAAAGAGGGAGAAAAAGAGAAACAGAAAAGAGAGGAACAGAGAGAAAAAGAGAAAGGGAGAGAGAGGGAGAAAATGAGAGAAAGAGAGACAAAGGGAGAGAGAGGGAGAGAAAGAGTGAAAATGAGAGAGAGTAAGAAAAAGAGAGAAAGGGAGAGAGATAGGGAGAGAAAGAGAGAAAATGAGAGAAAGAGAGGGAGAAAAAGAGAGAAAAGGAAGAGAGATAGGGAGAGAAAGAGAGGGAGAAAAAGAGAAAGAGAAAGAAAGAGGGAGAAAAAGAGAAACAGAAAAGAGAGGAACAGAGAGAAAAAGAGAAAGTGAGAGAGAGGGAGAAAATGAGAGAAAGAGAGACAAAGGGAGAGAGAGAGAGAGAGAGAGAAAGAGAGTGAAAGTGAGAGAGAGGAAGAAAAAGAGAGAAAGGGAGAGAGATAGGGAGAGAAAGAGAGAAAATGAGAGAAAGAGGGAGAAAAAGAGAGAAAAGGGAGAGAGAGGAAGAGAAAGAGAGAAAGAAGGAGAGAAAGGGAGAGAGGGAGAAAAAGAGAGAGAAGGGGAGAGAGAGGGAGAAAAAGAGAAAGAGTGAAAGGGAGAGAGAGAGGAAGAAAAAGACAGAAAGAGAGAAAAAGAGAAAGGGAGAGAGAGGGAGAAAAGGAGAGAAAGAGAGACAAGGGGGAGAGAGAGAGAGAGTGAAAGGAGAGAGAGAGGAAGAAAAAGAGAGGAAGGGAGAGAGATAGGGAGAGAAAGAGAGAAAAGGGGAGAGAGAGAGGAAGAAAAAGAGAGAAGGAGAGAGAGGGAGAAAAAAAGAGAAATGGAGAGAGGGAGAAAAAGAGAGAGAAAGGGAGAGACAGAAAGGGAGAGAGAGAGGGAGGGAGAAAGAGAGAAGTGCAGATAGGCAGACATACCGTGCGTTCAGAAAGTATTCAATGCCCTTTACTTTTGACGTGTTGTTGCCTTCAGTTTTTTTTCCTCTTATCAAGCAACACTCAATACCCCAGAATGACAAAGTGAAAAAAAAAAGATTAGGAAATTTTGCAAATTTATGAAAAATAAAAAACTGACCCATCACATTGACACGAGTGAGTGTTCAGACTCTGCACGTAGTACAGTACATTGTTGAAGCCTCTTTGTCAACATTTCCAGCCCAGAGTCTTCTTGTGTATAATGAGATGAGCTTCAAACAACTGTATTTAGGGATTTGCTGCCGTTCTTCTCAGCAGATCCTCTCAAGCTCTGACAGGCTGGATGGAGATCATCAGTGGACGACTATTTTCAGGTTCCTCTAGAGATGTTCACATGGGCTCGATCCCTGGGCTCTGGCTGTGCCGCTCAAGGTCATTAACACTAAGCCTCTCTCCTGTGTTGTCTTTGCTTTGTGCTTTGGGACATTGTCCTGTTAGAAGGTGATCCTATGGCCCAGTCTGATGTCCAGAGTGTTCTGGAGCAGGTTCTCATTAGGAGATCTTTACTCCAATCGGCTTTACATCAACCCTGATTAGTCTCCAAGGCCCTGTCACTAAAAAAATAACCCCAGGTGATGAGCGGTGCCTGGTTTCCTCCAGATGTGATGGTGAGAACTGTGGCCAAACAATTCAAAATTTGGTTTCATCAGATGAGAGAATCTTGTTTCTCACAGTCTGAGAGTCCTTCTGGTATCTTTTTGCAAACTCCAAGCAGGCCTTCGTGTGTCATCTGTCCACTCTGCCAAAGTGGCAGATCTGTGGAGTGTTTTAGTGATGGTGGTCTCCTGCAGGTTTTTTTTCCCCATCTCCACACAGAATCTCTGAATTTCAGAAGAGTGACCATCAGGTTCTTGACCTCCTCTCTTCCACGATTGCTCAGTTTGGTCAGGTGGCCACCTCTAGAAAGAGTCATGGTTGTTACAAACTTCCATTTAAAAATTATGAAAGCAACTCAGCTCTTGGGAACATTCAGTCCTGATGATATTTTTTTTAACCTTGGCATGGGACGGAGTGGTGGCTCTGAGGCAGGGTTCTGTGCTGGTAATCAGGAGGTTGCCAGTTCATATCCCATAAATGCCAAAAGTGGCTCTACTCTGTTGGGCCCTTGAGCAAGGCCCTTAACCTGCAATTGCTCCGTCCTGGGTGTGACGTCAATCTGCATCCAGCCTTGCAGGTAGGCCCTCCAACCTGTAGGGGAAAAACCTGGGGGTTGGTGGCAGAACTGGCACTCCAGGCACCATAAAAAACCTCACACTGGTTCCGCTCCATCTGAACTAGTGTGGTGCTGAGGTGGCTGCACTCGGGTCCTAACCTGGGGTCCTGAGTTGGTTTGTCATGTGGTGGGTGCAGCAATGTGCAGTATCAGCGCCTGCTCCTAACCTCCTCTTCTCACAATCCTGTCTCAAAGGTCTGCAGGAAATTCCTTCTACCTTGTGGCTTGGTTTTTGCTCAACTGTGGGACCATCTATGGACAGGAGTCCAGTCAATCAGAATGACCACAGGTGGGCTCCAAACAAGGTGCAGAAACACTTCAATGATGGGCAATAGAGTGGGAGGCATCTGAGCTAAATATCACAGCAAAGGTTCTGATATTAGTGTCAAGGTGATGTTGAAGTTTTTTTTATACTTAATAAATTTGCACAAAGTCCTAAAATGATGTTTTCTCTTTGTCATTGAGTGGTGTTTGATGATGGAACAAATGAATTTAAATGATTTTAGCACAAAGCTGCAACATAACATAATCTGAAACACATGAAGGGGTAAGGACACTTCGTTAAGACACCGTAGAAGGTAAGACACGAGAGAGCAGCACACTCAACAGACAGGGCAAGAGCTCTGGGCCTAAACACCCATTGGGATGGTTGCTCTACTTTATTCACATAATAATAATAATAATTCATTACATTTATATTACTCGCTCCTTGTTCATCCCTCCCTTGTGTTTTGGGTTTCTTCATTTTTGACTCTTCAGCACATCACTCTAGGCTGGAGCTTACGTACACAAATCAAATGTAGTAATTCACCGTTACTAGAAGTTCTCTGCAGCTAAACACATGCTGCTCATTTATATTTCCATTAGTTCAATATCAACATTAGCAACTTAATATATACAGTAATACTGTATAAAGCAAATACCATAAATAAAATGTCATAAGAAATCTTTTACATTACTTTTACTATTGTAAGCAGAAGATTTGTAATGATGATTTAGGCAACAGCCTTCAGGGTTTCATGTTTTTATTCCTATTAAACACTGCCGCCTAGTGGTGAAGTTCTAGATCAGGATTCTGTTTTCAGATTTAGATTTAGTTTTGGTTTTCACGTACACAAATGTAAAACTCAATGGCATGAAATGTCATTGTGGCAAACTGTCACTGAGTATAAAACAAAATATAATTAGGAGGAGAGAATTTAAGATAAAAAAGGAAAATATAAGTATATATAATAGATATGAATGTAAACTGTAGAGTACAAGTTAAATGCAAAAGTCACAGTAAGATTAGATAGATAGATAGATAGATAGATAGATAGATAGATAGATAGATAGATAGATAGATAGATAGAAAAAGTGAAAGGCACTATACAATAGATAGATAGATAGATAGATAGATAGATAGATAGATAGATAGATAGATAGATAGATAGATAGATAGATAGATAGATAGATAGATAGATAAGGCACTATATGATAGATAGATAGATAGATAGATAGATAGATAGATAGATAGATAGATAGATAGATAGATAGATAGATAGATAGATAGATAGATAAGGCACTATATGATAGATAGATAGATAGATAGATAGATAGATAGATAGATAGATAGATAGATAGATAGATAGATAGATAGATAGATATAGATAAGGCACTATATGATAGATAGATAGATAGATAGATAGATAGATAGATAGATAGATAGATAGATAGATAGATAGATAGATAGATAGATAGATAGATAGATATAGATAAGGCACTATATGATAGATAGATAGATAGATAGATAGATAGATAGATAGATAGATAGATAGATAGATAGATAGATAGATAGATAGATAGATAGATAGATAGAGTGAAAGGCACTATATAATAGATAGATAGATAGATAGATAGATAGATAGATAGATAGATAGATAGATAGATAGATAGATAGAAAAAGTGAAAGGCACTATACAATAGATAGATAGATAGATAGATAGATAGATAGATAGATAGATAGATAGATAGATAGATAGATAGATAAGGCACTATATGATAGATAGATAGATAGATAGATAGATAGATAGATAGATAGATAGATAGATAGATAGATAGATAGATAGATAGATAGATAAGGCACTATATGATAGATAGATAGATAGATAGATAGATAGATAGATAGATAGATAGATAGATAGATAGATAGATAGATAGATAGATAGATAGATAGATAGATAGAAAGGCACTATATAATAGATAGATAGATAGATAGATAGATAGATAGATAGATAGATAGATAGATAGATAGATAGATAGATAGATAGATAGAGTGAAAGGCACTATATAATAGATAGATAGATAGATAGATAGATAGATAGATAGATAGATAGATAGATAGATAGATAGATAGATAGATAGATAGATAGATAGAAAAAGTGAAAGGCACTATACAATAGATAGATAGATAGATAGATAGATAGATAGATAGATAGATAGATAGATAGATAGATAGATAGATAGATAGATAGATAGATAGATAGATAGATAGATAGATAGATAGATAGATAGACACTGTCTGTTAGAAGGTGGTCCTAAGGCCCAGTCTGATGTCCAGGGTGTTCTACAGCAGGTTCTCATTAGGAGATCTTTGCTCCTATCAGCTTTACATTAACCCTGATTCGTCTCCAAGGCCCTGACATTGAATAATAACCCCACGACATAATGCTATGTGGTACTGCACAGGTGATGAGCGGTGCCTGGATAGATAGAACAGACAGATGGACAGATGGATGGGTGGATAAACAATTTTTTTTGTACCCTGGGTGAAATTTAGATTTTTACAGGAGCTCTTTAAAGAAGTAAATACATAAATGGATGGATAAATGAATATATACAGTATACACACACACTATATGGTCTGAACACGCACCAGAATGACTAAAGGGGATGAAACATTAGAAAATTCCAGATGCGGCATAAGGTGACATAATTAACATAATTTAAAGCCTAATTTAAAGTCTGTATAGCCTTAGCAGCACAGATGTAGAGTAAAGTGACAATGATACAAATAAATGATTAAGTAGAGTTTAAAATCTGCATTTCTCAGGGGAAAAAGCTTCTCCTCAGCGTCTCATTCAGCACCATATGGCTGCGGAGGCATTTGCCTGAATGCAGCCTCTATAAAAGTTTATGACGAGGGTGAAATGTGTCTGCAATTATCCGTCTTGCCCTGGGCCTGCACCAATAGGTATAGACGTCCTGCATGCTTGGCAGTGATTCGTTCAGCACAGTATATCACCCTTTGCAGGGCTTTGTGCGTCTGGGAGTTGCACTTAACAAGAACTTCAGTAAAAACAATATTTGGAATTAAATTTTTGTCAACATTGCATTGAAATTTGATTCCATGTTTGGACTTTCATCGTGACAACGCAACATATAACTGCAAGTGAGTGAATATCGTTCCTTTCTCTCTATTAAATAAAAGGACTTTTTCGAATGTTTGTCCCTGTGATTTGTTAATTGTCAGAGCAAAAGCTATTCTAACAGAAAACTGTTAATGTTTTAATACGAATGGCATATCAAGATTTCCTTTGGTGTCTAATGTTAGATGTACTACATTACCTTTCTTGTCGCCTGTTAAAATTTTGCATGTCAGAATTGTTTGACCAATTTTGAACACAACTAATCTTACTCATCACTCAGACATAAATTACGCAATTACATTACGATACATCCTTCTTTCAAGTAATTCGGCTGGTGGAAGACCAGACGGTGCTAACAGTTGTAGATATTCTTCGTGATATCGTAAGTTGATGTTTTCATCTTCCGCACCATCACCACCTACTGTTTCAGCAGAGTCTATTGATACGCATTTAACCAATTTGCTGTGTAACCGATCAACAATTTTCGTGTTAATTTGTTTGACTTCATCATTTCTCGGTGCTAGGATCGCCTGTGTACTCATTTCGTCTGTTGATAAACCTTTGGGATAGGGCAGCATGGTGGCGCAGTGGGTAGCGCTGCTGCCTCGCAGTTAGGAGACCTATGGTTCGCTTCCCGTCTTCCCAAAGACAAGCAGGTTAGGTGCATTGGCGATCCTAAATTGGCCTTGGTGTGTGGGTGTGTGTGTGTCCTGCGGTGGTTTGGCGCCCTGCCCAGGGTTTGTTTCCTGGGTATTTTTTTTTTTTTGTTCTTTATTTCGCCTTATACAATTTCTTGTATTAGGAATTTGTGGAGCAATTACAGGTTAAGGGCCTTGCTCAAGGGCCCAGCAGAGTAGGATCTCTTTTGGCAGTGACGGGGATTCGAACCGGCAACCTTCGGGATACCAGCGCAGATCCTTAGCCTCAGAGCCACCACTCTGCTCCAGCAGACCCCTGTGACCCTGTAGTTAGGATGGATGGATGGATGGATACCATGTTAGGTTTGAAGATGATGCTAAAAAGACATGCATGAGATATACAGTTGGGTAGATATGAGGCCAATGAAGGCTTATGCAAATAAATGTAAAGTCTTTCAGCAAGAACAAAGAGGAACATACGGACGAAGCATAACAGAACATTTTGCACAACTATTTTTACTGAGCAGACTGTATATGGAAAAAATAAAATATTTTTGTGCAATTCAAAGTAGCACCATGGATGGTTTCAATTCTAATTTGATTAAGGTTTAAAGTCAGTAGGTGAAAGGGGAGTAATGAGCTTCTTTGGGCTTCATTGACTGATTCCTCCAAAGCCACTCCAAAGCTGTTCTCAGTCCAATGCCGATCTACTGTGGTAAGATAAGTAACAAACTACCGTACCATACATGAGGCTGTTGCAATAAAAGACAATATCAAACTTTTGACAAAACATTGTTTTAAACAAAAGGTTTCAAAGAGGAGAGCAAAAAAAAAAATCAAATGGTTAATTTACTGTTTCAAAGCAAAGAATAAATCTGGACATTCTCATTACCTGTTTGTAACACTGCAGTTTCATACAGATATGAAGTACTACTTAAGGATTTGGAGACCAGTTGCTTTTCAAATGGAGGTCTGCTGAAATAACAAGAGAAACAGTTTTGATGAGAACAGGATACTCATGTACCATATTCATGTAATGCTTCCAAAATATTATCAAGTTAAGATTTATAACTGACAAAGGAGCGGATTTTAACTAGGCACTACTTTGTAGTAGTACTCTGTGTGGCTCTGATGTTAGGGATCTGCACTGGCAATCGGAATGTTGCCCATTCGAATCCCGTAAAATGCCAATAGGGACTCTGCTCTGTTGGGCCCTTGAGCAACGCCGTTAACCTGCAATTGCTAAGCGCTTTGAGTACTGCGAAAAAGCGCTATAGAAATGCAAAGAATTATTATTATTTTGTAATTTGTTTCATTCATCCATAGTTCTTTGACTGAAGGCATCCTTTCTAACATTCATGTTGACCTTTAACCAACTTTCAGCTGTGTCTATCCTTTTGCTGAAAAACAGATTTTGGTTTGACATTAGTAGTTGAAGCAGAAACCTTGACAACCTTTAAGAAAAATCTGGATGAGATACTTAGAGAGCTTAGCTTTTAGCGCAACAGATGGTCTCCTCTCGTGTATCACATTTCTTATGGCCTTATGTTCGATTCACCTTAATTATTCTCTCGATCTAAAAACTGATATCCCATATTAGCCTCTATTTGTTTATACTAAATTTAATCTTTCCCACAGTTTATACTTCATAGTCCTGGAAGAAATTCTAGATTTTGACCAACCCTGTATAAGAGATGATCAGTGCGTTAAGTAGATATTACAAAGCATGAATGAGTGTATGGGAAAAGTCATAAAATATCCCTGGGCATCCTTCAAGATGAAGAAGGTGTTTTGTGATATCCTGGCTAAACTGGCCACCTCAACCTGGTCATTCTGGTCCTCTGATGGTCGCCTCTCCATTACTGGCTAACTAGCACTCTCCCACCTTGACCAGCCAATAGCTAATGTGTGCTGAGCGTACAGGACATTAAATGGCGGCTATCACATTGATGGTGGCTGAAGTGGCCCCCCACTGTCTATGTAAAAGCCTTTTAAACAGGTTAGCAAAGTGCTACTGTAAATAATGTAATGAATTAATTAAATAAATAATTATAAGGTGCCTTGTGTCACAGTGTGGTTTTGTTTCATTACAAGAAACACCCAAGAGATATTGGAAGATATTTTCAATGCAAGGCTAATATACTTTTAAAATATATCTCACTCCATAAAAATAACAAATATCTTCAAATACATACTCTTAAATAGAAGCACACAGTATATTTAAACATGTATTGTAATTGTTTTACAAAATATAAATTTGACAGTTTATTAATCCTAAGAATATCTTGTTATATTTTTGAAAATTTACTGCAGTATGCAAAAATAACAATATGTGTGTGTGAGGTGTGTGTGTATGCAAGGTGTGTGAGGTGTGAGGTGCGTCTGTGTGCATGTGCATGTGTGTATGTGTGTGAGGTGCGTCTGTGTGTGTGTGTTTGTGCATGTGTGTGTGTGTGTGTGAGGTGTGTGTGAGGTATGTGTGTGTGTGTGTGAGGTGCGTCTGTGTGCATGTGTGTGTGTGTGTGTGTGTGTGAGGTATGTGTGTGTGAGGTGCGTCTGTGTGTGTGTGTTTGTGCATGTGTGTGTGTGAGGTGCGTGTGTGAAGTGTGTTTGTGTTTGGATGTGTGTGTGTGTGAGGTGCGTCTGTGTGTGTGTGTGTGTGTTTATGCATGTGTGTGTGTGAGGTGTGTGCGTGCGTGTGTGTGTGTGTGAGTGTGTGTGTGTGAGGTGCATCTGTGTGTGTGTGTTTGTGCATGTGTGTGTGTGAGGTGTGTGTGAGGTATGTGGGTGTGTGTGTGAGGTGCGTCTGTATGTGTGTGTTTGTGCATGTGTGTGTGTGAGGTGTGTGTGTGTTTGTGTTTGGATGTGTGTGTGTGTGTGAGGTGCGTCTGTGTGCATGTGCATGTGTGTGTGTGTGTGAGGTGTGTGTGTGTGAGGTGCGTCTGTGTGTGTGTGTTTGTGAATGTGTGTGTGAGGCATGTGTGTGAGGTGCGTCTGTATGTGTGTGTTTGTGCATGTGTGTGTGTGAGGTGCGTCTGTGTGTGTGTGTTTGTGCATGTGTGTGTGTGAGGTGTGTGTGTGAAGTGTGTTTGTGTTTGGATGTGTGTGTGTGTGAGGTGCGTCTGTGTGTGTGTGTGTGTGTTTATGCATGTGTGTGTGTGAGGTGTGTGCGTGCGTGTGTGTGTGTGAGGCATGTGTGTGAGGTGCGTCTGTATGTGTGTGTTTGTGCATGTGTGTGTGTGAGGTGTGTGTGTGAAGTGTGTTTGTGTTTGGATGTGTGTGTGTGTGAGGTGCGTCAGTGTGTGTGTGTGTGTGTTTATGCATGTGTGTGTGTGAGGTGTGTGCGTGCGTGTGTGTGTGTGTGTGAGTGTGTGTGTGTGAGGTGCATCTGTGTGTGTGTTTGTGCGTGTGAGGTGTGTGTGAGGTATGTGGGTGTGTGTGTGAGGTGCGTCTGTATGTGTGTGTTTGTGCATGTGTGTGTGTGAGGTGTGTGTGTGTGTGTTTGTGTTTGGATGTGTGTGTGTGTGTGAGGTGCGTCTGTGTGCATGTGCATGTGTGTGTGTGAGGTGCGTCTGTGTGTGTGTTTATGCATGTGTGTGTGTGAGGTGTGTGTGTGAAGTGTGTTTGTGTTTGGATGTGTGTGTGTGTGTGAGGTGCGTCTGTGTGCATGTGCATGTGTGTGTGAGGTATGTGTGTGTGAGGTATGTGTGTGTGAGGTGCGTCTGTGTGCATGTGCATGTGTGTGTGTGTGTGTGAGGCATGTGTGTGAGGTGCGTCTGTATGTGTGTGTTTGTGCATGTGTGTGTGTGAGGTGTGTGTGTGTGAGTGTGTTTGTGTTTGGATGTGTGTGTGTGTGTGAAGTGCGTCTGTGTGCATGTGCATGTGTGTGTGTGAGGTATGTGTGTGTGAGGTGCGTCTGTGTGTGTGTGTGTGTTTATGCATGTGTGTGTGTGAGGTTTGTGTGTGTGCGTGTGTGTGTGTGTGTGTGTGTGAGTGTGTGAGTGTGTGTGAGGTGCGTCTGTGTGTGTGTGTTTGTGCATGTGTGTGTGTCTCTCTTGGACAAAAGTGAAGTAAGGGACAAACTTATAAACAGATTGTCCCAAACTATATGACTTTTGTCTGTGTGATTGTGCGTCTATATTAAGCATAATTTGAGAATGAAAATATCATTTAGAATCAAATTTGTCACATTATATTATTGAAATGCCAGAACTTACTGTTTAAAAAAAACATAACTAAAGTAACTTACTGTATTTGTGAGTTTAGTTCTTCTGAGTATCAAAGGTTAGAAACAAATATTAAAAAGTAAAACTTCAGGACAAGTGGGGCAGTTCATCAGTCAGGTAAAATTTTGTCATGGGCCATAACAGCATGGTGTTAATACTCTTTTATGGCAATTAACTTTCATGTAAAGGTGTCACGTTGCTAAAGCCCTTTGTTTTGCCAGTCTGACATTGAACTCAAATGCTGCCCTCATCTGTTTATTCTTTCAACTGAACAGCCTGCCCACATTAAGTCTGCATTCAGCTCGCCGATTAATCTCCCCATTGCAAGGTAGAAGTGTTGTGTAACTGATAAGATTATTCAGTTTCAACTCGATAGTTAATGTTAGTTAATTAAACGGCAAATAACTGTTAAAATTCCTAGTTTCCTGCTTTACTGGGCTAAAGCACTAGTAACAATTCAGTTGTCCCTAGCAAATATTGCAAATAAAGAAACTAAAAAAATATTCTTACCTAGTGAGGACTGCATTTGAATGATCAATTACCACTTCCGTTTCAAAATGGTGTTTATGTGCTGCTCACCAAATCAAATGTCTTGCACAGCAGTTTGTATGCATATGAAGATGTTGCTGTACAAATGTTTGCCCATTATAGGTGCTACAGTAAAACAAACCCTCGTGTATACACAGTATGCATTACACGCATGCAGAAAAGATATTTACCTGTTTGGCATGCATCCCTTCTCCATTTCCATTTTTACGCTGACATCTTTCACAAGGGTCAAAATGTCGCCAACTCTTACAATGTCTGCAATTAAAGTAAGAATGAGATATCGCACCATACAGGAAAGCAAAAGCAGATGCTAATGAATGCTTGAAGTCACTGTCAGAAGTTGAAGCAATATGAATAAGAAGGTGAACTGAAAAGTTATTAATTATTTGGTCTCTTGTAGTTGATTCTAATGAAGAATGGAGGTAAGAATTAAGCAGATTATACTTTTGTGTCAAATTTATTAAACAAACAAAAATTACCTAACAGTAAGTACACCTAGCACTTCATTTATGTCAGTAAGATCATTCTGGAGTTTATAATCTATAATAATAAAAGGCAAAGCCCTCACTGACTGACTCACTCACTGACTGACTGACTGACTGACTCATCACTAATTCTCCAACTTCCCGTGTAGGTGGAAATCTGAAATTTGGCAGGCTCATTCCTTACAGCTTACTTACAAAAGTTAGGCAGGTTTCATTTCGAAATTCAAAGCGTAATGGTCATAACTGGAACATATTTTTTGTCCATACACTGTAATGGAGGAGGCGGAGTCACGTATCGCGTCATCACGCCTCCTACGTAATCACGTGAACTAAAAACAAGGAAGACATTTACAGCACGAGTCACACGCGGGAACGAAGGTAAATGACGTTAATTTTTGACTGTCTTTTAATACTGTGTAAGCATACATATTAACACGTGCAATTAAACGTGTGCATTTACGGGGTGATTTCTGAGGCTTAAAAGCTCACCTTTTATCAAACGCGGGAAGAAAGGTAACTGACGTTGTTCACTGTCTTTTAATACTGTGTAACCATACATATTAACACATGTCCAATTAAACGTGTGCATTTACGGGGTGATTTCTCAGGCTTAAAAGCTCGCCTTTTACTAAAAAGGTAAATGCAAAACTATTTTCAATCAGTTTATTGAAACGCTCCCGTTAAGGATTGCAATAACATATTCGCGAGATAAAAGAACGAAGTAGGGGGAAATGGAGGAACAGCCGCAAACAGCGAAGAGCAAAAAATTTATTAAACAATTGAGAACGGAGCGAGTTAAGCATACAAGCATGTTCATAAGGGAAACAAAGCACGGTGTAAAACGTAAGTTTAAATTAAGTTTATAGAAACGCTCCCGCTGCGGATTGCAATAACATATTCGCGAGATAAAAGTTTAATGAGAAGACACGAGGTATAAACGAAGCACACGCCGTGGCGCAACGTTAGGGGCAACAGTTTCAACCATTCTATGATCTGCTTCTCGCAACTGAAAGACGGCACATGGCGGATGTTAGCCGACTTGCTGACCGCAACGTTAGGGGCTTCAGCTATGGCGCTGACGCAACATCTCAGTGCCAACACTTTGCAGACTGTACTTAAAAGACACGCCCTCCTCACTGGACAGTTAAAAACACCAATCAAACTAACGATGACATCAAGTATTACCCAATCAAAAGTAGGAAAGGAGGCATCTTCATAAAATGCGTGTGGGATGATTTGCATGAGACGCTGCTTTAAAAAAAAAATGATACAAAAAATACGGGATAAATCCCGTCCAGTATTGATTCAAAATGGGACGCGCAATTTCATTCTCAAATGCGGCACGATTCCGTATTTTAAAGGACGGGTGGCAACCCTACAGTGCCAGGTAACCACCCATACAATCAGATTGTGATTCAGACTAGGAATGCAATGAATGTAATTACCCCGATCTACATACAAGGCGAAAGTCTTGCAACATTCAAAGATCATGGTTTGGGATAATTAGTACTTATTAAGTACAACATTGAACATAAAAGAGCTTATGAAGCCTTGAACCGAAAAAAGCAAGATCTCAGAGATCGTAAAAAAAAAAAAGGAGGTAATGTCGTTTTACTCGCTGTAGATTTTAGTCAAACATTACCAGTTATTCCACGAGGGAGACCAGCACATGAACTCAACGCGTGTTTAAAATCCATGCTTCTCCCACGGTCGGTTATATGTCGCGTGTTCTCGGGTAGGTACACCAAAAAATGTATACATTTAAGCATGTAATGGGCAAATAAAAAATGAGGTATACCCGAAGGCACTGCAGTAGTACTCAATGTAACTTTACTTCTTAAATGTTAATGTTTTACTGTTTAATAATTTATACGCTTCTTATATATTGTTCAAATTCTTTTATCAAAATACCAGTGACAGCGCAATGCACGATAACATGGAGTGAATACACCATACGCATCCGCCCACGGCCGCCCTGCTGTGCGCAGATAGGAGTTGATTCTAAAATAAAATAAACATAAAAAGAGTAATACATTCATCACCCATAAAGCGGATAGCACACGTGACGTATTATATGTGTACCACATTTCAAGTCAATACGTGAAACGGTTTGCAAGCTACATGTGATTTAAAATCCTGGACAGACTAACGAAAAGCCACGGTAGCAAATTATAGAAGAAGATTTTACTGTTTAATAATTTATATTTATATGAAATGTGCTTCTTATATATTACTTCATATTCTCATATGATAATGATGTTAATGTTGTTTATATTGATTTCTATGTTATTGTAAGTGCATCTATGTGTGTATATGTATGTATGTATGTGTATATATATATATATATATATATATATATATATATATATATATATATATAAAAAATATATATATAAAAAATATATGTGTATATGTATATATAATATATCTGTATATGTGTGTATATGTGTGTGTATATGTGTATATGTATATATATATATGACAGCAACACTCATAACAATGACAACACAATTACATTGACAATCATG